>NC_138299.1:149811063-150088563 GCF_965601325.2 Salmo salar
CCGCACCAGCATATGGTCTCACAAGGGGTCTGAGGATCTCATCTCGGTACCTAATGGCAGTCAGGCTACCTCTGGCGAGCACATGGAGGGCTGTGCGGCCCCCCAAAGAAATGCCACCCCACACCATGACTGACCCACCGCCAAACCGGTCATGCTGGAGGATGCTGCTGGCAGCAGATCGTTCTCCACGGCGTCTCCAGACTCTGTCACGTCTGTCACGTGCTCAGTGTGAACCTGCTTTCATCTGTGAAGAGCACAGGGCGCCAGTGGCGAATTTGTCAATCTTGGTGTTCTCTGGCAAATGCCAAACGTCCTGCACGGTGTTGGGCTGTAAGCACAACGACCACCTGTGGACGTCGGGCCCTCATACCACCCTCATGGAGTCTGTTTCTGACCGTTTGAGCAGACACATGCACATTTGTGGCCTGCTGGAGGTCATTTTGCAGGGCTCTGGCAGTGCTTCTCCTGCTCCTCCTTGCACAAAGGCGGAGGTAGCGGTCCTGCTGCTGGGTTGTTGCCCTCCTACGGCCTCCTCCACGTCTCCTGATGTACTGGCCTGTCTCCTGGTAGCGCCTCCATGCTCTGGACACTACGCTGACAGACACAGCAAACCTTCTTGCCACAGCTCACATTGATGTGCCATCCTGGATGAGCTGCACTACCTGAGCCACTTGTGTGGGTTGTAGACTCCGTCTCATGCTACCACTAGAGTGAAAGCACCGCCAGCATTCAAAAGTGACCAAAACATCAGCCAGGAAGCATAGGAACTGAGAAGTGGTCTGTGGTCCCCACCTGCAGAACCACTCCTTTATTGGGGGTGTCTTGCTGATTGCCTATAATTTGCACCTGTTGTCTATTCCATTTGCACAACAGCATGTGAAATGTATTGTCAATCAGAGTTGCTTCCTAAGTGGACAGTTTGATTTCACAGAAGTGTGATTGACTTGGAGTTACATTGTGTTGTTTAAGTGTTCCCTATATTTTTTTGAGCAGTATATATATATATATATATTTTGCTTGTTTTAGACCTTCCTCTATTTCTGATGTCGATCCAGTTTGAGTGGTATTTCACAAAATGTCTGAGCCTACAGTCATGGCCAAAAGTTTTGAGAATGACACAAATATACATTTTCACAAAGTCTGCTGCCTCAGTGTGTGATGGCAATTTGCATATACTCCAGAATGTTATAAAGACTGATCAGATGAATTGCAATTAATTGCAAAGTCCCTCTTTGCCATGCAAATGAACTGAATCCCCCAAAAACATTTCCACTGCATTTCAGACCTGCCACAAAAGGACCAGTTGACATCATGTCAGTGATTCTCTCATTAACATAGGTGTGAGTGTTGACGAGGACAAGGCTGGAGATCACTGTGTCATGCTGATTGAGTTTGAATAATAGACTGGAAGCTTCAAAAGGAGGGTGGTGCTTGGAATCACTGTTCTTCCTTGGTTACCTGCAAGGAAAACACATGCCGTCATCATTGCTTTGCACAAAAAGGGCTTCACAGGCAAGGATATTGCTGCCAGTAAGATTGCACCTAAATCAACCATTTATCGGATCATCAAGAACTTCAAGGAGAGCGGTTCAATTGTTGTGCGCCCAAGAAAGTCCAGCAAGTGCCAGGACCGTCTCCTAACGTTGATTCAGCTGCAGGATCGGGGCACCACCAGTACAGAGCTTGCTCAGGAATGGCAGCAGGCATGTGTGAGTGCATCTGCACGCACAGTGAGGCGAAAACTTTTGGAGGATGGCCTGGTTTCAAGAAGGGCAACAAAGAAGCCCCTTCTCTCCAGGAAAAACATCAGGGACAGACTGATATTCTGCAAAAGGTACAGGGATTGGACTGCTGAGGGCTGGGGTAAAGTCATTTTCTCTGATGAATCCCCTTTCCGATTGTTTGGGGCATCCGGAAAAAAGCTTGTCCAGAGAAGACAAGGTGAGCGCTACCATCAGTCCTGTGTCATGCCAACAGTAAAGCATCCTAAGACCATTCATGTGTGGGGTTGCTTCTCAGCCAAGGGAGTGGGCTCACTCACAATTTTGCCTAAGAACACATCTATGAATAAAGAATGGTACCAACACATCCTCAAAGAGCAACTTCTCCCAACCATCCAGGAACAGTTTGGTGATGAACAATGCCTTTTCCAGCATGATGGAGCACCTTGCCATAACGCAAAAGTGATAACTAAGTGGCTCGGGGAACAAAACATGGGCGATGCAGTTGCAGTTGCAGTACCAGGTGGTGATTCAGCCCGACAGGGTGCTCTGGATTGTGCATCTATAAAAGTTAGTGAGGGTTTTCGGTGACAAGCCACATTTTTTCAGTCTCCTGAGGTTGAAGAGGAGCTGTTGCACCTTCTTCACCACACTGTCTGTGTGCGTGGACCACTTCAGTTTGCCGGTGATATATACACAGAGGTACTTAAAACTTTCCACATTCTCCACTGCTGTCCCGTCGATGTGGATAGGGGGTGCTCCCTTTGCTGTTTCCTGAAGTCCACGATCATCTCTTTTGTTTTGCTAACATTGAGTGAGAGGTTATTTTACTGACACCACAACCTGAGGGTCCTCACCTCCTCCATGTAGGCTGTCTCGTCGTTGTTGGTAATCAAGCCTACCACTGTTGTGTCGACTGTAAACTTGATGATTAAGTTGGAGGCATGCATGGCCACGCAGTCGTTGTGTGAACAGGGAGTACTGGAGGGTGCTGAGAACGCACCCTTGTGGGGCCCCAGTGTTGAGGATCAGCGGTGTGGAGATGTTGTTTCCTACCTTCACCACCTGGGAAGTTCAGGACCCAGTTGCACAGGGCAGGGTCAAGACCCAGGGACTCAAGCTTAATGATGAGTTTGGAGGGTACTATGGTGTTGAATGCTGAGCTGTAGTCAATGACCAGAATTCTTATATAGTTATTCCTCTTGTCCAGATGGGATAGGGCAGTGTGCAGTGCGATGGTGATTGTGTCGTCTGTGGACCTATTAGGTTGTTAACCTGTTGAGGCTCGGGGGCAGTATTGAGAAATTTTGAAAAAAATATGTGCCCATTTTTAACTGCCTCCTACACCAACTCAGAAGCTAGGATATGCATATTATTAACACATTCGGATAGAAAACACTCTGAATTTTCTAAAACAGTTTGAATGGTGTCTGTAAGTATAACAAAACTCATATTGCAGGCAAAAACCTGTGAAAAATAGATTTAAAAAAATGTGAATTTTGTGACTGTACTATTTAGTGTCATTGTTTTATAGATACCATAGTGAGAAAGGATTCATTTCGCAACTCCTACGGCTTCCACTAGATGTCAACGATCTTTATAAAGTTGTTTGAAGCGTCTATGATGAACAGAGACCGGATGGCAATGAAGAGAAGTTGACCTCCCTGGGATGTCGTCACTTCATTATTGGCTGCACCTGCGCAATCATGTGATGCGATACATTTTTCAAAGACGTTTTTCAAGACACAGGAGAGGTCGGGTTGAAACATTACTGATGTTTCACGTTAAAAATGGCTCTAAAGATTGATGCTAAACAACGTTTGACATGTTTGAACAATGTAAATAGATTATTTTTTTTACTTTTCGCCGTGACTCCCCCCCCCCCCCGCGCTACTTTTTAGTAGCCTACCGAAGCGCTAACAACATGGAACAACTTGGAGTTATTTGGACATCAATTATGAACTTTGTCAAAAGAAACCACATTTGTAGTGGACCTGGGATTTCTAGAAGTGCCAATGGATGAAGATAATCAAAGGTAAGGGAATATTGACAATAGTAATTTTGATATTACATGGTTACATATGGTGCTAACCTGTATAGCCTAGCCTATTGTTCTTAGCACAGCACCCGGTTTATTGCAAATTGTGATTTCCCAGTAAAGTTATTTTGAAATCTGGCATTGCAGTAGCATTTACGAAATGTTAAACTATGAATATTTGAATGACAATAATATAATTTACCAATGTTATCGAATAGTAATTTTGTGATTTGTAACGTTGTTCACCGGAAGCATTTGAGAGAAAAAAAAATCTGATTTTCACCGCTTCGGTAAAATGCTGTTTTTGGATATAAATATCAACTTGATGGAACAAAAAATGCATGTATTGTGTAACATAATGTCTTAGGAGTGTCATCTGAGGAAGATTGTCAAAGGTTGGTGTATAATTCTAGCTGGTTATCCGCTTATGGTGACGCCTGTGTTTGAATTGACAAAACATTACACACAGCTATTTTCAATGTACTCTCCTAACATAACCTAACTTTATGCTTTCGCCGTAAAGCCTCTTTGAAATCGGACAATGTGGTTGGATTTAGGAGATGTTTATCTTTCAAATTGTGAGAAATAGTTGATTGTTTGAGAAATTGAAATTATTAGATTCTTGCAGTTTTTGAATTTCCCGCCGTGGTCTCTTGACAATGAATCCCGATATCGGGATAAGATCCCCAACAGGTTTTAAGCAAATTGAAGTGAGTTTAGGGTGACAGGTAGGGTGGAGATGATATGATCCTTGACTAGTCTCTCAAAGCACTTCATGATTTACAGTGCGACGAGGCGATAGTCATTTAGTTCAGTTACCTTGACTTTCTTGGGAACAGGAACAATGGTGGCCATCTTGAAGCATGTGGGGGCAGCAGACTGGGATAGGGATTGATTGAATAAATCCGTAAACACACCAGCCTGTGCATGCTCTGAGGACGCGGCTAGGGATGCCGTCTGGGCCGGCAGTCTTGCGAGGGTTAACATGTTTAAATGTTTTACTCACGTCGGCCATGGAGAAGGAGAGCCCACAGCCTTTGGTAGCGGTTCGTTTCGGTGGCACTGTATTGACCTCAAAGCGCACAAAGAAGTTGTTTAATTTGTCTGGAAGCAAGACGTCGATATCCACAATGGGGCTGGTTTTCTTTTTGTAATCCATGATTGTCTGTAGACCCTGCCACATACGTCTCATGTCTGAACCGTTGAATTGTGACTCGACTTTGCCTCTATACTAACACTTTGCTTGTTTGATTGCTTTACAGAGGGAATAACTACACTGTTTGTAGTCGGCCATATTTCCACTTACCTTGCCATGATTAAATGCAGTGGTACGTGCTTTCAGTTTTGCACAAATGCTTCCATCAATCCATGGTTTCTGGTTAGGGAAGGTTTTAATAGTCACAGTGGGTACAACATCTCCTATATACTTCCTTATAAACTCGCTCACCGAGTCAGCGTATCGATATGCTGATAGAATTTAGGTAGCCTTGTTCTCAAATTAGCTTTGTTAAAATCCCCAGCTACAATAAATGCAGCCTCAGGATATATGATTTCCAGTTTGCTTAAAGTCCAGTGACGTTCCCTGATGGCCGTCTTGGTATCCGCTTGCGTGACAATAACGGAGGAGAGTTCTCTTGAGAGATAATACGGTCGGCATTTGATTGTGAGGAATTCTAGGTCAGGTGAACAAAAGGACTTGAGTTCCTGTATGTTGTTATAATTACACCATGAGTTGTTATTCATGATACATACACCCCCACCCTTCTTCTTACCGAAGAGATGTTTATTACTATCGGCGCGATGCACTGAAAATCCCGTTGGCTGTACTGACTCTGACAGCATGTCCCAAGCTAGCCATTTTTCAGTGAAACAGTGTATGTTAACCTCTATGGGCTAGGTGGGACGCTAGCGTGCCACCCGTGGTGCACTCCATCAACAGCAGGTGCATTTCAAGAGCGGCAAATTTGAATCCAAATAAATGTCAAAATTCAAATTTTTCAAAAATACAACTATTTTACACCATTTGAAAGATAAACATCTCCTTAATCTAACCACGTTTTACGATTTCAAAAAGGTTTTACGGCGAAAGCATAAATTTAGAGTATGTTAGGACAGTACATTTACAAGAGTTGTGTGTAATGTTTTGTCAAGTCAAAGACAGGGTCACCAAAACCATAAAACCAGCTAAAATGATGCACTAACCTTTTACAATCTCCATCAGATGACACTCCTAGGACATTATGTTAGACAATGCATGCATTTTTAGTTCTATCAAGTTCATATTTATATCCAAAAACAGCGTTTTACTATGGCATTGATGTTGAGGAAATCGTTTCCCTCCAATAACCGGCAGTCAAGTCAGCGTCACAAATTAAATAATTAAAATTAGAAAACATTGGTAAAATATTATATTGTCATTTAAAGAATTATAGATTTACATCTCTTGAACGCAATCAACTTGCCAGATTTAAAAATAACCTTACTGGGAAATCACACTTTGCAATAATCTGAGCACTGCGCCCAGAAAAATACGCGTTGCGATACAGACTAGACGTCATGTTGGGGAGATCTAAAATCGAAAATACTATGTAAATAATCCATTACCTTTGATTCTCTTCATCAGATGTCACTTCCAGGTATCACAGGTCCATAACGAATGTAGTTTTGTTCAAAAAAGCTCATCATTTATGTCCAAAAATCTCCGTCTCGTTAGCACATGATCTAAACCAGCCGGACTTCTCGTCATGAACGAGGGGAAAAAATATATTTCCGTTCGTTCAAACATGTCAAACGTTGTATAGCATAAATCATTAGGGCCTTTTTTAACCAGAACATGAATAATATTCAAGGTGGACGAATGCATACTCTTTTATAACGTATTGGAACGAGGGTACCCAACATGAACTCGCGCGCCAGGTGTCTAATGGGACATCATCGTTCCATGGCTCTTGTTCGGTCAGATCTCCCTCCAGAAGACTCAAAACACTTTGTAAAGGCTGGTGACATCTAGTGGAAGCAATAGGAAGTGCCAAAATATTCCTCAGCCCCTGTGTTTTTCAATGGGATAGGTTTAAAGTCAATACAACACATCAGGTATCCACTTCCTGTCAGAAAATGTCTTAGGGTTTTGCCTGCCAAATGAGTTCTGTTATACTCACAGACACCATTCAAACAGTTTTAGAAACTTTAGAGTGTTTTCTATCCATATATAATAAGTATATGCATATTCTAGTTACTGGGTAGGATTAGTAACCAGATTAAATCGGGTACATTTTTTTTATCCAGACGTGCAAATGCTGCCCCCTAGCCCTAACAGGTTAAAATCTCAGATATCTCTTTGGAAAGCAACTCTTTGTCACGATGTGTATGTAGGTGGCAGAGAAGTCAGGCGCAGGAGAAACAATCTTGGTGGAACTGGAGAAGTTTAATAAAGTAAAACAAACTCCATAACCAAAGTACAATACAAAAGTAACATGGGTACAAAAACCCGTTGCGCACCAAAAATGACAACGCGCAAAAACAACAAACAATCTCCAACAAGAACATGAGGGAAAACAGAGGGTTAAATACACAACATGTAATGAATGGGATTGGAACCAGGTGTGTAGGAAGACAAGACAAAACCAATGGAAAATGAAAAATGGATCAATGATGGCTAGAAGACCGGTGACGTCGACCGCCGAGCACCACCAGAACAAGGAGGGGCATCGAGTTCGGCAGAAGTCGTGACACTCTTACCCTAATTTCGTCAACTTTGTTAACTAGGGACTGGACATTAGCGAGTAATATACTCGGAAGTGGTGGGTGGTGTGCGCGCATCCGAAGCCTCACTAGAAGACCGCTCCGGCTATATGTAATAACACTTAAGGTTTTCTGAGCTAACAATGTAAGAAATAATACATAAAAAATGAAATACTGCACAGTTTCCTAAGGACTAGAAGCATATTATACAACTTACAACAAAAGGGTTCTGCGGCTGTCCCTATAGGATATACCTTTTTGGGTCCAGGTAGAAACCTTTTTGGTTCCAGGTAGAACTATTTTGGGTTCCATGTAGAACCCTCTGTGGAACGGGTTCTACATGGAACCCAATTGAGTTTCAAACTGGAACCAAAAGGGGTTCTTCAAAGGGTTCTCCTATGGAGACAGCCGAATAACATTTGTTTGGTTCCAGGTAGATTTTATTTTTTTCTAAGACTACCATTTTTGGTGTGTTTTGTTCATAATCTATAGCCACCTCCATTTCATAGTGCTGCCAATTTGTCAATAGGACTCATTTTGGCCATCATAGAGCCATCCCCTGGTGGTCCAGGATAAAAGGGGTCTCCTAAACGCTGTGATCCCAGGCATGGGGCCCCTCAGTCAGCCTGGCCTGGTGGCTGACCCCCTCCCCCAGGGCCCATGGACCATCTCCTGGCCTGCCTCTATCACTGGAGCTGGACACGCAATCAGCCATGGCAAGATTGGCCCCAACTACCGATGAGAGGAGCAGAAGGATGGGGGGCACAGAACACATGCTGGGCCAAATACCCTTCTTTCCTCCTCAGTCCTCTCCTCCTCAGCCCTCCCCTCCTCAGCCCTCTCCTCCTCAGCCCTCCCCTCCTCAGCCCTCTCCTCCTCAGCCCTCCCCTCCTCAGCCCTCCCCTCCTCAGCCCTCCCCTCCTCAGCCCTCTCCTCCTCAGCCCTCCCCTCCTCAACCCTCTCCTCCTCAACCCTCTCCTCCTCAACCCTCTCCTCCTCAGGCCTCCCCTCCTCAGGCCTCCCCTCCTCAGGCCTCCCCTCCTCAGCCCTCTCCTCCTCAGCCCTCTCCTCCTCAGCCCTCTCCTCCTCAGCCCTCTCCTCCTCAGCCCTCCCCTCCTCAGCCCTCTCCTCCTCAACCCTCCCCTCCTCAGCCCTCTCCTCCTCAGCCCTCTCCTCCTCAGCCCTCCCCTCCTCAGCCCTCTCCTCCTCAACCCTCCCCTCCTCAGCCCTCTCCTCCTCAGCCCTCTCCTCCTCAGCCCTCCCCTCCTCAGCCCTCCCCTCCTCAGCCCTCCCCTCCTCAGCCCTCTCCTCCTCAACCCTCTCCTCCTCAACCCTCTCCTCCTCAACCCTCTCCTCCTCAGCCCTCCCCTCCTCAGGCCTCCTGCTCACAGTCCCGCAGCTAGCAGGGGAAAAAAAGTCCCTGATGATCAGTCATTTCACAGCTGACAGACTTTCCTTTCCTCGATTTGATATCAATTGTAAAAAGAGGGAAAATCTCTGTGCTCTGCACTTCTCCCCAGAGAGATGTAATGCCTTCAATTCCACTCATTCGCTGGGATATTGGAGTGAGCAACAGCAGGGCCATCTCAATTGGAGCCGGCCAGCCAGGCAGGGTAAATTAGAACAAATGGAGGGAAAGTGGGCAATGGAATTAAGACAATAACTGTGCATTGGTACCAACTGGGGCACTCAGGTGTGTGTGTACACGTGTGTATATGTGTGTGTGTGCTCAGAGTTACACACTCTCACACATCTCGTCTGGCTAGTCCAAGCCTTAAGGCTGAGTGAATGTAGCAGAGTTGAAACCAGTAGCTAGATGAAGGCCAGTGCTCCTGCCCCTCCAGCTGAGTGACTGTAACTAAGGTTCTGCATTTAGATAAACACTATCAGGCAACACCTGGACATCCGGACCCAGAACACCTAACATAACACATCTCCTCTCTGCCACCCTCATGTTCATTTTAGAGCAGCATTCCATGTGTGTGTGTGTGTGTGTGTGAGTATGTGTGTGTGTGTGTGAGCATGAGTGTGCGTGTGTGAGCATGAGTGTGCGTGTGTGTGTGTGTGTGTGTGAGCATGAGGTGTGTGTGTGTGTGTGTGTGTGTGTGAGCATGAGTGTGTGTGTGTGTATGTGTGTGTGTGTGTGTGTGTGAGCATGAGTGTGTGTGTGTGTATGTGTGTGTGTATGTGTGTGTGTGTGTGTGTGTGTGTGTGTGTGTGTGTGTGTGTGTGTGTGTGTGTGTGCATGAGTGTGAGTGTGTGTGTGTGTGTGTGTGTGTGTGTGTGTGTGTGAGCATGAGTGTGCGTGTGTGTGTGTGAGCATGAATGTGCGTGTGCGTGTGCGTGTGTGTGTGCGTGTGTGTGTGTGTATGTGTGTGTGTGTGTGTACTGTATACATATGGAGGGGTCATTAGCAAGCATGAGATAGCAACACCTGCGAACATATGTGCTTATGTGAGCCTTTCCACCCTGCTGGACTGGCTGGCCTGGTTCTGGCTCTCTATATCTCTCACCCTCCATTTCCCCCTCCATCTCTCTCCCTCCATCTCTCTCTCTCTCCCTCTCTCTCTCTCTCCCTCCTTCTCTCTCTCTTCCTCCGTCTCTGTCTCTCTCCATCTCTCTCCCTCCGTCTCGCTCTCCCTCAGTCTCGCTCTCCCTCAGTCTCGCTCTCCCTCAGTCTCGCTCTCCCTCAGTCTCTCTCTCCCTCAGTCTCTCTCTCCCTCCGTCTCGCTCTCCCTCAGTCTCGCTCTCCCTCAGTCTCGCTCTCCCTCAGTCTCGCTCTCCCTCAGTCTCGCTCTCCCTCAGTCTCGCTCTCCCTCAGTCTCGCTCTCCCTCAGTCTCTCTCCTTCCACTTCTCTCTCTCAGCCTAGAGTGACCCCCCTATCCACCCCAGAGGGGCTGTGTCAGCTGGGCTGGATAGGTGGATCAATGCTGGGGAGACAGCCTCATAATAGCCTGGATTAATGATGAAAAATCTGGCGACACCAACTGAGCCCCTGGACATTTATCACTCGGGAGGGTGGCTGCCAATTGGCGGCTCTTAGCACCCACTGACACTAGAGGGCTGGACAGAGGCTGCTGCTGCTACTGTCTACAGCTAAAGCCCTAATGGAGGTAGGTGCTCTCTGGGGTCTTGGCCCTGGGCTGCTGGGTAGGATGGATACTCTTAGATAGACACGAGAGATGCTACTGCTGCTATTTCTGATGTTTTTATAGCCCTGTTCTGCTGCTGTTTCTATTGCTGATGTTTTTATAGCCCTGTTCTGCTGCTGTTTCTACTGATGTTTTTATAGCCCTGTTCTGCTGCTGTTTCTACTGATGTTTTTATAGCCCTGTTCTGCTGCTGTTTCTATTGCTGATGTTTTTATAGCCCTGTTCTGCTGCTGTTTCTATTGCTGATGTTTTTATAGCCCTGTTCTGCTGCTGTTTCTACTGATGTTTTTATAGCCCTGTTCTGCTGCTGTTTCTACTGATGTTTTTATAGCCCTGTTCTGCTGCTGTTTCTACTGATGTTTTTATAGCCCTGTTCTGCTGCTGTTTCTATTGCTGACGTTTTTATAGCCCTGTTCTGCTGCTGTTTCTACTGATGTTTTTATAGCCCTGTTCTGCTGCTGTTTCTACTGATGTTTTTATAGCCCTGTTCTGCTGCTGTTTCTACTGATGTTTTTATAGCCCTGTTCTGCTGCTGTTTCTACTGATGTTTTTATAGCCCTGTTCTGCTGCTGTTTCTACTGATGTTTTTATAGCCCTGTTCTGCTGCTGTTTCTACTGATGTTTTTATAGCCCTGTTCTGCTGCTGTTTCTACTGATGTTTTTATAGCCCTGTTCTGCTGCTGTTTCTACTGATGGTTTTTATAGCCCTGTTCTGCTGCTGTTTCTACTGATGTTTTTATAGCCCTGTTCTGCTGCTGTTTCTACTGATGTTTTTATAGCCCTGTTCTGCTGCTGTTTCTATTGCTGATGTTTTTATAGCCCTGTTCTGCTGCTGTTTCTACTGATGTTTTTATAGCCCTGTTCTGCTGCTGTTTCTACTGATGTTTTTATAGCCCTGTTCTGCTGCTGTTTCTACTGATGTTTTTATAGCCCTGTTCTGCTGCTGTTTCTATTGCTGATGTTTTTATAGCCCTGTTCTGCTGCTGTTTCTACTGATGTTTTTATAGCCCCGTTCTGCTGCTGTTTCTACTGATGTTTTTATAGCCCTGTTCTGCTGCTGTTTCTACTGATGTTTTTATAGCCCTGTTCTGCTGCTGTTTCTACTGATGTTTTTATAGCCCTGTTCTGCTGCTGTTTCTACTGATGTTTTTATAGCCCTGTTCTGCTGCTGTTTCTACTGATGTTTTTATAGCCCTGTTCTGCTGCTGTTTCTACTGATGTTTTTATAGCCCTGTTCTGCTGCTGTTTCTACTGATGTTTTTATAGCCCTGTTCTGCTGCTGTTTCTACTGATGTTTTTATAGCCCTGTTCTGCTGCTGTTTCTACTGATGTTTTTATAGCCCTGTTCTGCTGCTGTTTCTACTGATGTTTTTATAGCCCTGTTCTGCTGCTGTTTCTACTGATGTTTTTATAGCCCTGTTCTGCTGCTGTTTCTATTGATGTTTTTATAGCCCTGTTCTGCTGCTGTTTCTACTGACGTTTTTATAGCCCTGTTCTGCTGCTGTTTCTACTGACGTTTTTATAGCCCTGTTCTGCTGCTGTTTCTACTGATGTTTTTATAGCCCTGTTCTGCTGCTGTTTCTACTGATGTTTTTATAGCCCTGTTCTGCTGCTGTTTCTACTGATGTTTTTATAGCCCTGTTCTGCTGCTGTTTCTACTGACGTTTTTATAGCCCTGTTCTGCTGCTGTTTCTACTGATGTTTTTATAGCCCTGTTCTGCTGCTGTTTCTACTGATGTTTTTATAGCCCTGTTCTGCTGCTGTTTCTACTGATGTTTTTATAGCCCTGTTCTGCTGCTGTTTCTACTGATGTTTTTATAGCCCTGTTCTGCTGCTGTTTCTATTGCTGATGTTTTTATAGCCCTGTTCTGCTGCTGTTTCTACTGATGTTTTTATAGCCCTGTTCTGCTGCTGTTTCTACTGATGTTTTTATAGCCCTGTTCTGCTGCTGTTTCTATTGCTGATGTTTTTATAGCCCTGTTCTGCTGCTGTTTCTACTGCTAGTGGTGTTTCCACTGTTGATATTTAAGAATGCTGCCAGCTTGAACGAGCTGACGCCATCAGTCTCTCACGAAACGGAGAACAATTTGGATCCTATTTCTCTCTCTCGCTCTTTCTATCCTTTTCTCTCCCTACTTCCTTTGTGCAATATGCCTCTGAGGAGGAGGGGATAAAGGAGAAGAGCGAAGAAAAGATCCGCTACATTTATTTTCTCCTATCGTGACATTTGGGGCGTAACGCGGAGAGGAAAGGCATTAGGAGTAAGAGAGGGAGAATAAACTGGAGGTTGTGCATTTCTCAAGGCAGACAAATAGAATACCCATCAACACACCCACACAAACATAGAAACAGACAGACAGACAGACAGACAGGACACACACACACACACACACACACCCATCCCGGTTCTCCATTACTACAATGTGATAATGGCCCCTGAAACAATCTCTTTGTGCTGCAATTATGTCCTCCAGAGGGAGAGAGAGATGGAGAGAGATATAGAGAGAGAGAGTGAGAGGGAGAGGGAGAGGGAGAGGGAGGGGAGGGAGCGAGATATAAAGAGGGAGAGGAAGAGAGAGATTTCTAGTCCAGACTTAGGTTGAGGATGGATTGAGCCCCAGCCCCAACCCACTCCCCTGGCCTTCTGTTGCCTGACAGAGAGAAGCTACTTGACAAATATACCACTGCTGGCCTTTAAATGCTGCCTCAATTACCTTTCAGGATCTGTCCAGCCAGAGTAATGTTGCCCAGAAGAGAGACAGGGCAGAGTCATGTTGCCCAGAAGAGAGACAGGTCAGAGTCACGTTGCCAAGGAGAGAGACAGGCCAAAGTCATGTTGCCCAGGAGAGAGACAGGTCAGAGTCATGTTGCCCAGAAGAGAGACAGGTCAGAGTCACATTGGCAAGGAAAGAGACAGGCCAAAGTCATGTTGCCCAGAAGAGAGTCAGGTCAGAGTCATGTTGCCCAGGAGAGAGACAGGCCAAAGTCATGTTGCCAAGGAGAGAGTCAGGTCAGAGTCATGTTGCCCAGGAGAGAGACAGGCCAAAGTCATGTTGCCAAGGAGAGAGACAGGCCAAAGTCATGTTGCCCAGGAGAGAGACAGGTCAGAGTCACATTGCCAAGGAGAGAGACAGGCCAGGGTCATGTTGCCCAGGAGAGAGACAGGCCAAAGTCATGTTGCCCAGGAGAGAGACAGGTCAGAGTCACATTGCCAAGGAGAGAGACAGGTCAGAGTCATGTTGCCCAGGAGAGAGACAGGCCAAAGTCATGTTGCCCAGGAGAGAGACAGGTCAGAGTCACATTGCCAAGGAGAGAGACAGGCCAGGGTCATGTTGCCCAGGAGAGAGACAGGTCAGAGTCATGTTGCCCAGAAGAGAGACAGGTCAGAGTCATGTTGCCCAGGAGAGAGACAGGTCAGAGTCATGTTGCCCAGGAGAGAGACAGGTCAGAGTCATGTTGCCCAGGAGAGAGTCAGGTCAGAGTCATGTTGCCCAGGAGAGAGACAAGCTAGAGTCATGTTGCCAAGGAGAGAGACAGGTCAGAGTCATGTTGCCCAGGAGAGAGACAGGGCAGAGTCATGTTGCCCAGGAGAGAGTCATGCTGGGAACAGCTACTGTGAGGTTATTCTCTGATAAAATAGAAACCATCTCCTATCTACCATTCCACTGGGATGCACCAACTAAAAGTCATTGAAGATACACAGAATCATACCTTGTAGTCATTAGATATTCATCAGCTGTTTATTCACTAACACAAAGGAGTCTTTCACAGACTCCCTAAACAAGGGTGAAGTCCATTGTGACTGTCCTTAGAGAGCATATGTAAACATGACTGTCCACTCCACCTGCCTTTTAGCTGCAGTGTGTGTGTGTGTGTGTGTGGTTTGAACCAGACAAAAGACCCTGTGAGAGGGATGCCACACAGCGAGCCTCAGACTGGCAGGCCATGTGCATGTTTAAATATGGAACATGTATGAAAGGCCATTCACCTTATTGTGACCCCAGACCTGGGACTGTCTGTCTGGCTCGGTGGGGCATGGTTTAGGAAGCCCCCACTGCCTTCTGCTCTTCTTTATGTTCTGCTCTGTGTCTTCAAGTGCTGGGGCGCTGTCCTTCCTAAACATCCCAGGCAGATAGGGCCACTCCCTTCCCTTGAAGCATACAGCATATACCACAGCCCTCTTTCTATGCTTCATAAAAAGGCCAGGCAGATAAAAGCGCTCCCTACCCCTCAGTCCCAAAAACCGTGAGGATGGAAAACACCACCCGGGGAAGAAGATGTCTGATTCCTGATTCCCAGTCTTCCAGTTCCAACCTCTCTGTGCTGTGGCAGAGCAGTAAATCCTGTCCCAGGCAGGCTGCTGTGGCAGAGCAGTAAATCCTGTCCCAGGCAGGCTGCTGTGGCAGAGCAGTAAATCCTGTCCCAGGCAGGCTGCTGTGGCAGAGCAGTAAATCCTGTCCCAGGCAGGCTGCTGTGGCAGAGCAGTAAATCCTGTCTCAGGCAGGCTGCTGTGGCAGAGCAGTAAATCCTGTCTCAGGCAGGCTGCTGTGGCAGAGCAGTAAATCCTGTCCCAGGCAGGCTGCTGTGGCAGAGCAGTAAATCCTGTCCCAGGCAGGCTGCTGTGGCAGAGCAGTAAATCCTGTCCCAGGCAGGCTGCTGTGGCAGAGCAGTAAATCCTGTCCCAGGCAGGCTGCTGTGGCAGAGCAGTAAATCCTGTCCCAGGCAGGCTGCTGTGGCAGAGCAGTAAATCCTGTCCCAGACAGGCTGCTGTGGCAGAGCAGTAAATCCTGTCCCAGGCAGGCTGCTGTGGCAGAGCAGTAAATCCTGTCCCAGGCAGGCTGCTGTGGCAGAGCAGTAAATCCTGTCCCAGACAGGCTGCTGTGGCAGAGCAGTAAATCCTGTCCCAGGCAGGCTGCTGTGGCAGAGTAGTAAATCCTGTCCCAGACAGGCTGCTGTGGCACTAATGGACAGAGGGCCTCTATCCAGGAATGTGTAACACAAGCAGATATCAGGAACCGATGCTGTGGGTGGGGATGGGAAGGGGGACAATTAAGCGCGTGGCGCAGGGAGGAAGCAGGCAGGAATGGCAGTGTGTGTGGACCGGTGATAAGGACAGTGGCTCAGTCATTACTCATCCTCCTCCGACAACAGCAAATAAGCTGTCTGCAGATGACTGGGCCGTGCTGGCAACCACCAAAAGCTTTTCCTCACCACTGTGTGGTGGAACAGAGGAGATAAGGGATAGATAGCGGTGCAGAACACATTTCATCACGCTAGGAAAGACAGGGGGAAAAAATTGGTGTGTGCAATTTTGTAGGAGGAAAAGTAATTTAGAGAAACGAGGCGATTCTGCAGGCTGGCTCGTTTAAAAGCAATTAAGATGAATTAAGTGACGCTGGTGGCCCTTTATATTTCTGATAGCAGGTTTTATTACTGCTAAAGTGCCACATTAATGGGGTGTATTGCGTCATTATTTAGAAGGCATTTCTTTACAAAATATGAGAAATACCATAACAGAAAGGGCTGAGTAAACCTCCTCAGACACCACCAGCTACACACCGTGTCTTTTCTCCTCAGGGGATGTCTGCGGCATAATCATCATCTCTTGCAATGCAGATGATACCAATAATCATTTGCAAAACAATTTTCTACCATCAATTACTCCATTTGTATCACCCAAATACAAAACACAAGTGAGCAAAAAGTAGAGGTGTGTTTGTAGCTCCATTCCAGCACCTTCAAACGGAGAGGTGAAAATCAAAGCTATGGACTTATCGCGAAGCTCAGCGCTCAGGCAATTAGCCACAATAAATGCTTAGTTAAGCAAATGAAGAACGATCCCTCATGTCTTATGCTTTATGTGTTAAAACATTCCTCCATGCTCTCTGCCTCCTAAATGATGCTGACTGGGAGCCCAATGAGAAGAGTAAGAACACACTTCCATCCTAAACACTCTCACCTTCATAAACCAGACTTATCCATCTATTTCAGTCTCTGAGTCATCTCTCTGTGTGCAGCTGAGGCATGCATGCACACAATCATACACTGGTTTAAGATGAGGGGAGGACAGAGGTGTTTGTTGAAGGTCAGTTTTGGTCACTCTCAGCATCTCTCTCCTTCCATATGTTGAGGCTCAGCCACTACTGTCAGCCAGTCAGACAGTCATTCAGTCAGTCAGTGAGCTAGCTGGGATAACAGAAACAGGCAGGCAAGCAGGCGGTCCTCAGGATCCTGATGGCCCTGTACTCTATTCTCCCTCATCGTCACCACGTCTTCTGTCAGCCCGATCCAGAGGCATGGCCTTGGGCTAAAAACATCCTTCCTGTCTGTCTGTCTGTCTGTCTGTATGTCAAAGCCAGGCACGACAAGCAGATGAATGTTGTTTCATGTGTAGCAGGATTCGGATGTGAAGGTTGAACCACTTGTCATGGGATTGAGACCTGAGCGGGGAGCAGGGCAGCTCATGGACTGGGGAAACTGTGACATTTATCATTGTCCTCTTCAAATCTGGCTTCCGCCATCTCACACCCCTTTTAGTATCATACGGTACGCCACTTAAGGATTCTTTGAGCCCCCTGCTCAAAATTCATAGGGAGTATGGAACTTACTGAAGGAGAAAAAAAACTAAACATTGCAGCCGATTCCAATTTCTGAAGAAATACATCTATAAGCAATTTTTCCACTGCACTCCTTTCCTTTACTCCTCACTAATACGGCCCAGGAAAGAGATGCTGATCTCAGCCATTTTCAGCCCCATTCAGAGAGTCAGGGAGCCACGCAGGCAGCCACGGAGCCCACGTTCCTCCTTCTCCCTGGCCTCCAGCGGTGTGTGAGAGGGGGGGGGGGGGGTAAGAACAGTCCTCCAACCAGGAATAGAACCACTCCATCCCACTCAACCCAATCACAACACTGAGATGGATCACTGAAGACTGGAGCTGAACTGTCATTAACCTAACGTCTACAGCAGAGTGAACAGTGATACAGTTAAAGTTACACATGTCTCCAGTCTTACAGAAAACTGGTTGAACAGCATGGGAAAAACCCAGGTAATCTCTTTAAAACTGGTTGAACAGCATGGGAAAAACACAGGTAAGTCTTTAAAACTGGTTGAACAGCATGTGAAAAACCCAGGTAATCTCTTTAAAACTGGTTGAACAGCATGGGAAAAACACAGGTAAGTCTTTAAAACTGGTTGAACAGCATGGGAAAAACACAGGTAAGTCTTTAAAACTGGTTGAACAGCATGGGAAAAACCCAGGTAATCTCTTTAAAACTGGTTGAATAGCATGGGAAAAACACAGGTAATCTCTTTAAAACTGGTTGAACAGCATGGGAAAAACACAGGTAAGTCTTTAAAACTGGTTGAACAGCATGGGAAAAACACAGGTAAAGTCTTTAAAACTGGTTGAACAGCATGGGAAAAACACAGGTAAAGTCTTTAAAACTGGTTGAACAGCATGGGAAAAACACAGGTAAAGTCTTTAAAACTGGTTGAACAGCATGGGAAAAACACAGGTAAAGTCTTTAAAACTGGTTGAACAGCATGGGAAAAACCCAGGTAATCTCTTTAAAACTGGTTGAACAGCATGGGAAAAACACAGGTAAGTCTTTAAAACTGGTTGAACAGCATGGGAAAAACACAGGTAAGTCTTTACAATAAATCACAACTAGAACAAGGGCTGGAGAGAGGATAGTTCTGTTGGACAGGAATATGTGTGTGTGTGTGTGTGTGTGTGTGTGTGTGTGTGTGTGTGTGTGTGTGTGTGTGTGTGTGTGTGTGTGTGTAACATGGGTCGTATAAAGGGGACCAGTGTGTAAAGTGCTCATATTTCCTTTTAATGAAAACACTTAAACAAAATAACAAAAACGACAGCCAACAGTTCCGTCAGGTACATAGACAAAACGGAAAACAACTACCCACAAAACCCCAGGAAGAGAAAACCCCTACTTAAACATGATCTCCAATCAGAGGCAACGAGGACCAGCTGCCTCCAATTGGAGATCAACCCCAAAAAAACAACATAGAAATAGAAAACATAGAAAAACACAAAACACCCCCCTGTCATGCCCTGACCTACTCTACTATAGAAAATGACATCTTACTAGGGTCAGGACGTGACAGTGTGTAATGACTGAGCCTGTTTGGCACAGTGTCTCAGAGAGGAAGTAGAATGGCAGAGGGCTACATTGTGCCACCTCAGTGTGTCGTCCCAGTGACCGTCAGCTGCTTGGTATTGGCAGACTTTCTGTTTAATTAGCTGGAAGTAATCAAACGCTGAGAGATTAACACCCCGAAAATACCGTACACCACATGATAAACACACTGGAGAAATAATGTCCCAATGGAGGAAAACAATGACTTGTTTGTTTGTGTGTGTGTGTGTGTGTGTGTGTGTGTGTGTGTGTGTGTGTGTGTGTGTGTGTGTGTGTGTGTGTGTGTGTGTGTGTGTGTGTGTGTGTGTGTGTGTGTGTGTGATGAGAGAGATGGACTGCTCTAATTTGCGGTTCCACTAAATCCAGTTAAAAACAGGAAAATTTGATCAGCACATAAAATAAGCAAGCTGTTATTAGGACTAAGTCCTCCTTATCATGGTGCTGTCTTTCAACTACTAATATCCCCCACCCGCAATAACAGGTGTGTGTGTGTGTGTGTGTGTGTGTGTGTGTGTGTGTGTGTGTGTGTGTGTGTGTGTGTGTGTGTGTGTGTGTGTGTGTGTGTGTGTGTGTGTGTGTGTGTGTGTGTGTGTGTGCGTGCGTGCGTGTGTGTATGCACGTGTGTGTGTGTGTGTGTGTGTGTGTGTGTGTGTGTGTGTGTGTGTGTGGTGTTGCCGCTCCTATAGAGCAATGCCAGCTGTGTTTAAGTACAAAGATGCATACAGCAACATACAGACAGGAACATGTAAATAAACAGGCAGTTTCCAACTGCTCATTTGCAGCAATGACTTTCAACTGCTCTGCCTCACTGTATGAGTGTGTGAATGTCTCTTTCCTCCAGATCTGATCCTCTGTATGCAGCAGCAGAGCCCCATGTCTCTGTCACAGCTCCCTCCCCTCTCATCTCCAGAGCAGGAACATGCGTACCCACCGTCCACTCTGGGGCTCCCACATGATCCCCCCGTGGCCTCCCCCTATGGCTGTATGCTCACCACACACACTCAGCCTGGACACAGAGCCAACAGCTCACACAAAACCTTGACCTTTTCCCAGAGACACAGGGGTGCAGGGGGATCAGAGGGAGAGACGGGGGTGGAGAGGGACGGACGTTGGAGCGTGGAGCTGAATTTGAGAGCGGAGCTGGGGAGGGATCCAGGAGTCAGGCATGGTTTGCCAAGTGACACACTGCTCTGTGTGACCTTTGAGCAGTGAGAAGTGGAAATGAATGATGATGACAATTCATGTATTAATTAATTTAGGAGAATGAATCAAAGACAAAGTTAAGTAGCCTCTCCTTCAACTGTATTGAAAGTTCAGAGCCCTAAACTAGTGTGCATGGATGAAATCTCTCCCTTCCTTCCCTTCCTTCCTTCCTTCCTTCCTTCCTTCCTTCCTTCCTTCCTTCCTTCCTTCCTTCCTTCCTTCCTTCCGTCCGTCCTTCCTGCTGGCATATAGAAGGCATGAGTAGAGGAGCTCTGTTTAAAAGCGCAGCCCAGCTCAGTGTTGGTGAAGCAACCTGAGCCATGCCAGGCCCTTTCCTGCAGTTGAATGACCAAAGTGCCCTCTAGTGGTCTCATGGGCGGGAAACCAGGTTCAAATATACAACTTGGTTAATAAGCTCACACTATGGTGTATACCGTGGTGTGTGTACAGTAACACGGCCAGTTTTGTGTTGAGCCTTTGTTTCAGCTAAGAGTCAGTGGGCGAGACGGGTCCTCCTGGCTTTGATGAGTGTAATTATGCTTAAAGAGTGCCGCAGGAGTGCATGTATTATGCAGCTAGCGCAGGCTTTCCTCCTCTCTCCCCCAGCTCCACACACACAGACAGGGCCTGCAGACACACACAGCCTCAGCTCCCATCCCCACAGACCAGCCACAGCTACAGGGCTACAGCTCTGCTGCCTCGCCCCCTGCTGTTGGTGCAGGCATAGAGACACACAGAGACACATACACACCAAGCCCAACACCCACACACACAGAGAGCTTAAGGATTTGCAGTCAGTATTTGCTGTTTCCTGGAGGTCCTCTGACTAACAAGAATAACAATGACCCTCCCACACACACTCTTCCACCCACACTCACACACCCACACTCTTCCACCCACACTCACACACCCACACTCTTCCACCCACACTCACACACCCACACTCACACACCCACACTCACACACCCACACTCTTCCACCCACACTCTTCCACCCACACTCACACACCCACACTCTTCCACCCACACACCCACCACACTCTTCCACCCACACACCCACACTCTTCCACCCACACTCACACACCCACACTCTTCCACCCACACACCCACCACACTCTTCCACCCACACACCCACACTCTTCCACCCACACTCACACACCCACACACACTCTTCCACCCACACACACTCTTCCACCCACCCACACTCACACACCCACCCACACTCACACACCCACACACACTCTTCCACCCACACACACTCTTCCACCCACCCACACTCACACACCCACACACACTCTTCCACCCACACTCTTCCACCCACACTCACACACCCACACTCTTCCACCCACACACCCACCACACTCTTCCACCCACACACCCACACTCTTCCACCCACACTCACACACCCACACACACTCTTCCACCCACACACACTCTTCCACCCACCCACACTCACACACCCACCCACACTCACACACCCACACAAACACAATGATGGCCATTATGGCTATGGTAAACCTACAGAACAAGGACAAATAAAATGTAAATGAATAAAACGACGTGAACATCTCAGTCAGTAGCCTTCAGACTTTATAGACTCCAGAGTTGGAGGTTGATCCTCATCTCAGTGAGTAGCCTTCAGACTTTATAGACTCCAGAGTTGGAGGTTGATCCTCATCTCAGTGAGTAGCCTTCAGACTTTATAGACTCCAGAGTTGGAGGTTGATCCTCATCTCAGTGAGTAGCCTTCAGACTTTATAGACTCCAGAGTTGGAGGTTGATCCTCATCTCAGTCAGTAGCCTTCAGACTTTATAGACTCCAGAGTTGGAGGTTGATCCTCATCTCAGTGAGTAACCTTCAGACTTTATAGACTCCAGAGTTGGAGGTTGATCCTCATCTCAGTGAGTAGCCTTCAGACTTTATAGACTCCAGAGTTGGAGGTTGATCCTCATCTCAGTGAGTAACCTTCAGACTTTATAGACTCCAGAGTTGGAGGTTGATCCTCATCTCAGTCAGTAGCCTTCAGACTTTATAGACTCCAGAGTTGGAGGTTGATCCTCATCTCAGTCAGTAGCCTTCAGACTTTATAGACTCCAGAGTTGGAGGTTGATCCTCATCTCAGTGAGTAGCCTTCAGACTTTATAGACTCCAGAGTTGGAGGTTGATCCTCATCTCAGTGAGTAGCCTTCAGACTTTATAGACTCCAGAGTTGGAGGTTGATCCTCATCTCAGTGAGTAGCCTTCAGACTTTATAGACTCCAGAGTTGGAGGTTGATCCTCATCTCAGTGAGTAGCCTTCAGACTTTATAGACTCCAGAGTTGGAGGTTGATCCTCATCTCAGTCAGTAGCCTTCAGACTTTATAGACTCCAGAGTTGGAGGTTGATCCTCATCTCAGTCAGTAGCCTTCAGACTTTATAGACTCCAGAGTTGGAGGTTGATCCTCATCTCAGTGAGTAGCCTTCAGACTTTATAGACTCCAGAGTTGGAGGTTGATCCTCATCTCAGTGAGTAGCCTTCAGACTTTATAGACTCCAGAGTTGGAGGTTGATCCTCATCTCAGTGAGTAGCCTTCAGACTTTATAGACTCCAGAGTTGGAGGTTGATCCTCATCTCAGTGAGTAGCCTTCAGACTTTATAGACTCCAGAGTTGGAGGTTGATCCTCATCTCAGTGAGTAGCCTTCAGACTTTATAGACTCCAGAGTTGGAGGTTGATCCTCATCTCAGTGAGTAACCTTCAGACTTTATAGACTCCAGAGTTGGAGGTTGATCCTCATCTCAGTGAGTAGCCTTCAGACTTTATAGACTCCAGAGTTGGAGGTTGATCCTCATTGATGGAATTGATTTGTGGACCTCCAACTGTCCATCGTATTGGGGGAATTGGAATTGAGTGGAAGGCCTCTGTGGATTGGACATTGACCAGGGGGAATTGATCGATGGCCCCAATGATCACATAATGAAACAATGCAGACAGATTTGTATTTGGGATACTGATGACATTTGTTTATATGTTTGTTTGTGTGTGAGCGTATGTGCGAGTTGTCGTGAGTAAGATGTGTCTTATCACTCTTAACCCACAGTTATCACTGGGCCTGCAGCATGTCTGTGTGTGTGTGTGTGTGTGTGTGTGTGTGTGTGTGTGTGTGTGTGTGTGTGTGTGTGTGTGTGTGTGTGTGTGTGTGTGTGTGTGTGTGTGTGTGTGTGTGTGTGGGTGTGCGCGTGCGTGTGTGTGTGTGCATGTGTGTATATTAAATCACACAGGCATGAGTGTGTATAAATGGACACACACCATCTCTTTATCAATCTGTTTTACGCGGTGCTTCTTATCCTTCACTCTCTCATGCATTTATCATGTAAGATAGATTGCGTGTCCATCTCTGAAGCTAACACCACTTTACAGGCATGAAGTCAGTCAGTCAGTCCCTCTGTCTGTGTGCCCCAGTCTGTCTGTATGGGAATGTCTATGTGCCCTCTTCTATCTGTCTGTCTGTCTGTCTCGCGGTCTGCCTGCCTGTCTGTTCGTCTGCCTGATTCATGAATCCTTTAAGTCAGTAGGAGGAAACACCTGCCTTTCTTCTCTCCCCCTCTTTTTTCCCTGTCTCTCTTCTCTCCCCCTCTCTTCTTTCCCTGTCTCTCTCTTCTCTCTCTTCTTTCCCTGTCTCTCTTCTCTCCCCCTCTCTTCTTTCCCTGTCTCTCTTCTCTCCCCCTCTCTCTTTTCCCTGTCTCTCTTCTCTCACCCTCCCTTCTTTCCCTGTCTCTCTCTTCTCTCCCCCCTCTTCTTTCCCTGTCTCTCTTTTCTCTCCCCCTCTCTTCTTTCCCTGTCTCTCTTCTCTCCCCCTCCCTTCTTTCCCTGTCTCTCTCTTCTCTCCCCCCTCTTCTTTCCCTGTCTCTCTTTTCTCTCCCCCTCTCTTCTTTCCCTGTCTCTCTCTTCTCTCTCCCCCTCTCTCTTTTCCCTGTCTCTCTTCTCTCCCCCTCTCTTCTTTCCCTGTCTCTCTCTTCTCTCTCTTCTTTCCCTGTCTCTCTTCTCTCCCCCTCCCTTCTTTCCCTGTCTCTCTTCTCTCCCCCTCCCTTCTTTCCCTGTCTCTCTTCTCTCCCCCTCTTCTTTCCCTGTCTCTCTTCTCTCCCCCTCTTCTTTCCCTGTCTCTCTTCTCTCCCCCTCCCTCCTTTCCCTGTCTCTCTTCTCTCCCCCTCTTCTTTCCCTGTCTCTCTTCTCTCCCCTCCCTTCTTTCCCTGTCTCTCTTCTCTCCCCTCCCTTCTTTCCCTGTCTCTCTCTTCTCTCCCCCTCTTCTTTCCCTGTCTCTCTTCTCTCCCCCTCCCTTCTTTCCCTGTCTCTCTCTTCTCTCCCCCTCCCTCCTTTTCCCTGTCTCTCTTCTCTCCCCCTCCCTTCTTTCCCTGTCTCTCTTCTCTCCCCCTCCCTTCTTTCCCTGTCTCTCTCTTCTCTCCCCCTCCCTTCTTTCCCTGTCTCTCTTCTCTCTCTTCTTTCCCTGTCTCTCTTCTCTCCCCCTCTTCTTTCCCTGTCTCTCTTCTCTCCCCTCCCTTCTTTCCCTGTCTCTCTCTTCTCTCCCCCCTCTTCTTTCCCTGTCTCTCTTCTCTCCCCCTCTTCTTTCCCTGTCTCTCTTCTCTCCCCCTCTTCTTTCCCTGTCTCTCTTCTCTCCCCTCCCTTCTTTCCCTGTCTCTCTTCTCTCCCCCTCCCTTCTTTCCCTGTCTCTCTTCTCTCCCCTCCCTTCTTTCCCTGTCTCTCTTCTCTCTCTTCTTTCCCTGTCTCTCTTCTCTCCCTCTCTTCTTTCCCTGTCTCTCTTCTCTCCCCCTCTTCTTTCCCTGTCTCTCTTCTCTCCCCTCCCTTCTTTCCCTGTCTCTCTCTTCTCTCCCCCTCCCTCCTTTCCCTGTCTCTCTTCTCTCCCCCTCTTCTTTCCCTGTCTCTCTTCTCTCCCCCTCCCTTCTTTCCCTGTCTCTCTTCTCTCCCCCTCCCTTCTTTCCCTGTCTCTCTCTTCTCTCCCCCTCCCTCCTTTCCCTGTCTCTCTTTTCTCTCTCTCCCTCTCTTATTGCCCTCTCCCATCTCCCCAGCCCTCATCTAACATTAATGTCTGTTGGTTTTTTAATGAGGAAGTGTGTGTCTGTGTGGAGTGTCCATGGGGGTTTTGTGATGGGGGAGGGGAGAGGGGGGTTCTGGTGCACAACATGTCCCCCGGCTGTGAGGCTCAAACGCTGGTGTAGCAGGGGGTGGGACAGAGGGGGGTACACTCAGTAAATATTCCCATGCTCTGTCTCCTCTAACCTTCAACAACATAACAAGCCCAACACTGTGTGAAAAGGCAGAGCATTATCATAATAGACATGCCTGTGTAACGTTGCTATCAGGGGCTTGGTGAAACATAATGTGCTCAGTAGGATATCATTATGGATGTATTTGTACCTTTTCACTGTAGCTCTTTTAGAGGTGCCTTGTTGAATTAGAAAGACTTGTTAGAAACATATACAGGTAAACTCATTTTAAATATTTCTTAAAAATGCAATCAGGTACAGAACACTGGATGGGGCTGGTGTCTGTGTGTGTGTGTGTGTGTGTGTGTGTGTGTGTGTGTGTGTGTGTGTGTGTGTGTGTGTGTGTGTGTGTGTGTGTGTGCGTGTTTAAAGGGGGTGAGGTCATTACCCTTCAGGACCCTCTTCCAGTACCTATTTGTGAAGCCACCAAAGCGTTCACTACAACACGCTCCTTAATAATAGTTACATATTTACAATCTAATAGGAAGCCACTGGGCTGTGGCAACAAAATTGACTTTTCTCTTTCGGTCCACCTTTCTTTTGTAAGCAATAATGGTGGAAACACTCACCAGCTGCCACAACCCAAGCCACTTCATAAAAAACCAATTGGAAGAGAGAGCAGAGCAATAGAGGGAGAGAGAGGGTTGGAGAAAGGGGTGCAGGGAGGAGGAGATGGGGAGAGTGTTGGAATTGATTTGGTGGACCCCAATTGACTGTAGCAGGTGGGTATTTCAGAGTGCTGATGGCTAGCCAGAATATATAGAATGTATAGATATGGGTTGGTTAGGGTATATATAGAGGGCAATAAAGAGTTAATGCTTCTGTGGTTAAAACAGTACCTTCTTTTCATTGGACAGATGTGAAACACCTCTTCATAAAGCGAAGCCCCTAAAGAACTGTGGAATGTCTTTTCTGTTTGTTTTGGGATCTCCTTAAAAAAAAGCTGTCGAATATCTCAATCTATTTATTTTCACTTAGGAATGAGCATTTTCCTGAATGTGTGAGGGTAGTTTATTTTTCTAGTAATGAGTAAGGTCGTGTCGGTAGAACAACATCAGTTGTACTCCAACAAGGTACTACCCTCCAAGCCCACTTTATCTGCTCAAAGGGTTGAACTCACCAATTCAGGTCGTACAAATGTATGCCACTGAAGACTGGAATTACACAGAACAAAGACATTGAGAAGTCATGTCCGCCAATTAAATATAGAAAATAGCTTTCATCATTGTATGATTAATATAGGAGGCCATTAATGAGACGGGGAGAGAGAGAGAGAGAGAGAGAGAGAGAGAGAGAGAGAGAGAGAGAGAGCGAGAGAGAGAGAGAGAGAGAGAGAGAGAGAGAGAGAGAGAGAGAGAGAGAGAGAGACAGAGAGAGAGAGACAGAGAGAGAGAGAGACAGAGACAGAGAGAGACAGAGAGAGAGAGAGAGACAGAGACAGAGACAGACAGAGAGAGACAGAGAGAGACAGAGAGAGAGAGAGAGAGAGACAGAGAGAGAGAGAGACAGAGAGAGAGAGACAGAGAGAGAGAGACAGAGAGAGAGAGAGACAGAGACAGAGAGAGACAGAGAGAGAGAGAGACAGAGACAGAGACAGACAGAGAGAGACAGAGAGAGACAGAGAGAGACAGAGAGAGACAGAGAGAGGTGATATAGTCTATGGGTTGTAGTCAGTAGTCATCCCTCTCTGTGGATTAGAATTCAGCTGTGATGCAGACAGCAGAGGGAATGACAGACACTACCAGGCCAGTGATGACGAAGCACCTTGTCCTTTAGGATTTCATTTCCGCACAGCATTTATCTCATCCCCATTCATTCAGCCTCCATTGGTCTGGCCTTCACCCACAGACACAGAGGCATACGAGCCACACAGTCATTACCCAACCACCATCCATGCTTAATAACACCTAGTTCTGTCCCCAAATGGAATAAAGTGCCTCACGGGGAACAAAGCTCTACACGTTTTGGGAGTGAAAGGGGGTAGAAAGAGAGAGAGAAAGATACACAGAGAAAGAGATAGATAGAAAGAGAAAGAAAGATAGAAAGAGAAAGACAGAGATGTGGCTGGGGCAGCGGAGACTTCTCAGAGTGTGTATCAGTTTAATTCCAGAACACATGCCCAGAGTAAGGCCTGTCAGGATGGCGACAACTTCACAGCTTAATGAAGACTGCCATCTGTTTCCCTCCCTACATAAACCATCTCTCTCTCCATCTATCTACTGTATATATCTATCTCCCTCTCTCACCCTGTTCTCCATGACTCTGTGTTTGCCAGAAGGAGGGAGGTAAAATACTTTATCAGCCCAGTGACTAAACTGACATGCCTCTCAATTTCACCCATTCCACCTGAATTGGCAAGTGGTAACATTTTCCCCCAAACTGCTGTTAGGCAGAATCATAAAGAACACAGAGAAAGTCATGCCAACTACTGAGCTACAACACCCCCGTCAACATTCCCCTGAGCGGTCTGACCACATGACACAACTCCATGTGACACAACTCCATCATGACTTGCTTGATGACTCTGCATGTTAGCATGAAGACAGCAGAGAGCAGGGTGAAACAGACAGCAAGAACAAAACAGAGAGGCTAATCCCCTCCTGCCTCCCCTGGATAAAGGACCGTGTCCCCAAAGTCTCTCCACACCCCTCACCAGAGAGAAGCTGGGGTAGGGGGCAAGAGGGGCTTTCTCAGGAAGGGAAAGGACAGCAGGTCTCACATTAATGTCCATCCCCTCACTGCCCTTCACTGGCCAGATGAAACCCTAAACACAAACAGACACCCCTAAACATCTGCTCAATCAGCCCCCCCCACGCATGCTAGCCCCCGAACAGATATCTGCCTGGGAACTGGACTCAGGCCTGAGCATGCCCACTGTAGAATGGCACTGGCCTCCGTCTGCCAATCTGTGCCCTCGTCCTGTGAGCCAGCACATCGGGGGGGGGGGGGGGGGGGGGGGGGGCACGCTGGCACTGCCAAGGTACCATGGCGAGACAGGCAGATTGATGGTCCCTCCACCACTGGCTTGGCACCTTCCAATCTGGGTACACATCCATCCTGCTGACCACTCCTATGGCACAATCTGCATACCGCCACCACCCCCACCACAGCAGGCGCTGCCACTCTCCAACCCCTGGGACACTTCATTAATATGGAGGTGTTAATAGGTGGAGCTAACCACTAATTGCACGCTGGAACGGGATTATGTTTAATATTAGAATACATTACGCTTCGGCTGCCGCGCGTGGCAGCAAATGAATTAAGACAACACATTATTTAGGGGTGCGCGGCGCGGGGCAAATGGAGACTGACAGCTTGGAGGAGGTTGACACTCAACATGGCAGCTGTTGCTCACATCTGTTGGCTCCCCATGCTGAGGCTCTTAGCAGCTCTTTGATGGGAACACCTCACATAATTAGTTGATTATTTTCTGTTTCTCTGTTCTGTTCTGCTCATGCCACAGTCTGCAACAGCACAACACAAAACAAAGGATGGGGCCAGGTCATGGAATACCAGGACAGAATACTGTGCAGACACAGCATAGACAGGCCAAATGTTTCTGAAGCTCTCCTCAGTTTAGTGTCTGATCAAATCAAATCAAATGTTATTTGTCACATGCTTCGTAAACTAACAGTGAAATGCTTCCCAACAAAAATAAATAAAATAGACAAACAATACTAGATACACAATGAGTAACAATAACTTGGCTATGTACACTGGGTACCAGTACTGAGTCCATGTGCAGGGGTACCAGGTAATTGAGGTAGATATGTACATATAACTAGGAATAAAGTGACAGATTGTAAACAGCAGCAGCAGCGTATGTGATGAGTCAAAAACGTTAGTGCAAAAAGGGTCAATGCAGATAGTCCGGGTAGCTATTTCGTTAACTATTTAACTAACTATACTGAACAAAAATATAAACACAACATGCAAAGTGTTGGTCCCATGTTTCAAGAGCTGAAATAAAATATCCCAGAAATGTTCCATACACCTTATTTCTCCCCAAGCAATGGCACAAATGTGTTTACATCCCTGGTAGTGAGCATTTCTCCTTTGCCAAGAAAATCCATCCATATTAATCCATAATCCATTGATATTTTTGTTCAGTGTAGTTAGCAGTCTAAAGATGAGAGACAGTGGGGAGATGCTCAGTGGGCTGTTCCACCAACCCAACAACCAGAACTCAGACCCAAAAAAACACCACTCACTGGTGGCTTGAAGGAGCACATTCTGTAACAGATAAATAATACTCGCTCATATTAAACTGTAGCTGTGTCAGCGATTTTACAGCACTTCTTCCCTCCTCTATTCGTTCTCGTTCCCACCGCCAAAGAGAAGGCAGGCAAGGACAAGGAAGTGACACGTTTCCTCCTCCATCCTCTTTCACCAAGTCCCTAATGAGCATGTCACTAGCAGAATTAATTTCTTATTGTTTAATTGATCCCCAAACAGCTCTCATCCATCATAGGGCCATTCAATATCTTACTGTTTTCATCTCCCTCTGCCCCTAATCATACCTCTACAGCACTGGCTATTACATAGAGCCACACTTTCAACACGCTCTAGCAATCTTTATCATGCACAGACTGCTCCTAAACACACACACACACTCTCACACACACACACACACCTACACACTCACACACACCTACACACACACACAAACACACACACATACCAAAAGCATGTAGCAGATTGAAGTCTGCTTCCATTAAAAACTGAAACGAGCAGGGGGGGCCGATGCAGCAGCAGTAGCAGTAGCCTACTGGTAGGCTCCAGCAATGAAGGTTGAAACACTGGGGAATGCTGGAACATCTGTGCTACATTAATGATATCTACTGCAGCTCACTACCTACCACGCGCAACACGGGAGAGAAGAGGGCTGGGAGGAACACGGGTAATGGGGATGTGTTTGGAATGTCTCATAATGAGAAGTACTAAAAGGATGCTAACATGGCTGTGTAGCGCTAATTCAACACTTCCTTGGCTGTGTAACACTAATGTGTTTTTCACTAGAGTGTGCAGAGTGACGCTTCCTTGGCTGTGTAACAGCAGAGTGATGGTGGTGGTGTGTGAGGGCTGTCATGTCTGAGGGACCACGGACCACGGGAGGAGGGCAGGACCCCACCACGCCCCTCCTGTCCACTCCCTGACACGCCAACGTAATGAATGGCCCCACTAACGAACAGTTTGCTAATTGATTATGGGGAAAACAGGGTATTACTCACTAAATGATGGCAGGCCCAAGGGATGCTGGGACAGTTGGTCAATGCCCAGTGTTTTTCAGCCTGCCCAGACTGGGTAGGTCTTTAAATCTAACCTCTTGGACTAGTCTTAATGCACAGACAGCATTTCAGAAGGAGACATGCTTTATCGTTATTTTATCACATTATTTCATTAGATGCTATAGCATATCATTATATACCATTGTGTAATTTCCTCATTCATCAATTACGATGAATTAAATTAACCAATGTGATGAATGTCCTCTGTATGGTGCTCCAGGCATTGGCTACGCCCAACCCACACAGGTGTGCCAGCCAGCCAGCCAGCCAGCCAGCCAGCCAGGGCATTGAGGGAGGATGTGAATTGAAGATTATTTCCTGGCTCGTATCACTGGTTGTATTGTTAATTGACCCAGACAGAAGCTGCTTTAGCAGGAGGTGTATGTACTGGTTCCATTGTCCTTGATTAATTAATTATCTGACATTATCAAGACTAAACAGAAGTCATTAATGTAGGGCTTGGGTGAGGAGCCTCTCATTTCCCCACGGACCCAAAGTGCCTAGTCTCCACGGCCATGCCCACTGCTCCACAGCCCAGGTCACTTATTCAATCCATAACAACTCATCTGCCATATTAATGAAGCTCCAGACAATACGCACAGACATATGTGACCCATTTAATCAAGCTAGGCATATGTTGCACGTCACTACTTCACAGGAGAGGGATTTAAACGTCTGGAACATGTGAACTTGCATGTGCCTTGATAACAAACATGTACTCCATCTGTAAATATGAATGAAATTGTTAAATTACGAGAAAAAGCCAGGAACCTTCCCACTAGCCATGATTGGCTGAGCTAATGGATGGACTGGACATCCCGGGAGATGAGTCTGGATTGGTCTGCCATGTAGTGTGCTTCTGTCTATAACGTGAGCTGCTCAGTATGTGGTGATAGTCCTTTATACCACAGCATTTTTGAAAGATAACGTTAGCCATCGAGAGTTACAAAAATATTAATATTTTTCCAGTGAATTAAAGTACTTGAGTAAAAAAATACGTTAAAGTACTACTTAAGTCGTTTTTTGGGGTATCTGTACTTTACTATTTATATTTTTGCCAAATTGTACTTTTACTTCACTACATTCCTGAAGAAAATAATGTACTTTTTACTTTTTTCCCCTGACACCTATAAGAACTTGCTACGTTTCGACAGGAAAATGGTCCAATTCACACACTTATCAAGAGAACATCCCTGGTCATCCCTACTTTCTCTGATCTGGTGGATTCACTAAACACAAATGCTTAATTTGTAAATTATGTCTGAGTGTTGGAGCGTGCCCCTGGCAATTCACCAATAAATGTAAAAAAAAAAATAATGCTGTCTGGTTTGCTTAATATAAGGAATTTGAAATGGTTTATACTTATACTTTCACTTTTAATACTTAAGTATATTTAAAACCAAATACTTTTACTCAAGTAGTATTTTACTGGGAGACTTTCACTTGAGTTATTTTCTATTAAGTTATCTTTACTTTTACTCAAGTATTACAATTGAGTATGTTTTCCACCACTGTACTTTTCTCAACAACATTGATTCCCTGAATTTAGTAGGTGCTATCAACAGATCGGTTGGAAAAAGTTGTGATGGGCTACTTTCTGCACTCGCCACAGTCAGTGTGAACCGGAGTGACTTGACACAAAGCTAGCCAAACAAGATGTAGCTACAAACAAAACAGAATTAAATGGTTCCATTCTGCCTTGAAGTGTTCATCCATGTATATGGGTAAGAGTTTAGCTATATTTTCAGATATTGTAGGTTTCTAATTTTGTATGAAAGTCATTATCATTGCAAGTTAAAGTGTATTGTTAGCTAGCTAGCAAATGTTAGCTTGTTGGCTCGCCAGCTAATGTTACGTGTATGATCTGTGGAGTATTATTATTCAAATCTAAAAACCATTTGCATTGCTAGTTATAACCTAATGCTAATCCTAATATCCTAGCTAGCTAGCTAACATTGAACCTAGTTGGTTAGCTTTAGCTACCTGCAAATTCATACTACAGCTATGGCAATCAGTTTGTATTGGTAGTAGTATGAGTTGAGATTATGCTAGCTAGCTAGCTACCTTTTGTATCCTGTGCATGTGACAAATAAACATAGATTTTCTTTGATATAGTGTGTGTTTACCAGAGACGGATATGTGAAGAACAACATGACCTGCACCAAAGTCAGATTAGGATATAGGCCAATAACTAGATAAAGTGTATTTTTACCTGATGTTTTTCTTTATTGTAGGCTACTACTTTTAACACTTTTAGTCTTGAAATCTTTGGTTGTTTACTACACTACTCACTCTGTTTAGCACATGGTGTCACGTCTACTACTGCTCCCTCTCTGGCACTCGGCGTCACCGGTCCTGGCAACCCATCATTACGCACACCTGGCAACCCATCATTATGTACACTTGCGCCTCGTCAGTAGGCACACCTGGACTCCATCACTACCCTGATTACTCCCCTTTTATCTAGCAGTGTCTAGCATCACTCTTCAGGCAGTAATGGTTCAGTTTTCATGTCCAGACGCTTCTCTTGTTTTTGTAACGCTCCATGTTCGTTATTATTAAACTCAACATCTGCACCTGCTTCCTGACTCTCTGTGTCTACGTTACACATGGGCTCTCATGTGAATCCTTAAAGAGACGTGTGAGGCTAAGGCTGAAGAGGGTGTGAACGATGCTGAATGGATGTAGACAAAGAAGAGCTCTCCAGTAGGTTCCAAAACATTCAAGGGACATTTTCCCGAAAGTGGGGTTACAAGTTTATCAACATTCAAAGCAGAGTTACTTTCCCATTGTTCCTGAACTGCAGTGTATGATATAACATGTTGTAGCTCTGAGTATCTATTTTTATGCAATGTAAAAAACACTATTTCAAATGTTGCTACATAGGACTGAATCCAGGTGGTGGGTCACATATCACCAACCCAACACCCCTCCTTCTGTAAACCTCTTCCCATTCTCTTGTTAGTCTTCTCTCATGCCTCCCATTCTAGTGTACTGTACCTCACCAACATCTATATGTTCTCCTCTTTCACCTCTCTCAGAACCTTTACCTTCATATCTCCCTCTCTATCTCTCTAAAGTAAAATTGTTAAGAAATTAACTTTATGTCTTGGCTAGGACTATGAATTTGATTTAGAATAAAAAACTCTATTATGTTTATTTTTATTCTAAAACAAATTCCTAGTCCTTGCCAATGACAAGCATATATTTAACTTGATTCAGAAACATGTGTTGGATTTGCCTCAAACATAACACTTTGTATTCAGGACATAACATTAATTTCTTAACAATGACTCAAAAAAAATAGTACAGCCACAAAATTATAATTTTTTCTCAGGTTTTTGCCTGCCATATGAGTTTTGTTATACTTACAGACACCATTCAAACAGTTTTAGAAAATTCAGAGTGTTTTCTATCCAAATCTGGTAATAATATGCATATCCTAGCTTCTGAGTTGGTGTAGGAGGCAGTTAAAAATGGGCACATATTTTTTTCAAAATTCTCAATACTGCCCCCTAGCCCCAACAGTTTTACTTTAGTGCCTTATTGCAAACAGGAGGCATGTTTTGGAATATTTGTATTCTGTATAGGCTTCCTTCTTTTCACTCTGTCATTTAGGTTAGAATTGTGGAGAAACTACAATGTTGTTGATCCATCCTCAGTTTTAACACACAACAAACACAGACACACCATCTACACACACACACACACACACACACACACACACACACACACACACACACACACACACACACACACACACACACACACACACACACACACACACACACACTGTCTGATACTTTCCAGTGTATATGTACAGTGTGTGTTTAATGAGGGGTCAGTCAGTTGGCTAACAGTGTAGATTGGTCAGTGTGTCGCGTGACCACGCTCCCCATCCAGGGCATTAAAAGGCTCAGCTGCAGGAGCAGGGGAGGTGGGGAGAGGGGGGGGGGGAGGGAGGGGGAGGCAGGGAGCAGGGGGGATGCAGGGAAAGAGGGAGGGGGAGGCAGGGAGCAGGGGGGATGCAGAGGGAGAGGGAGGGGGAGGCAGGGGGAGGCAGGGGGCAGCACGCTGAGCTGGGGGGCAGGGGGGATGCAGGGGGAGAGGGAGGGGGAGGCAGGAAGCAGGGGGGATGCAGGGGGAGGAGGGAGGGGGAGGCAGGGAGAAGGGGGGATGCAGGGGGAGAGGGAGGGGGAGGCAGGAAGCAGGGGGGATGCAGGGGGAGAGGGAGGGGGAGGCAGGGAGCAGGGGGGATGCAGGGGGAGAGGGAGAGGGAGGGGGAGGCAGGAAGCAGGGGGGATGCAGGGGGAGAGGGAGAGGGAGGGGGAGGCAGGAAACAGGGGGGAAAGGGGGGAAAGGGGGGGAGGCAGGGAGCAGTACGCTGATCTGGGAGGGCGGGGCGGGGGGGTGCAGGGGGAGAGGGAGGGGAAGGGGGAGAGGCATGGGGAAGAGACAAGGGACTAGGAAGTGGGAGAGGAAGGCAGAGAGGAAGGGGAAAAGGAAGGGGGAAGCAGGTGTAGAAGGGTGCATAAAGAGCCAGGGCCAGGCAGGACCGTTCTGCTCTAATTGACTCCATTGGGCCACTTCTCCACTGATCAGAGACTTGTTACAGGATTCCGGTTTCATGGTTTCCTAACAATGGGATTTGTGAAAAGGGATTTGTAGTCCAGGGGGATTCCTGCCTGTAACCTTTATGTTCTGTGTGATGCTGTGGTTGGTTCGACGTTGGTTCTGATGTTTGGCTTTCCTCTTGTCCCTGTGTTTTAAATCCAATTACTCTAACAGTAAGCAAACACTGGTGGTTTCAGATGGGCCAGAGGTCTTCACATGATGAACCACGGCCACAGTGAGAGTGGATGGAAATCAGCTTGTTACTGCATGTGCCTTACCTGAATGATCCTACTGTTGTGTCAGTGATACTGTATGACTGGATCATTCAGACCATGCCGTTTACTCAATGGCTGTGTTTACACAGGCAGACCCATTCTGATATTTTGCCCAAATATTGTCAAAATAGCTGATCTGATTGGTCAAAATATAAATTATTGGCTAAAGAGCTGATATGATTGGTCAAAATACCAATTATTGGCAAAAGAGCTGATATGATTGGTCAAAATACCAATTACTGGCAAAAGACGCAGTGATCACCAGGAAAGATGCAAATGCAGTCAGAGGGATCAGAGGGTTAAGGTGAGGTGGATGGATACTATGGCCACTACTCTGCTCACAAGGTCTAAGCCTTTAATATTCCACTGCATCATCACAAGCATAATACCTTTAGAGTATACAGTAGAAACAATGCAATGATGGAGGCCTTTCCCTGTTTATAGTTAAAGGAAAGGGTTATGTGTCTGAGAGCAACAGAGCAGAGAACAACAGCTCATAATGGTGTAAATGCACATCAGGGCCTCTGTGTAGGGAACAACCAGGGACTCTGTGTAGGGAACAACCAGGGACTCTGTGTAGGGAACAACCAGGGCCTCTGTGTAGGGAACAACCAGGGACTCTGTGTAGGGAACAACCAGGGCCTCTGTATAGGGAACAACCAGGGACTCTGTATAGGGAACAACCAGGGACTCTGTGTAGGGAACAACCAGGGACTCTGTGTAGGGAACAACCAGGGCCTCTGTATAGGGAACAACCAGGGCCTCTGTGTAGGGAACAACCAGGGACTCTGTATAGGGAACAACCAGGGACTCTGTGTAGGGAACAACCAGGGACTCTGTGTAGGGAACAACCAGGGCCTCTGTATAGGGAACAACCAGGGCCTCTGTGTAGGGAACAACCAGGGACTCTGTGTAGGGAACAACCAGGGCCTCTGTATAGGGAACAACCAGGGCCTCTGTATAGGGAACAACCAGGGCCTCTGTATAGGGAACAACCAGGGCCTCTGTATAGGGAACAACCAGGGCCTCTGTATAGGGAACAACCAGGGACTCTGTGTAGGGAACAACCAGGGACTCTGTATAGGGAACAACCAGGGCCTCTGTATAGGGAACAACCAGGGCCTCTGTATAGGGGACAACCAGGGCCTCTGTATAGGGAACAACCAGGGCCTCTGTATAGGGAACAAGCAGGGCCTCTGTATAGGGAACAACCAGGGCCTCTGTATAGGGAACAACCAGGGCCTCTGTATAGGCAACAACCAGGGACTCTGTGTAGGGAACAACCAGGGCCCCTGTATAGGGAACAACCAGGGACTCTGTGTAGGGAACAACCAGGGCCCCTGTATAGGGAACAACCAGGGCCTCTGTATAGGGAACAACCAGGGCCTCTGTGTAGGGAACAACCAGGGACTCTGTGTAGGGAACAACCAGGGCCCCTGTATAGGGAACAACCAGGGACTCTGTGTAGGGAACAACCAGGGCCTCTGTATAGGGAACAACCAGGGCCTCTGTGTAGGGAACAACCAGGGCCTCTGTGTAGGGAACAACCAGGGCCTCTGTATAGGGAACAACCAGGGCCTCTGTATAGGGAACAACCAGGGCCTCTGTATAGGGAACAACCAGGGCCTCTGTATAGGGAACAACCAGGGCCTCTGTATAGGGAACAACCAGGGCCTCTGTATAGGGAACAACCAGGGCCTCTGTGTAGGGAACAACCAGGGCCTCTGTATAGGGAACAACCAGGGACTCTGTGTAGGGAACAACCAGGGCCCCTGTATAGGGAACAACCAGGGCCTCTGTATAGGGAACAACCAGGGACTCTGTGTAGGGAACAACCAGGAACTCTGTATAGGGAACAACCAGGGACTCTGTGTAGGGAACAACCAGGGACTCTGTGTAGGGAACAACCAGGGCCTCTGTATAGGGAACAACCAGGGCCTCTGTGTAGGGAACAACCAGGGCCTCTGTGTAGGGAACAACCAGGGCCTCTGTATAGGGAACAACCAGGGCCTCTGTATAGGGAACAACCAGGGCCTCTGTATAGGGAACAACCAGGGACTCTGTGTAGGGAACAACCAGGGCCTCTGTGTAGGGAACAACCAGGGCCTCTGTATAGGGAACAACCAGGGCCTCTGTGTAGGGAACAACCAGGGCCTCTGTATAGGGAACAACCAGGGCCTCTGTGTAGGGAACAACCAGGGACTCTGTATAGGGAACAACCAGGGCCCCTGTATAGGGAACAACCAGGGACTCTGTATAGGGAACAACCAGGGCCCCTGTATAGGGAACAACCAGGGCCTCTGTGTAGGGAACAACCAGGGCCTCTGTGTAGGGAACAACCAGGGCCTCTGTATAGGGAACAACCAGGGCCCCTGTATAGGGAACAACCAGGGCCTCTGTATAGGGAACAACCAGGGCCTCTGTGTAGGGAACAACCAGGGCCTCTGTATAGGGAACAACCAGGGCCTCTGTGTAGGGAACAACCAGGGCCCCTGTATAGGGAACAACCAGGGACTCTGTGTAGGGAACAACCAGGGCCTCTGTATAGGGAACAACCAGGGCCTCTGTATAGGGAACAACCAGGGACTCTGTATAGGGAACAACCAGGGCCTCTGTATAGGGAACAACCAGGGCCTCTGTGTAGGGAACAACCAGGGCCTCTGTATAGGGAACAACCAGGGCCTCTGTATAGAGAACAACCAGGGCCTCTGTGTAGGGAACAACCAGGGACTCTGTGTAGGGAACAACCAGGGCCTCTGTGTAGGGAACAACCAGGGACTCTGTGTAGGGAACAACCAGGGCCTCTGTATAGGGAACAACCAGGGCCTCTGTATAGGGAACAACCAGGGCCTCTGTATAGGGAACAACCAGGGCCTCTGTGTAGGGAACAACCAGGGCCTCTGTGTAGGGAACAACCAGGGCCTCTGTATAGGGAACAACCAGGGCCTCTGTGTAGGGAACAACCAGGGACTCTGTGTAGGGAACAACCAGGGCCCCTGTATAGGGAACAACCAGGGCCTCTGTATAGGGAACAACCAGGGCCTCTGTATAGGGAACAACCAGGGCCTCTGTATAGAGAACAACCAGGGCCTCTGTATAGGGAACAACCAGGGCCTCTGTGTAGGGAACAACCAGGGACTCTGTGTAGGGAACAACCAGGGACTCTGTATAGGGAACAACCAGGGACTCTGTATAGGGAACAACCAGGAGGTAAAAAGAACACTGCTCCCAGTGCGATAAACCTGATGAAAAACTGTTCTCTACAACCTCAGGGAGCCTACACATTCTATCTGCAGGTCTGTCTGCCTGCCTGCCTGTTTGACTGTTTGACTGTCTCTCTCCATGGATCAGGCCCCGAGAGAGACCCAGAGACAACAGCACAAACACACAAATGACTCTGGCCTTCATAAAGAGGCGACCCATCGCTCCCGCCATAGAAAAGAGGCTTAACAGAGGTGTGCATCACCCCCTGCAGTGGGTATAATAACAGGTAGAAGTTAGATGAAGCCCCTATATAGCTGGAGAGGGCAGGCAAACACAGAACACACACAAGACAAGAGGCCGTGGCTGAGCAAGCACAAACAGCTACCACAAGACAAGAGGCTCACCACCTAGAGAGAGAGAGAGAGAGAGAGAGAGAGAGAGAGAGGGGGATAGTGAGAGAGGGATAGTGAGAGAGAGAGAGAGAGAGAGAGAGAGAGAGAGAGAGAGAGAGAGAGAGAGAGAGAGAGAGAGAGAGAGAGAGAGAGGGATAGTGAGAGAGGGATAGTGAGAGCAAGAGAGAGAGAGAGAGAGAGAGAGAGAGAGAGAGAGGGGGGGATAGTGAGAGAGGGATAGTGAGAGCAAGAGAGAGAGAGAGAGAGAGAGAGAGAGAGAGAGAGAGAGAGAGAGAGAGAGAGAGAAAGAGGGGGATAGTGAGAGAGGGATAGTGAGAGCAAGAGAGAGAGAGAGAGAGAGAGAGAGAGAGAGAGAGAGAGAGAGCGAGAGAGAGAGCGAGAGAGCGAGAAAGAGAGAGAGAGAGAGAGAGAGCGAGAGAGAGAGAGAGAGAGAGAGAGAGAGGGACAGATAGGGAGATTGAGAGAGAGAGAGAAAGAGAGGGGAGAGAGAGAGAGGGACAGATAGGGAGAGTGAGAGAGAGAGAGAGAGAGAGAGAGAGAGAGAGAGAGAGAGAGAAAGAGAGGGGAGAGAGAGAGAGGGACAGATAGGGAGAGTGAGAGTGAGGGGAGAGAGAGAAGAGAGAGTGAGAGAGACAGAGAGAGAGAGAGAGAGAGAGCGAGCGAGAGAGACAAAGAGAGAGAGAGAGAGATATAGAGAGAGAAGAGAGTGAGAGAAAGGGGAGAGAGAGAAGAGAGAGTGAGAGAGCGACACAGAGAGGGCTGAGATAACACAAACAGCTACCACAAGACAATAGGCTGTGGCTGAGAGAACACAAACAGCTAACACAACACAAGAGGCCGTGGCTGAGAGAATACAAACAGCTAACACAAGACAAGAGACTGTGGCTGAGAGAACACAAACAGCTAACACAAGACAAGAGGCCGTGGCTGAGAGAACACAAACAGCTAACACAAGACAAGAGGCCGTGGCTGAGAGAACACAAACAGCTAACACAAGACAAGAGGCCGTGGCTGAGAGAAAACAAGACAAGAGGCCGTGGCTGAGAGACCGCAAACAGCTAACACAAGACAAGAGGCCGTGTCTGAGAGAACACAGACAGCTAACACAAGACAAGAGGCTCACCACCTAGAGAGAGAGAGAGAGAGAGAGAGAGAGAGAGAGAGAGAGAGAGAGAAAGAGTGGTGAGAGAGCGTGAGAGAGAGAGAAAGAGAGCGAGAGAGAACGAGCAAGAGAGAGAGACAGAGAAATAGAGATAGACAGAGAAAGAGAGAGACAGAGGGAGAGAAGAGAGAGAGAGAGAGAGAAAGAGAGATAGAGAGAAGAGAGAGAGACAAAAAGAGAGGGCAAGAGAGATATAGAGAGAGACAGATTTGAGATATATATACTGCTCAAAAAAATAAAGGGAACACTTAAACCTCACAATGTAACTCCAAGTCAATCACACTTCTGTGAAATCAAACTGTCCACTTAGGAAGCAACACTGATTGACAATAAATTTCCCATGCTGTTGTGCAAATGGAATAGACAACAGGTGGAAATTATAGGCAATTAGCAAGACACCCCCAATAAAGGAGTGGTTCTGCAGGTGGGGACCATAGACCACTTCTCAGTTCCTATGCTTCCTGGCTGATGTTTTGGTCACTTTTGAATGCTGGTGGTGCTTTCACTCTAGTGGTAGCATGAGACGGAGTCTACAACCCACACAAGTGGCTCAGGTAGTGCAGCTCATCCAGGATGGCACATCAATGCGAGCTGTGGCAAGAAGGTTTGCTGTGTCTGTCAGCGTAGTGTCCAGAGCATGGAGGCGCTACCAGGAGACAGGCCAGTACATCAGGAGACGTGGAGGAGGCCGTAGGAGGGCAACAACCCAGCAGCAGGACCGCTACCTCCGCCTTTGTGCAAGGAGGAGCAGGAGAAGCACTGCCAGAGCCCTGCAAAATGACCTCCAGCAGGCCACAAATGTGCATGTGTCTGCTCAAACGGTCAGAAACAGACTACATGAGGGTGGTATGAGGGCCCGACGTCCACAGGTGGTCGTTGTGCTTACAGCCCAACACCGTGCAGGACGTTTGGCATTTGCCAGAGAACACCAAGATTGGCAAATTCGCTGGGTCAGTCATGGTGTGGGGTGGCATTTCTTTGGGGGGCCGCACAGCCCTCCATGTGCTTGCCAGAGGTAGCCTGACTGCCATTAGGTACCGAGATGAGATCCTCAGACCCCTTGTGAGACCATATGCTGGTGCGGTTGGCCCTGGGTTCCTCCTAATGCAAGACAATGCTAGACCTCATGTGGCTGGAGTGTGTCAGCAGTTCCTGCAAGAGGAAGGTATTGATGCTATGGACTGGCCCGCCCGTTCGCCAGACCTGAATCCAATTGAGCACATCTGGGATATCATGTCTCGCTCCATCCACCAACGCTACGTTGCACCACAGACTGTCCAGGAGTTGGCGGATGCTTTAGTCCAGGTCTGGGAGGAGATCCCTCAGGAGACCATCCGCCACCTCATCAGGAGCATGCCCAGGCGTTGTAGGGAGGTCATACAGGCACGTGGAGGCCACACACACTACTGAGCCTCATTTTGACTTGTTTTAAGGACATTACATCAAAGTTGGATCAGCCTGTAGTGTGGTTTTCCACTTTAACTTTGAGTGTGACTCCAAATCCAGACCTCCATGGGTTGATAAATTGGATTTCCATTGATTATTTTTGTGTGATTTTGTTGTCAGCACATTCAACTATGTAAAGAAAAAAGTATTTAATAAGATTATTTCATTCATTCAGATCTAGGATGTGTTATTTTAGTGTTCCCTTTATTTTTTTGAGCAGTGTATATATATATATAGAGAGAGAGAGAGACAGAGACAGATATATATATATATATGAGAGAGAGAGAGAGAGAGAGAGATATATATATATATATATGGAGAGCGAGAAAGAGATATATATATATATAGAGAGATATATATATATAGAGAGGGAGAGATATATAGAGCGAGATATATATATATATATATATATATATATAGAGAGAGAGAGAGAGAGAGAGAGAGAGATATATATATATAGAGAGAGAGAGAGCTGATGGACTTGGGAAGAAAATAAGAAAAGATCTTTCCACTTACTTCAGTAAGAATATGGCTACCAGGACTATTTGATTTGAATAGCATGAACAACATTGCCTGCTTGTTTCCATTCACATCCCAGAGATAGGTCAGGTGCTGAACTGCCCCTAGAGGGGAGAGAGGGGGAAGAGAGGAGAGGGAGGGGGAAGAGAGGAGAGGGAGGGGGACAGGCACAAAGCATCTATCCACCTGATGCCATAATGTTGCCTGGCTCTGCTTCCTTTATGGGCCAAACTGGCGCGGTAGGGAGGGAGTGCAGACCGCAGACACAAAGAACAGACAGATACACAGGGCTCTCTCTCTCTGCAGGACAGTCTTTGTACCATCCCGCTCCTCTCCCCTCTATGCTCCAGGACAAAGCAGTCAGCTGCTCTGACACCTCGTTATCCTGCTTCCCGCCAGGCCGGACGCAGCCTCTCACATGGGCAGGACTGACCGCCGTACCCCCGCTGAGGCCAAGCTACGGAGTGTGTGCTCATTGTGTGCTCAGCCATCAGCCATGACAAACACACAAAGATAAAAACATACACACAGGCTGTGTGGAGAATGCGAGGCAGAGATGCAGGCCTATAAAACCCACCTGTTCTAACGGCTGTGTATTCAAGGCCTTACCCACACCACTAGTTCACTCAGGCACAGCTCTAGCAGACTCATCGAGATGAGAGGAGCTCCACAAAGGCCGGTCACGCTTGACTGACCCATGTCACGCTCATTGTAGTGCCCTGGTGGAAGTTGAGATGGTTGGGAGATGGGATGGAGCATTACGGGGGGATACTCCCTCCAAAACTGAAAATATCTACCCTTCCTACCTCCCATATTTCTCATTCTAATTTATTCACTCTGACTGCTCCCTGCTCCCTGCTCTTCGCACTCTCCCTCTTTTGTTCCCCTCTCCTGTTCCCACTCTACCTCTTCTGTTCCCCTCTTCTGTTCCCACTCTTCCTCTTCTGTTCCCCTCTCCTGTCCCCACTCTCCCTCTTCTGTTCCCCTCTCCAGTTCCCACTCTCCCTCTTCTGTTCCCCTCTCCTGTTCCCACTCTCCCTCTTCTGTTCCCCTCTCCTGTTCCCACTCTTCCTCTTCTGTTCCCCTCTCCTGTCCCCACTCTCCCTCTTCTGTTCCCCTCTCCAGTTCCCACTCTCCCTCTTCTGTTCCCCTCTCCTGTTCCCACTCTTCCTCTTCTGTTCCCCTCTCCTGTTCCCACTCTTCCTCTTCTGTTCCCCTCTCCAGTTCCCACTCTTCCTCTTCTGTTCCCCTCTCCAGTTCCCACTCTTCCTCTTCTGTTCCCCTCTCCTGTTCCCACTCTACCTCTTCTGTTCCCCTCTCCAGTTCCCACTCTTCCTCTTCTGTTCCCCTCTCCTGTTCCCACTCTTCCTCTTCTGTTCCCCTCTCCAGTTCCCACTCTCCCTCTTCTGTTCCCCTCTCATGTTCCCACTCTCCCTCTTCTGTTCCCCTCTCCTGTTCCCACTCTCCCTCTTCTGTTCCCCTCTCCTGTTCCCGCTCTCCCTCTCCTGTTCCCCTCTCCAGTTCCCACTCTCCCTCTTCTGTTCCCCTCTCCTGTTCCCACTCTTCCCCTTCTGTTCCCATCTCCTGTTCCCGCTCTCCCTCTTATGTTCCCCTATACTGTTCCCACTCTTATCCTTCTGTTCCCCTCTCCTGTTCCCACTCTCCCTCTTCTGTTCCCCTCTCCTGTTCCCCTCTCCTGTTCCCACTCTTCCCCTCTCCAGTTCCCACTCTTCCTCTTCTGCTCCCATCTCATGTTCCCACTCTTCCCCTTCTGTTCCCCTCTCCAGTTCCCACTCTTCCTCTTCTGTTCCCCTCTCCTGTTCCCACTCTTCCTCTTCTGTTCCCCTCTCCTGTTCCCGCTCTTATCCTTCTGTTCCCATCTCATGTTCCCACCCTTCCCCTTCTGTTCCCCTCTCCTGTTGAGGGGCATCCAGAAAGGCTATGGGGTGCAGGTGTGCACACTTCAATAAACACACACCTTCACTACCTAATCCTGCAGCATCCATTTTAATAGTAAGGTTAAAATAACTGCAGTAATGGGGTCATGATAAAAAAAAAGGATTTGACAGTAATTAAGACAAGCCGCAGCAATATCAGGCAGTAAGAGCCATTAGAATAATCTGTAAGTGGAGAGAGTGGCAGTAAGGAGATGTTAGCTACCAGGAGGATTATTTCAGCACGGCTCTTTCTCGCTCTCACAGATATTAGTCGAGCTCTAATTGACATATAATATAACAGAAAACAGCTAGAATAACAGAGAGCAGCACTTAAAATCAATGTGTCCCTAAATTATTATTTGAACATCATAACGCGCCTGTATTTTTCCACTGTGGGCTGTTTGAGATCCCTCTCCATTCTCTCTCCTCTCCTCTCCATTCCCTCTCCTCTCCTCTCCTCTCCATTCTCTCTCCTCTCCATTCTCTCTCCTCTCCTCTCCTCTCCTCTCCATTCCCTCTCCTCTCCTCTCCTCTCCATTCCCTCTCCTCTCCTCTCCTCTCCTCTCCTCTCCTCTCCTCTCCTCTCCTCTCCTCTCCTCTCCTCTCCTCTCCTCTCCTCTCCATTCCCTCTCCTCTCCTCTCCTCTCCTCTCCATTCTCTCTCCTCTCCATTCCCTCTCCTCTCCTCTCCTCTCCTCTCCTCTCCTCTCCTCTCCTCTACTCTCCTCTCCATTCTCTCTCCTCTCCTCTCCTCTCCTCTGTTCTGCTCTGCTCTGAGCTGTGCTCCTGTTACCGTCTTCAAGCAGGAATATTAAGTGGGGTTAGGACTTAGCTTGCTCTGCTCACACCAAGCCAAATAAATATGCTGAGATTAGTTCCATCCTTGTGCACAGTCAAAATAAGCCACCGTCAGCATGCTAGCCGCATCAAAACAAGCCGTTTCACCACACACTGATACAGAGAAGACCACAGCCAATTCATATTGACGGGAATAAACAAATAAAAATACAAACACACAGATAAACATCACACCAGTCAGTACATCTCTAATATCCTCTACATACATCACACCAGTCAGTACAACTCTAATATCCTCTACATACATCACACCAGTCAGAACATCTCTAATATCCTCTACATACATCACACCAGTCAGTACATCTCTAATATCCTCTACATACATCACACCAGTCAGTACATCTCTAATATCCTCTACATACATCACACCAGTCAGTACATCTCTAATATCCTCTACATACATCACACCAGTCAGTACATCTCTAATATCCTCTACATACATCACACAAGTCAGTACATCTCTAATATCCTCTACATACATCACACCAGTCAGTACATCTCTAATATCCTCTACATACATCACACCAGTCAGTACAACTCCAATATCCTCTACATACATCACACCAGTCAGTACAACTCCAATATCCTCTACATACATCACACCAGTCAGTACAACTCCAATATCCTCTACATACATCACACCAGTCAGTACAACTCCAATATCCTCTACATACATCACACCAGTCAGTACAACTCCAATATCCTCTACATACATCACACCAGTCAGTACATCTCTAATATCCTCTACATACATCACACCAGTCAGTACAACTCCAATATCCTCTACATACATCACACCAGTCAGTACAACTCCAATATCCTCTACATACATCACACCAGTCAGTACATCTCTAATATCCTCTACATACATCACACCAGTCAGTACAACTCCAATATCCTCTACATACATCACACCAGTCAGTACATCTCTAATATCCTCTACATACATCACACCAGTCAGTACATCGCTAATATCCTCTACATACATCACACCAGTCAGTACATCTCTAATATCCTCTACATACATCACACCAGTCAGAACATCTCTAATATCCTCTACATACATCACACCAGTCAGAACATCTCTAATATCCTCTACATACATCACACCAGTCAGAACATCTCTAATATCCTCTACATACATCACACCAGTCAGTACATCTCTAATATCCTCTACATACATCACACCAGTCAGAACATCTCTAATATCCTCTACATACATCACACCAGTCAGTACATCTCTAATATCCTCTACATACATCACACCAGTCAGTACATCTCTAATATCCTCTACATACATCACACCAGTCAGAACATCTCTAATATCCTCTACATACATCACACCAGTCAGTACAACTCCAATATCCTCTACATACATCACACCAGTCAGTACAACTCCAATATCCTCTACATACATCACACCAGTCAGTACATCTCTAATATCCTCTACATACATCACACCAGTCAGTACATCGCTAATATCCTCTACATACATCACACCAGTCAGTACATCTCTAATATCCTCTACATACACCACACCAGTCAGTACATCACTAATATCCTCTACATACATCACACCAGTCAGAACATCTCTAATATCCTCTACATACATCACACCAGTCAGAACATCTCTAATATCCTCTACATACATCACACCAGTCAGTACATCTCTAATATCCTCTACATACATCACACCAGTCAGAACATCTCTAATATCCTCTACATACATCACACCAGTCAGTACATCTCTAATATCCTCTACATACATCACACCAGTCAGTACATCCTCAATATCGTCTACATACATCACACCAGTCAGTACATCTCTAATATCCTCTACATACATCACACCAGTCAGTACATCGCTAATATCCTCTACATACACCACACCAGTCAGTACATCTCTAATATCCTCTACATACATCACACCAGTCAGTACATCTCTAATATCCTCTACATACATCACACCAGTCAGTACATCCTCAATATCCTCTACATACATCACACCAGTCACTACATCTCTAATATCCTCTACATACATCACACCAGTCAGTACATCGCTAATATCCTCTACATACACCACACCAGTCAGTACATCGCTAATATCCTCTACATACACCACACCAGTCAGTACATCTCTAATATCCTCTACATACACCACACCAGTCAGTACATCACTAATATCCTCTACATACATCACACCAGTCTGTTGCCGTACCTGTCACTGTCCCCCCTTCTCATCACACCTGCCGCTGGCAGCTTTGTAATCATTCCCCACTCCGGGACGCTGCCAGTATCCAGGACACTGCCAGGATCCAGGACGCTCCAGAATTACAGCAGAAGAAAGATCACCTCTATGACTGTCCAATTAGAAAATCATCAGTGATGCACGACACATGTCCAACCTCAACGGGCCTCACTGTGTGGTAAATCCTCATACCTCACCATGGCGTAAAGACACATCCACTCAGAGAGCAAGCTGGGGGGATGTGTGTCGAGAGGATTCAAAATGGCAGATTGGTCGAAGCCCTGATGGCTGACCATTCTAGCTATGGATGAATACTCTTGCTCTGTCTGTAAGGTGAACATGGCTCATGTGAATAGTAATTTGTGAATAGGCATTGGGATGAGGTTGAAAGCATAGTCCCAATAGTCCCAATAGACGACTTCAGGTCTTCATCAGGCCCTGACACCCAGCAGGACCCCTTGATGACCCCAGGGCTCTGATCAATATGCTCTACAATCAGGACCAAATCAGGGATGGCCTTTCACCCCCCAGTCATTACTTTAACACAACACCACCCCCCCCCTCCGAACACATATGCTCAGACTATAGAGAGTTATGTAGAGGTAGAGGTCACCACCCAGTAATCAGACTATAGAGAGTTATGTAGAGGTCACCACCCAGTAATCCGTCTATAGAGAGTTATGTAGAGGTAGAGGTCACCATCCAGTAATCAGACTATAGAGAGTTATGTAGAGGTAGAGGTCAGCACCCAGTAATCAGACTATAGAGAGTTATGTAGAGGTAGAGGTCACCACCCAGTAATCAGTCTATAGAGAGTTATGTAGAGGTAGAGGTCACCATCCAGTAATCAGACTATAGAGAGTTATGTAGAGGTCACCATCCAGTAATCAGACTATAGAGAGTTATGTAGATGTCACCACCCAGTAATCCGTCTATAGAGAGTTATGTAGAGGTAGAGGTCACCATCCAGTAATCAGACTATAGAGAGATATGTAGAGGTAGAGGTCACCATCCAGTAATCAGACTATAGAGAGTTATGCAGAGGTAGAGGTCACCATCCAGTAATCAGTCTATAGAGAGTTATGTAGAGGTCACCATCGAGTAATCAGACTATAGAGAGTTATGTAGAGATCACCATCCAGTAATCAGACTAGAGAGAGTTATGTAGAGGTCACCATCCAGTAATCAGACTATAGAGAGTTATGTAGAGGTAGAGGTCACCACCCAGTAATCAGACTATAGAGAGTTATGTAGAGGTAGAGGTCACCATCCAGTAATCAGACTATAGAGAGTTATGTAGAGGTCACCATCCAGTAATCAGACTATAGAGAGTTATGTAGAGGTAGAGGTCACCACCCAGTAATCAGACTATAGAGAGTTATGTAGAGGTAGAGGTCACCATCCAGTAATCAGACTATAGAGAGTTATGTAGAGGTAGAGGTCACCACCCAGTAATCAGACTATAGAGAGTTATGTAGAGGTAGAGGTCACCATCCAGTAATCAGACTATAGAGAGTTATGTAGAGGTAGAGGTCACCACCCAGTAATCAGACTATAGAGAGTTATGTAGAGGTAGAGGTCACCATCCAGTAATCAGACTATAGAGAGTTATGTAGAGGTAGAGGTCACCATCCAGTAATCAGACTATAGAGAGTTATGTAGAGGTAGAGGTCACCACCCAGTAATCAGTCTATAGAGAGTTATGTAGAGGTAGAGGTCACCAACCAGTAATCAGACTATAGAGAGTTATGTAGAGGTAGAGGTCACCATCCAGTAATCAGACTATAGAGAGTTATGTAGTGGTCACCACCCAGTAATCAGTCTATAGAGAGTTATGTAGAGGTCACCATCCAGTAATCAGACTATAGAGAGTTATGTAGTGGTCACCACCCAGTAATCAGACTATAGAGAGTTATGTAGAGGTCACCATCCAGTAATCAGACTATAGAGAGTTATGTAGAGGTAGAGGTCACCACCCAGTAATCAGACTATAGAGAGTTATGTAGAGGTCACCACCCAGTAATCAGTCTATAGAGAGTTATGTAGAGGTAGAGGTCACCATCCAGTAATCAGACTATAGAGAGTTATGTAGAGGTAGAGGTCACCATCCAGTAATCAGTCTATAGAGAGTTATGTAGAGGTCACCATCCAGTAATCAGACTATAGAGAGTTATGTAGAGGTAGAGGTCAACACCCAGTAATCAGACTATAGAGAGTTATGTAGAGGTAGAGGTCACCACCCAGTAATCAGACTATAGAGAGTTATGTAGAGGTAGAGGTCACCATCCAGTAATCAGACTATAGAGAGTTATGTAGAGGTAGAGGTCACCACCCAGTAATCAGACTATAGAGAGTTATGTAGAGGTCACCACCCAGTAATCAGACTATAGAGAGTTATGTAGAGGTAGAGGTCACCATCCAGTAATCAGTCTATAGAGAGTTATGTAGTGGTCACCATCCAGTAATCAGTCTATAGAGAGTTATGTAGAGGTAGAGGTCACCACCCAGTAATCAGTCTATAGAGAGTTATGTAGAGGTCACCATCCAGTAATCAGACTATAGAGAGTTATGTAGAGGTAGAGGTCACCACCCAGTAATCAGACTATAGAGAGTTATGTAGAGGTCACCATCCAGTAATCAGACTATAGAGAGTTATGTAGAGGTAGAGGTCACCACCCAGTAATCAGACAATAGAGAGTTATGTAGAGGTAGAGGTCACCACCCAGTAATCAGTCTATAGAGAGTTATGTAGAGGTAGAGGTCACCACCCAGTAATCAGTCTATAGAGAGTTATGTAGAGGTAGAGGTCACCATCCAGTAATCAGTCTATAGAGAGTTATGTAGAGGTCACCATCCAGTAATCAGACTATAGAGAGTTATGTAGAGGTCACCATCCAGTAATCAGACTATAGAGAGTTATGTAGAGGTAGAGGTCACCATCCAGTAATCAGACTATAGAGAGTTATGTAGAGGTAGAGGTCACCATCCAGTAATCAGACTATAGAGAGTTATGTAGAGGTCACCATCCAGTAATCAGTCTATAGAGAGTTATGTAGAGGTAGAGGTCACCATCCAGTAATCAGACTATAGAGAGTTATGTAGAGGTAGAGGTCACCATCCAGTAATCAGACTATAGAGAGTTATGTAGAGGTCACCATCCAGTAATCAGACTATAGAGAGTTATGTAGAGGTAGAGGTCACCATCCAGTAATCAGACTATAGAGAGTTATGTAGAGGTAGAGGTCACCACCCAGTAATCAGACTATAGAGAGTTATGTAGAGGTCACCATCTAGTAATCAGACTATAGAGAGTTATGTAGAGGTAGAGGTCACCATCCAGTAATCAGACTATAGAGAGTTATGTAGAGGTAGAGGTCACCACCCAGTAATCAGACTATAGAGAGTTATGTAGAGGTCACCACCCAGTAATCAGACTATAGAGAGTTATGTAGAGGTCACCACCCAGTAATCAGACTATAGAGAATTATGTACAGGTAGAGGTCACCATCCAGTAATCCGTCTATAGAGAGTTATGTAGAGGTCACCATCCAGTAATCAGACTATAGAGAGTTATGTAGAGGTAGAGGTCACCATCCAGTAATCAGACTATAGAGAGTTATGTAGAGGTAGAGGTCACCATCCAGTAATCCGTCTATAGAGAGTTATGTAGAGGTCACCATCCAGTAATCCGTCTATAGAGAGTTATGTAGAGGTCACCACCCAGTAATCAGACTATAGAGAGTTATGTAGAGGTCACCACCCAGTAATCAGACTATAGAGAGTTATGTAGAGGTCACCACCCAGTAATCAGACTATAGAGAATTATGTACAGGTAGAGGTCACCATCCAGTAATCCGTCTATAGAGAGTTATGTAGAGGTCACCATCCAGTAATCAGACTATAGAGAGTTATGTAGAGGTAGAGGTCACCATCCAGTAATCAGACTATAGAGAGTTATGTAGAGGTAGAGGTCACCATCCAGTAATCAGACTATAGAGAGTTATGTAGAGGTCACCATCCAGTAATCAGACTATAGAGAGTTATGTAGAGGTAGACGTCACCATCCAGTAATCAGACTATAGAGAGTTATGTAGAGGTCACCATCCAGTAATCAGACTATAGAGAGTTATGTAGAGGTAGAGGTCACCATCCAGTAATCAGACTATAGAGAGTTATGTAGAGGTCACCACCCAGTAATCAGACTATAGAGAGTTATGTAGAGGTAGAGGTCACCACCCAGTAATCAGACTATAGAGAGTTATGTAGAGGTAGAGGTCACCATCCAGTAATCCGTCTATAGAGAGTTATGTAGAGGTCACCATCCAGTAATCAGACTATAGAGAGTTATGTAGAGGTAGAGGTCACCATCCAGTAATCAGACTATAGAGAGTTATGTAGAGGTAGAGGTCACCACCCAGTAATCAGACTATAGAGAGTTATGTAGAGGTAGAGGTCACCATCCAGTAATCAGACTATAGAGAGTTATGTAGAGGTAGAGGTCACCATCCAGTAATCAGACTATAGAGAGTTATGTAGAGGTAGAGGTCACCACCCAGTAATCAGACTATAGAGAGTTATGTAGAGGTCACCATCCAGTAATCAGACTATAGAGAGTTATGTAGAGGTAGAGGTCACCACCCAGTAATCAGACTATAGAGAGTTATGTAGAGGTAGAGGTCACCATCCAGTAATCAGTCTATAGAGAGTTATGTAGAGGTAGAGTTCACCATCCAGTAATCAGACTATAGAGAGTTATGTAGAGGTAGAGGTCACCACCCAGTAATCAGACTATAGAGAGTTATGTAGAGGTAGAGGTCACCACCCAGTAATCAGTCTATAGAGAGTTATGTAGAGGTCACCATCCAGTAATCAGTCTATAGAGAGTTATGTAGAGGTAGAGGTCACCATCCAGTAATCAGACTATAGAGAGTTATGTAGAGGTCACCATCCAGTAATCAGACTATAGAGAGTTATGTAGAGGTAGAGGTCACCATCCAGTAATCCGTCTATAGAGAGTTATGTAGAGGTCACCATCCAGTAATCAGACTATAGAGAGTTATGTAGAGGTAGAGGTCACCATCCAGTAATCAGACTATAGAGAGTTATGTAGAGGTAGAGGTCACCATCCAGTAATCAGACTATAGAGAGTTATGTAGAGGTAGAGGTCACCATCCAGTAATCAGACTATAGAGAGTTATGTAGAGACACCATCCAGTAATCAGACTATAGAGAGTTATGTAGAGGTAGAGGTCACCACCCAGTAATCAGACTATAGAGAGTTATGTAGAGGTAGAGGTAGAGGTCACCATCCAGTAATCAGTCTATAGAGAGTTATGTAGAGGTCACCATCCAGTAATCAGACTATAGAGAGTTATGTAGAGGTAGAGGTCACCATCCAGTAATCAGACTATAGAGAGTTATGTAGAGGTAGAGGTCACCATCCAGTAATCAGACTATAGAGAGTTATGTAGAGGTAGAGGTCACCATCCAGTAATCAGACTATAGAGAGTTATGTAGAGGTAGAGGTCACCACCCAGTAATCAGACTATAGAGAGTTATGTAGAGGTAGAGGTCACCATCCAGTAATCAGACTATAGAGAGTTATGTAGAGGTAGAGGTCACCACCCAGTAATCAGACTATAGAGAGTTATGTAGAGGTCACCATCCAGTAATCAGACTATAGAGAGTTATGTAGAGGTAGAGGTCACCACCCAGTAATCAGACTATAGAGAGTTATGTAGAGGTAGAGGTCACCATCCAGTAATCAGTCTATAGAGAGTTATGTAGAGGTAGAGGTCACCACCCAGTAATCAGACTATAGAGAGTTATGTAGAGGTCACCATCCAGTAATCAGACTATAGAGAGTTATGTAGAGGTAGAGGTCACCATCCAGTAATCAGACTATAGAGAGTTATGTAGAGGTAGAGGTCACCATCCAGTAATCAGACTATAGAGAGTTATGTAGAGGTAGAGGTCACCATCCAGTAATCAGTCTATAGAGAGTTATGTAGAGGTAGAGGTCACCATCCAGTAATCAGACTATAGAGAGTTATGTAGAGGTAGAGGTCACCATCCAGTAATCAGTCTATAGAGAGTTATGTAGAGGTAGAGGTCACCATCCAGTAATCAGTCTATAGAGAGTTATGTAGAGGTAGAGGTCACCACCCAGTAATCAGTCTATAGAGAGTTATGTAGAGGTCACCATCCAGTAATCAGACTATAGAGAGTTATGTAGAGGTAGAGGGCACCATCCAGTAATCAGACTATAGAGAGTTATGTAGAGGTAGAGGTCACCACCCAGTAATCAGTCTATAGAGAGTTATGTAGAGGTAGAGGTCACCAACCAGTAATCAGACTATAGAGAGTTATGTAGAGGTCACCATCCAGTAATCAGACTATAGAGAGTTATGTAGAGGTAGAGGTCACCATCCAGTAATCAGACTATAGAGAGTTATGTAGAGGTCACCATCCAGTAATCAGACTATAGAGAGTTATGTAGAGGTAGAGGTCACCATCCAGTAATCAGACTATAGAGAGTTATGTAGAGGTAGAGGTCACCATCCAGTAATCAGACTATAGAGAGTTATGTAGAGGTCACCATCCAGTAATCAGACTATAGAGAGTTATGTAGAGGTAGAGGGCACCATCCAGTAATCAGACTATAGAGAGTTATGTAGAGGTAGAGGTCACCACCCAGTAATCAGTCTATAGAGAGTTATGTAGAGGTCACCATCCAGTAATCAGACTATAGAGAGTTATGTAGTGGTCACCACCCAGTAATCAGACTATAGAGAGTTATGTAGAGGTCACCATCCAGTAATCAGACTATAGAGAGTTATGTAGAGGTAGAGGTCACCACCCAGTAATCAGACTATAGAGAGTTATGTAGAGGTCACCATCCAGTAATCAGACTATAGAGAGTTATGTAGAGGTAGAGGTCACCATCCAGTAATCAGAATCCATTGGATTCAGTTTAGTTTTGAGTCAGTGAGAAAGGAGCCAATTGTCTTTGCGGTGGACAAAGACAGACAGGCAGGGCTTTAACAGAGAGAGACAGACATATAGGACAGGGCTAATGAGAGACAGACATATAGGACAGGGCTAATGAGAGACAGATAGGCTGACCAGACAGGGCTAACTAGAGATAGACAGACAGAGGGAGCTAGACAGGGTTAACGAGAGAGAGAGAAAGTCAGAGAGAGAGAGAGAGAGAGAGAGAGAGAGAGAGAGAGAGGACAGGGCTAACGAGAGAGAGAGACAGGACAGGGCTAACGAGAGAGAGAGACAGGACAGGGCTAACGAGAGAGAGAGACAAGACAGGGCTAACAAGAGAGAGACAGACACACAGAGCTAGACTGATAGGACAGGGCTAACGAGAGACAGACAGGACAGGTCTAACAAGAGAGACAGACAGACACACCGAGCTAGACAGATAGGACAGGGCTAATGAGAGACAGACAGGACAGGTCTAACAAGAGAGACAGACAGACACACCGAGCTAGACAGATAGGACAGATAGACAAAGTGACAGTTCAGCTGTGTGCTCACGACACAACTAGACCACGGCCCCAGCACCGCTCTGAGCCCCACATCCCCTCTGTAGTCTGGGCTGGTCCCCAAGTTGACACAACCCTCTACCCCCCAAGCACAGAGAGCGGAGCCAAGGAGAAGTGGGTGTAGACGAGAACAGAATCATTCTTCTTCTCCCCCTCTCCTTTTTATCTTCCTAACTTCCTGTTCTAACTCCTCCCTCTCTGTCTGTCCAGTAGGAAGTGAATGGGTATGAGGGGGTCTTTGACTCAGTCATGGAGGGCCAACTCACAGTCTGACATCTTGTGTTGTCAAGAGTTGCTGTGACGACCTGGCAAATCCACTGAACTCTGACCCGACAGATCAAAACTTGCGAACCCGAGAACAGGGTTGCCGGGTGGTGGGTTGGGGATTTCATTGGAGGGGGGAGGATGAGTGGAGGTGGGGGTTGGGGGTCAAATATCCTCTGGCAGCTGTCATAGCTGTCTCGTCTTCCTGTGTGGAGATAATGGGCCAGAACCACAGCCTTCCTCCCAGAGTGCAGAAGGGGCTAGGGGGAGGGGCACCAGGTTGCAGGCTGTCAGGGCGCGGGTTAAGGACCTGTGATTAATGAGGACGGGCGTCTCTCCACAGGAGCCCAGCAGCACGTGCCACACTGGTGTCAACAACACAAGCACCCCTCACTCCACCCGTTATACTGGGACTGGGCCTGGGCACACTCGCTGGTGTAGCTGGTGGAGTGGTGGAGCTGGTGTGTGCTCCCACACTGCCAGCAGTCTACACACACACCACGTACACACATCCACACACAGGAGCTGGAGCTGCCTTGTCCAGGAGGTCCACTGTCCTGCCTCATTCATCAGGAGCTCCTGAGCCTCAGTGAGAGTGACCATCTAGTGTAGGATTTCTCCCTGGGTCCCACACCAGACAGGTGTGTGTGCAGTGAAGGGGGATGACAGGCAGGAGTTGCGGGGGTGAGGGGCACCCAGCTGGGGTGTGGACCAGGGCTGTGGACCAGGGCAGTCAGTCCCCTCCGCCTGGCTGACGTCTGCCACTCAAATAAGCTAATGACGCAAAATCCTGAAACTACCCCTCCCCCATGTATGACTGAATTTAGGTTAAAAATACACAGGAATCAGGAAGGGCCAGGAAGAGCCAGAGGGGTAGGGTTATTGTTCGGGTCAGGTGCTGTGAGGGATGGATGGGGGGGGGGGAGAGCAATATTTATGACAATCAACACCCTGTTGGCTCCGTTGGGTGATTTTTAGATGAATTGTATCTCCCTTTCTCCTCCTTTCTCCCCCTCCTGCCCCTGTCTCATTCCCTCGCTCCTTTCTCCCCCTCCTGCCCCTGTCTCATTCCCTCGCTCCTTTCTCCCCCTCCTGCCCCTGTCTCATTCCCTCCCTCCTTTCTCCCTGTCTCATTCCCTCGCTCCTTTCTCCCCGTCTCATTCCCTCGCTCCTTTCTCCCCCTCCTGCCCCTGTCTCATTCCCTCGCTCCTTTCTCCCCCTCCTGCCCCTGTCTCATTCCCTCGCTCCTTTCTCCCCCTCCTGCCCCTGTCTCATTCCCTCCCTCCTTTCTCCCTGTCTCATTCCCTCGCTCCTTTCTCCCCGTCTCATTCCCTCGCTCCTTTCTCCCCCTCCTGCCCCTGTCTCATTCCCTCGCTCCTTTCTCCCCCTCCTGCCCCTGTCTCATTCCCTCCCTCCTTTCTCCCCCTGTCTCATTCCCTCGCTCCTTTCTCCCCCTCCTGCCCCTGTCTTATTCCCTCCCTCTTTTCTCCCCCTCCTGCCCCTGTCTTATTCCCTCCCTCTTTTCTCCCCCTCCTGCCCCTGTCTTATTCCCTCCCTCTTTTCTCCCCCTCCTGCCCCTGTCTTATTCCCTCTCTCTTTTCTCCCCCTCCTGCCCCTGTCTTATTCCCTCCCTCTTTTCTCCCCCTCCTGCCCCTGTCTCATTCCCTCGCTCCTTTCTCCCCCTCCTGCCCCTGTCTCATTCCCTCCCTCCTTTCTCCCTGTCTCATTCCCTCGCTCCTTTCTCCCCGTCTCATTCCCTCGCTCCTTTCTCCCCCTCCTGCCCCTGTCTCATTCCCTCGCTCCTTTCTCCCCCTCCTGCCCCTGTCTCATTCCCTCCCTCCTTTCTCCCCCTGTCTCATTCCCTCGCTCCTTTCTCCCCCTCCTGCCCCTGTCTTATTCCCTCCCTCTTTTCTCCCCCTCCTGCCCCTGTCTTATTCCCTCCCTCTTTTCTCCCCCTCCTGCCCCTGTCTTATTCCCTCCCTCTTTTCTCCCCCTCCTGCCCCTGTCTTATTCCCTCTCTCTTTTCTCCCCCTCCTGCCCCTGTCTTATTCCCTCCCTCTTTTCTCCCCCTCCTGCCCCTGTCTCATTCCCTCCCTCCTTTCTCCCCCTCCTGCCCCTGTCTCATCCCCTCTCTCCTTTCTCCCCCTCCTGCCCCTGTCTCATCCCCTCTCTCCTTTCTCCCCCTCCTGCCCCTGTCTCATCCCCTCTCTCCTTTCTCCCCCTCCTGCCCCTGTCTTATTCCCTCCCTCTTTTCTCCCCCTCCTGCCCCTGTCTCATCCCCTCTCTCCTTTCTCCCCCTCCTGCCCCTGTCTCATCCCCTCTCTCCTTTCTCCCCCTCCTGCCCCTGTCTCATTCCCTCCCTCCTTTCTCCCCCTCCTGCCCCTGTCTCATCCCCTCTCTCCTTTCTTCCCCTCCTGCCCCTGTCTCATTCCATCCACAGCATCCTTAATCGAGTCAAGTGACTTATTAAGGCTTATGAGAAAAGCAGCTAATTTCATTAGCAGCCAGTCAGTGTGCTGGTATCTGATTCTTCATGCCCAGAGGGGGTGGGGTTGGCTGCACTGGGTGTTGGACTCATATGGTTATCACCTGTAGACAGTTATAGAGCAGCAATTTGGGGGATAAGGGAGCGATGGGGGGAGGTGGGGAAGGCAAGACGCTGGGGGGAGATAACAGAGCCACTGATATGACTCAGATCCTAGATGTTTAGCAAAGGTATTAAAGGATGTTCTAAATTAACACTGTGTAGGTTTAAAAGGTTATGTAGGAAACACTGTGTAGGTTTAATTATGTGGGAACACTGTGTAGATTTAACAGGTTATGTAGGAAACACTGTGTAGGTTTAATTATGTGGGAACACTGTGCAGGTTTAACAGGTTATGTAGAAACTCTGTGTAGATTTAACAGGTTATGTAGAAACACTGTGCAGGTTTAATTATGTGGAACACTGTGTAGGTTTAACAGGTTATGTAGGAACACTGTGTAGGTTTAACAGGTTATGTAGGAACACTGTGTAGGTTTAACAGGTTATGTAGGAACACTGTGTAGGTTTAACAAGTTATGTGGGAACTCTGTGTAGTTTTAATTATGTGGGAACATTGTGTAGGTTTAACAGGTTATGTAGGAACACTGTGTAGGTTTAACAGGTTATGTGGGAACACTGTGTAGGTTTAACAGGTTATGTAGAAACACTGTGTAGGTTTAACAGGTTATGTAGGAACACTGTGTAGGTTTAACAGGTTATGTGGGAACACTGTGTAGGTTTAACAGGTTATGTAGAAACACTGTGTAGGTTTAACAGGTTATGTAGGAGCACTGTGTAGATTTAACAGGTTATGTAGGAACACTGTGTAGGTTTAACAGGTTATGTAGAAACACTGTGTAGGTTAAATTATGTGGGAACACTGTGTAGATTTAACAGGTTATGTAGAAACACTGTGTAGGTTTAACAGGTTATGTGGGAACACTGTGTAGGTTTAATTATGTGGGAACACTGTGTAGGTTTAACAGGTTATGTAGGTACACTGTGTAGGTTTAACAGGTTATGTGGGAACACTGTGTAGGTTTAATTATGTGGGAACACTGTGTAGGTTTAATTATGTGGGAACACTGTGTAGGTTTAACAGGTTATGTGGGAACACTGTGTAGGTTTAACAGGTTATGTAGGAGCACTGTGTAGATTTAACAGGTTATGTAGGAACACTGTGTAGGTTTAACAGGTTATGTAGAAACACTGTGTAGGTTAACTTATGTGGGAACACTGTGTAGGTTTAACAGGTTATGTAGAAACACTGTGTAGGTTAAATTATGTGGGAACACTGTGTAGGTTTAACAGGTTATGTAGGTACACTGTGTAGGTTTAACAGGTTATGTAGGTACACTGTGTAGGTTTAACAGGTTATGTGGGAACACTGTGTAGGTTTAATTATGTGGGAACACTGTGTAGGTTTAATTATGTGGGAACACTGTGTAGGTTTAACAGGTTATGTGGGAACACTGTGTAGGTTTAACAGGTTATGTGGGAACACTGTGTAGGTTTAATTATGTGGGAACACTGTGTAGGTTTAACAGGTTATGTGGGAACACTGTGTAGGTTTAATTATGTGGGAACACTGTGTAGGTTTAATTATGTGGGAACACTGTGTAGGTTTAACAGGTTATGTGGGAACACTGTGTAGGTTTAATTATGTGGGAACACTGTGTAGGTTTAACAGGTTATGTGGGAACACTGTGTAGGTTTAATTATGTAGAAACACTGTGTAGGTTTAACAGGTTATGTGGGAACACTGTGTAGGTTTAACAGGTTATGTGGGTACACTGTGTAGGTTTAACAGGTTATGTGGGAACACTGTGTAGGTTTAACAGGTTATGTAGGTACACTGTGTAGGTTTAATTATGTGGGAACACTGTGTAGGTTTAACAGGTTATGTGGGAACACTGTGTAGGTTTAACAGGTTATGTAGGTACACTGTGTAGGTTTAATTATGTGGGAACACTGTGTAGGTTTAATTATGTGGGAACACTGTGTAGGTTTAATTATGTGGGAACACTGTGTAGGTTTAACAGGTTATGTGGGAACACTGTGTAGGTTTAACAGGTTATGTGGGAACACTGTGTAGGTTTAATTATGTGGGAACACTGTGTAGGTTTAACAGGTTATGTGGGAACACTGTGTAGGTTTAATTATGTGGGAACACTGTGTAGGTTTAATTATGTGGGAACACTGTGTAGGTTTAACAGGTTATGTGGGAACACTGTGTAGGTTTAATTATGTAGAAACACTGTGTAGGTTTAACAGGTTATGTGGGAACACTGTGTAGGTTTAACAGGTTATGTGGGTACACTGTGTAGGTTTAACAGGTTATGTGGGAACACTGTGTAGGTTTAACAGGTTATGTAGGTACACTGTGTAGGTTTAATTATGTGGGAACACTGTGTAGGTTTAACAGGTTATGTGGGAACACTGTGTAGGTTTAACAGGTTATGTAGGTACACTGTGTAGGTTTAATTATGTGGGAACACTGTGTAGGTTTAATTATGTAGAAACACTGTGTAGGTTTAACAGGTTATGTGGGAACACTGTGTAGGTTTAATTATGTGGGAACTCTGTGTAGGTTTAATTATGTAGAAACACTGTGTAGGTTTAACAGGTTATGTGGGAACACTGTGTATGTTTAATTATGTGGGAACTCTGTGTAGGTTTAATTATGTAGAAACACTGTGTAGGTTTAACAGGTTATGTGGGAACACATTTCCAGAAATCACAAAGAATAAGAAAAGCAGTGCCAAGGTAAATTTCCCTCTTTAAAATTTCTGCATGGCTTTGTGCATGATATCTTATGGGTTATAAAAACTAAAGTCTGATGGTAGTCTCAGTGTACTGCAGTCCTCTGAAAGTTTTCCTTTGGGTCGACAAACAGACAGTGCTGGACGAACCATCAATAACTTTGTACATGTACCCATCAGCACCAAACAGGCCTAACCTTTATCCATTCTCCCTGGCTGTAGAGTGGTCACTGGGGTAAGCAGTACAACAGCCATGGTGCTTAGCACTCTGGGCAGGCCAAACGGCTGCTCCTACTGTATCTCTGAACTATAATCCATTCATCTGTCTCTCTGGTTTCCTGTCTCTGTGACGTAGGCATAAAGGCATCAGCATACGTTGGTTCGGCTGGCGCCAAGCTGAACTCGGCTAGACAAACCGAACGAGTGTGCTCGTACACTCCCTTAAAAGACCTTCGCTTGAGACGCCATAGCCAGTATACACTTCCTCAAAATAGTCTGAATTAATCTAAGATAAAGAAATCTGTCGTTAATTTTGATGATTTTGCCGAGGAGATCTTAGCGGTGTAATTGTACATCTAACTGAGATGTTCGGTGCAGTATTTCTCAAGTGAAAAAATGTGTATGAAAATGAGTCGTCTCTCGTTGAATGACAACAAACATTTCATTGAAGAATCCCTACTGTTGACCAGTCACCGACGAAGGAGCGTTGACTTCAGCTATAGACTTTGAAATGCCTCGAGAAAAAACTGTGGAAAAAAAACCTTTGACGAACAAAAACGTCACAAAATGTCATTATAATATATGCACAAACTGTTCCAAACGATTTTGGGATGGGAAGCCTTAACCCTGCCTGCTGAGGCCATGTCACCCTCCATACATCTCCCAAAACAACCAGAGCTAACAGCATTAGAGCCGTATGCTAGGGACAATCTCCAGACTGGCTAATGGACAGATGGGCTGTTACTGTTCCATCTTCCAGCCTGGCCGGAGGGGTCAGGAGATGGTCAATCAATGGTCAGCCAAAGGTTAAGTCCAGAACTAGGTGGAGGTCAACCCTATCCTCTCCCAACATGGTAAAATCATCCTATCGGTCAGGTACACTGGTTGTAATGGAGCTAAATCCCAGCTGGATATTCAGAGGGGTTATGTCAGGTTGTGTCTGCTTTAACCCACAATCTCAGATAATCAGTGTAATTCACCTTGTGTTGTGTCAAGATAATCAGTGTAATTCACATTGTGTTGTATCCAGATAATCAGTGTAATTCACCATGTGTTGTACCCAGATAATCAGTGTAATTCACCTTGTGTTGTGTCCAGATAATCAGTGTAATTCACCTTGTGTTGTATCCAGATAATCAGTGTAATTCACCTTGTGTTGTATCCAGATAATCAGTGTAATTCACCTTGTGTTGTATCCAGATAATCAGTGTAATTCACCTTGTGTTGTATCCAGATAATCAGTGTAATTCACCTTGTGTTGTATCCAGATAATCAGTGTAATTCACCTTGTGTTGTATCCAGATAATCAGTGTAATTCACCGTGTGTTGTATCCAGATAATCAGTGTAATTCACCTTGTGTTGTATCCAGATAATCAGTGTAATTCACCTTGTGTTGTATCCAGATAATCAGTGTAATTCACCTTGTGTTGTATCCAGATAATCAGTGTAATTCACCGTGTGTTGTATCCAGATAATAAGTGTAATTCACCTTGTGTTGTATCCATTCTTTTATTCAGCCTCCATCTGTTTATGTAGAATCAGACAACCAGGAGAGAAGGGTTGCAAAATGTTCCAGAAAACCCTGTTGGAGGATTCCCAGAATCAAGAGGGAATAAGCAGGAAATCTGGAATCCTCCAACCAAGAATCTGGAAAACCAAAGAATGTACTGAAAGTTCCCGGAATTTTGCAACCCTACAGGACAGTGAACAAGAGGGTCTAGCTTAGAGTGTTTTTGTGCAGTGTAAATATAATGGGAGTATTTTAGCAGCTCTCTCTCTCTCTCTCAAGCATTTTATTGACAAGGTATTCCACACAAAACACACTCAAATACGCCTACGACTTCTATTATTTATTTTCCCAGTTAATTTGTCTAAGTGTGAATAATTTGTGTTTATATGTGCTGTGATGTGCACACGTGGGTGTGGTATAGGAACATTTGGCAAAAAACATGCAATTACGTTAATAACACATCACTACTTGCCATTGTGCTCCAGGTTTCCTGTTTTGAATCATATCATTTTCCATCACCTCCATCAAGCCAGTATCGGAAGCAGCCAAATCGATATTCATAAAGTGTCAGGGTCGTAATTCACTTGTCAGTTGTGTTCCATGCAAAACAAAGCAAACACCACTGGGACTTCTAAAAGTAAGAACGAAAAAAGCAGGCGCTTAAATTTCCTGTTTAATGCCTGGGCATGTCTTATGAGAGCCAATTAAGCGGTTATTTTCAGCTCCATTACAACATGGCATCTTGGGGTTCCGTTTTCCCCTTACCACACCATTTATGATGCTGCCTCAAACGGGCACATGTTCAGCCTGCCAGTTGGATGGTGGAGAGGGACGTTGGAGTCTGCTGCAGTGTGTGTCCGTGAGAGAGAGAGAGAGAGAGAGAGAGAGAGAGAGAGAGAGAGAGAGAGAGAGAGAGAGAGAGAGAGTGATTGCTTTGTGCCCTTCCAAACACGTCCATGTTCCTGTGTGCCTGCCTGTATGTGTGTGTGTGTGTGTATGTGTATGTGTGTGTGTGTGTGTGTGTGTGTGTGTGTGTGTGTGTGTGTGTATGTGTATGTGTGTGTGTGTATGTGTGTGTGTGTGTGTGTGTGTGTGTGTGTGTGTGTGTGTGTGTGTGTGTGTGTGTGTGTGTGTGTGTGTGTGTGTGTATGTGTGTGTGTGTGTGTGTGTGTGTGTGTGTGTGTGTGTGTGTGTGTGTGTGTGTGTGTGGAGGCCCAGTTTGTGTGTGAAACAGGAGAGAGTTAATGGCTTTTAAAGATCGGTGGAGTCAAATGAGCCGTCAGTCAGCCGCACCCCCTGGTGATCAGTCAGCCGCACCCCCTGGTGATCAGTCAGTGTCATTAGATTTCATTTCCTGGAGTAACGGGATCGCTGTGGATCCAAGACAAATCCCTGCAATTACAGCCAAGCTTCACATGATTTACTGCCCTCATTTATGTGTGTGTGAGAGAGAACCTGTGCGTGTGTGATGGCATAATTCGGTCTAGGTGAAAAAATATCACGAGAACAAATCAAATAAAACAACATTTAAAAAAGAAGGATCACTGATGTGTCAACTTCATAAAAACTCAGAGAAAGTCTACTGTCTCTTGGAGGTTTCTAATGGGTAGGTCATGTGAAATATATAAACTGTATATACAGAGCATTCGGAAAGTTTTCAGACCCCTTGACTTTTTCCACAATTTGTTATACTACAGCCTTATTCTGAAATGGATAAATAAAAAAAATTAAAAGTAAAATCTACACATAATACCCCATAAAGACTAAGCAAAAACATATTTTAATACATTTTTGAAAATGTATAAACTTGTTTTGATTTCTTCATTATGGGGTATTGTGATGTCATTATGGGGTATTGTGATGTCATTATGGGGTATTGTGATGTCATTATGGGGTATTGTGATGTCATTATGGGGTATTGTGTATAGATTGATGAGGAAAAAAATACAATTAAATCAATTTTAGAATAAGGCTGTAACGTAACAAAAAGTGGAAAAGTCAAGGGGTCTGAATACTTTCTGAATGCACTGTATATATTGCGGTGGTACAGTGCTTGCAAAATGTGAGTGCAAACACAAACACACACACACACTCATGCACCTGCATAATATATTTGCCCTGGACAGTGTAGAGCATGGGGCCCAGGGAAGGGTGCTGTGTAGATAAGACTCTGCTTAGCATTTCAATAGAGTGTTCTGATTTCTATGCGGTTGGCCTTTGGCCACGCTGCTGCTTGTGCATGGAAAGTCTGTGTACATGTTTGAGTTGTACAGTCCCAACCCATATGCAGACTCATCATATCTGGCACTCTGCAGTGTCTGCTTGTCTGCCTGGCTGTCTGTATCTCTGTCAGCCTGTCTGTCTAATCTGACTGGCTAGTAATCCCCCCCCCCCCCCCCCCCCCCCCAGCTGTGGCACCAGATGGCCACACATACCCAAACTCCCACAGTCATTCACCATGTGATGTCATCTCTGTGCACCTGGCCCACTGCAAACACCCCGTCCCTCAGTATGACATCATGTCTGTGCACCTGTCTGTGTGACTCCAGGCCTGTGCTGTCCACTGGTCCCTCCAGAGGATATGCTGTCCACTCTAGAGCCCTGGGCTCTGGGAGATGGTTCACAGGATGGCCACTCACATCAGGCTCAGAAGGGATGGTATAGTGTTCGGTAGCGAAGGAACTCTGTCCTGAGCTGAACTTAAGTCTGATCCCAGAGCAGCTTGAAAGAGACCGCAGCTAAACAAACTTTGTCCTGAGCTGAACTTGAATCTGATCCCAGAGCAGCTTGACAGAGACAGCAGGGAAACCTGCTCTGCACTGACTCGGGGTTCAGCTTTAACAAACATCACAGCCACCAAACTTTCTCTTGGGAAAAAATAAGACTGCCAAAGCAACTCATAGGTTTGCATGCATGGTTCGGAGAACTAGAGAGGGAGAGAGAAAGAGGGATAGAGAGGGAGAGAGCTAGAGAAGGAGAGAGCTAGAGAAGGAGAGAGCTAGAGAGGGGGAGAGGTAGAGAACTAGAGAGGTAGAGAACTAGAGAAGGAGAGAGCTGGAGAGGGGGAGAACTAGAGAGGGAGAGAGCTAGAGAGGGAGAGAGCAAGAGAGGGAGAGAGCTGGAGAGGTAGAGAGGAAGAGGGATAGAGAGCTAGAGGGATAGAGAGCTAGAGGGATAGAGAGGGAGAGAGCTAGACGGATAGAGAGGGAGAGAGAAAGAGGGATAGAGAGGGAGAGAGAAAGAGGGATAGAGAGGGAGAGAGCTAGAGAATGAGAGAGCTAGAGAGGGGGAGAACTAGAGAGGTAGAGAACTAGAGAGGTATAGAACTAGAGAGGTATAGAGCTAGAGAGGTATAGAGCTAGAGAGGGAGAGAGCTAGAGAGGTATAGAGCTAGAGAGGTAGAGAACTAGAGAGGTAGAGAACTAGAGAGCTGGAGAGGTAGAGAGCTAGAGGGATAGAGAGCTAGAGAGGGAGAGAGGAAGAGGGATAGAGAGCTAGAGAGGGAGAGAGGAAGAGGGATAGAGAGCTAGAGGGATAGAGAGCTAGAGGGATAGAGAGGGAGAGAGAAAGAGGGAGAGAGAGGGAGAGAGCTAGAGAAGGAGAGAGCTAAAGAGGGAGAGAGAAAGAGGGATAGAGAGCTAGAGGGATAGAGAGCTAGAGGGATAGAGAGGGAGAGAGAAAGAGGGAGAGAGAGGGAGAGAGCTAGAGAAGGAGAGAGCTAAAGAGGGAGAGAGAAAGAGGGATAGAGAGCTAGAGGGATAGAGAGCTAGAGGGATAAAGAGGGAGAGAGAAAGAGAGCTAGAGATGGAGAGAGCTAGAGAGGGAGAGAGAAAGAGGGATAGAGAGCTAGAGAGCTAGAGCGCTAGAGAGGGAGAGAACTAGAGAGATAGAGAGCTAGAGGGATAGAGAGCTAGAGAGCTAGAGAGGGAGAGAACTAGAGAGATAGAGAGCTAGAGGGATAGAGAGCTTCAGGGATAGCGAGCTAGAGGCATAGAGAGCTAGAGAGGGAGAGAGCTATTGGGATAGAGAGATAGAGGGATAGAGAGATAGAGAGGGGGAGAACTAGAGAGGTAGAGAACTAGAGAGGTAGAGAACTAGAGAGGTAGAGAACTAGAGAGGAATAGAACTAGAGAGGGAGAGAGCTGGAGAGGTAGAGAGCTAGAGGGAGAGAGAGCTAGAGAGGGAGAGAGGAAGAGGGATAGAGAGCTAGAGAGGGAGAGAGGAAGAGGGATAGAGAGCTAGAGAGGGAGAGAGGAAGAGGGATAAAGAGCTAGAGGGATAGAGAGCTAGAGGGATAGAGAGCTAGAGGGTTAAAGGGGGAGAGAGAAAGAGAGCTAGAGAGCTAGAGGGAGAGAGCTATTGGGATAGAGAGCTAGAGGGATAGAGAGCTAGAGGGAGAGAACGGTGTAGGGATAGAGAGCGAGAGGGAGAGAGTGGTGTAGAGAAAGAGAGCTAGAGGGAGCGAGAGCTAGAGGGACAGAGCGGTGTAGGGAATGAGAGCTAGAGGGAGAGAGAGTGGTGTAGGGAAAGAGAGCTAGAGCGAGAGAGCGGTGTAGGGAAAGAGAGCTAGAGAGACAGAGTGGTGTAGGGAAAGAGAGCTAGAGCGAGAGAGCGGTGTAGGGAAAGAGAGCTAGAGGGACAGAGCGGTGTAGGGAAAGAGAGCTAGACAGAGAGAGTGGTGTAGGGAGAGAGAGCTAGAGGGATAGAGAGCTAGACAGGGATAGCGAGCTAGAGGGATAGAGAGCTAGAGGGATAGAGAGCTAGAGGGAGAGAACGGTGTAAGGATAGAGAGCGAGAGGGAGAGAGCGGTGTAGAGAAAGAGCTAGAAGGAGAGAGAGCTAGAGGGAGAGAGCGGTGTAGGGATAGAGAGCAAGAGGGATAGAGCGGTGTAGAGAAAGAGAGCTAGAGGGAGAGAGCTAGAGGGATAGAGAGCTAGAGGGATAGAGCGGTGTAGGGAAAGAGAGCTAGAGGGAGAGAGCTAGAGGGATAGAGAGCTAGAGGGAGAGAGCGGTGTAGGGAAAGAGAGCTAGAGACAGAACGGTGTAGGGAAAGAGAGCTAGAGGGAGAGAGAGCTAGAGGGAGAGAGCGGTGTAGGGATAGAGAGCGAGAGGGATAGAGCGGTGTAGAGAAAGAGAGCTAGAGGGAGAGAGCTAGAGGGATAGAGAGCTAGAGGGAGAGAGCGGTGTAGGGAAAGAGAGCTAGAGGGAGGGAGAGCTAGAGGGAGAGAGCGGTGTAGGGATAGAGAGCTAGAGGGACAGAGCGGTGTAGGGAAAGAGAGCTAGAGGCACAGAGTGGTGTAGGGAAAGAGAGCTAGGGGGAGAGAGCGGTGTAGGGAAAGAGAGCTAGAGGGACAGAGCGGTGTAGGGAAAGAGAGCTAGAGGGACAGAGCGGTGTAGGGAAAGAGAGCTAGAGGGACAGAGCGGTGTAGGGAAAGAGAGCTAGAGGGAGAGAGCTAGAGGGATAGAGGCTAGAGGGATAGAGAGCTAGAGGAATAGAGAGATAGAGAGATAGAGAGAGAGAGAGCGGTGTAGAGAAAGAGAGCTAGAGGGAGAGAGCTAGAGGGATAGAGAGCTAGAGAGGGAGAGAGCTAGAAGGAGAGAGAGCTAGAGGGATAGCGAGGGAGAGAGCGGTGTAGGGAAAGAGAGCTAGAGGGACAGAATGGTGTAGGGAAAGAGAGCTAGAGGGAAAGAGCGGTGTAGGGAAAGAGAGGGAGAGAGCGGTGTAGGGAAAGAGAGCTAGAGGGACAGAGCGGTGTAGGGAAAGAGAGCTAGAGGGAGAGAGCGGTGTAGGGAATGAGAGCTAGAGGGAGAGAGCGGTGTAGGGAATGAGAGCTAGAGGGAGAGAGCGGTGTAGGGAAAGAGAGGGAGAGAGCGGTGTAGGGAAAGAGAGCTAGAGGGACAGAGCGGTGTAGGGAATGAGAGCTAGAGGGAGAGAGCGGTGTAGGGAATGAGAGCTAGAGGGAGAGAGAGCGGTGTAGGGAAAGAGAGCTAGAGGGACAGAGCGGTGTAGGGAGAGAGAGCTAGAGGGAGAGAGAGCGGTGTAGGGAAAGAGAGCTAGAGGGACAGAGCGGTATAGGGAAAGAGACCTAGAGGGAGAGAGCGGTGTAGGGAAAGAGAGCTAGACGGAGAGAGTGGTGTAGGGAGAGAGAGCTAGAGGGATAGAGAGCTAGAGAGGGATAGAGAGCTAGAGGGAGAGAGAGCTAGAGGAATAGAGAGCTAGAGGGAGAGAGGGAGGGAGAGCTAGAGGGAGAGAGAGCTAGAGGGATAGAGAGCTAGAGGGAGAGAGACCTAGAGGGATAGAGAGCTAGAGGGATAGAGAGCTAGAGGGATAGAGGAAGAGAGAGCTAGAGGGAGAGAGAGCTAGATGGATAGAGAGCTAGAGGGAGAAAGAGCTAGAGGGATAGAGAGCTAGAGGGAGAGAGAGCTAGAGGGATAGAGAGCTAGAGGGAGAGAGAGCTAGAGGGAGAGAGAGCTAGAGGGAGAGAGAGCTAGAGGGAGAGAGGAAGAGAGAGCTAGAGGGAGAGAGGAAGAGAGAGCTAGAAGGAGAAAGAGCTAGAGGGATAGAGAGCTAGAGGGATAGAGAGCTAGAGGGAGAGAGAGCTAGAGGGAGAGAGAGCTAGAGGGATAGAGAGCTAGAGGGAGAGAGAGCTAGAGGGAGAGAGAGCTAGAGGGATAGAGAGCTAGAGGGAGAGAGGAAGAGAGAGCTAGAGGGAGAGAGGAAGAGAGAGCTAGAGGGAGAGAGAGCTAGAGGGAGAGAGGAAGAGAGAGCTAGAGGGAGAGAGGAAGAGAGAGCTAGAAGGAGAGTGGTGCAGGGAAAGACAGGGTGATCAGGTTACATCTCCAGTGTTCAGCCGTTAAGAGGCCTAGTGCCTGTCCCTTAATAAAGCAAATATAACCCTAGATAAACACAATATCTGTCCACACCATCAAGAGATCACCACAAGTCATAACACATTGAGACCCGCTATAACTCTAGCAGGGGCCAGGGCTAGGGGCCCACCTATACACATACTGAATGAGGACCTGATCTTCACTGCCATTGTCACTTGTTGTCACACTCAAAGGAGCACTTCAAAGACTGACTGGCAGACCATCCACATTGTGTGTGTGTATGTATGTATGTATGTATGTGTGTGTGTGTGTGTGTGTGTGTGTGTGTGTGTGTGTCTGAGAGTCACTGTCTCCAATAAAGTCCATCCATCAGAGAGCCAGGGTGCAGTCAGTCCTGACACTGGCTCAAACCTGACCCCTTCATCCCATTAATCCCACACACACCCTCCGTACTGTACGTCTCAGACCAGAGTGAATGTGAAGGAACATGAGGCGTCTGAACCTTAGCCATCATCACACACCAAAGGGTGCATCAATTTCAGCGGCCCTCGATTCAAACCCATATCAGCTACCACCCAAAACCCCCCTCACCCCTCTCCTCTCTCCTCCACCTCCTAACTCAACATGATGGATTACTGGCTCTGGCGGTCCCTCAGGCTCCACAGAGAGAAGGACGTGAGGGTAAGTCACTGCTGGGACACATTCATTGTTATGGGGGGATAGAAGGAAGGGAGCGATGGTGGGTTAAGGAATTACAATTTGACAGAGATCCAGGGTTGGATAGAGAGGGTGAAGTTTCTTCAGGGGTCAGTGGACCCAATCCTGGCTGGACAGAGTGCATGGCCCCCCTCTGAATGGGACTGCCTCTTGGGACCTGATTCAGGGTCAACTTTATCCATTAATATTATTATCACTCTCTTGTCCGGCCGCCCACTGATGACAGAAAATGGAGTGGTATCTGAGGTATTTATCTAAACCCCAGTATATAACACACCTGTGCTGCAAATTACTACTGACAAGCTGTGAATAAGACTGGGAATATATGAGCACTTCACCTGTCAGATGGACTGGGTTGGCAGTAGATAAAAGGTTCTTTAAGGATTAATTCAGTTTGATAAATGCAATCATGGAATTTAATTTGTACAGCTATAATCCTACAGACAACCCACAACAATCTATCTCCACAAGTCAGGCTGCACGTCTTCAGGCACTTTACACACACACACACACACACACACACACACACACACACACACACACACACACACACACACACACACACACACACACACACACACACACACACACACACACACACACACACACACACACACACACACACACACACACACACACACGTTGAAAAGCATGCAGTGCGCAAAAGAAAGCTGAGACTTTCAACCTGTCCATGTTTTAAAGCTGATCAATAGTGTGTCAATTATTTACGGCTCGCTCTGCATCTCAAATTGGCTGATCAAATGAGGGGAGAGACAAAGAGAAACCAGACAGAGAGAGAGAGAGAGCGAGAGAGCAAGAGAGAGAGAGAGCGCAAGAGAGAGAGAGAGGGAGAGAGAGAAAGAGTAAGAGAGACAGATAAGCATGTAAAACAGAATAAGGACGATTCCCGCTAATTATCAAAATCCAGAAAAGAGCTGATAAATTCTACAACCACCTAAAAATAAGCGATTCTCAAACCTTCCATAACAAAGCCCTCACTTACAGAAAGAACCTGGAAAAATGTCCCTTCAGCCAGCTGTTCACAAACAAAAACAGACCCCACAGAGACCCCACAGAGCCCCAGGACAGCAACACAATTAGACCCAACCAAATCAGGAGAAAACAAAAAGACAATTATTTGAAACATTGGAAAGAATCAACAAAAAACTGAGCAAACTAGAATGCTATTTGGCCCTAAACAGAGAGTACACAGTGGCAGAATACCTGACCACCGAAAATTAAGGAAAGCTTTGACTGTGCAAAATTGCCCTCGCTAGAAGCCTGTGTTTCAGACATAAAGAAGTGGATGGCTGCAAACTTTCTACTTTTAAACTCGGACAAAACAGAGATGCTTGTTCTAGGTCCCAAGAAACAAAGAGATCTTCTGTTGAATCTGACAATTAATCTGGATGGTTGTACAGTCGTCTCAAATAAAACTGTGAAGGACCTCGGCGTTACTCTGGACCCTGATCTCTCTTTTGAAGAACATATCAAGACTGTTTCAAGGACAGCTTTTTTCCATCTACGTAACATTGCAAAAATCAGAAACTTTCTGTCCAAAAATGACGCAGAAAAATTCATCCATGCTTTTGTTACTTCTAGGCTGGACTACTGCAATGCTCTACTTTCCGGCTACCCGGATAAAGCACTAAACAAACTTCAGTTAGTGCTAAATACGGCTGCTAGAATCCTGACTAGAACCAAAAAATGTGATCATATTACTCCAGTGCTAGCCTCCCTACACTGGCTTCCTGTTAAGGCAAGGGCTGATTTCAAGGTTTTACTGCTAACCTACAAAGCATTACATGGGCTTGCTCCTACCTATCTTTCCGATTTGGTCCTGCCGTACATACCTACACGTACGCTACGGTCACAAGACGCAGGCCTCCTAATTGTCCCTAGAATTTCTAAGCAAACGGCTGGAGGTAGGGCTTTCTCCTATAGAGCTCCATTTTTATGGAATGGTCTGCCTACCAATGTGAGAGACGCAGACTCAGTCTCAACCTTTAAGTCTTTACTGAAGACTTATCTCTTCAGTAGGTCCTATGATTAAGTATAGTCTGGCCCAGGAGTGTGAAGGTGAACGGAAAGGCTGGAGCAACGAACCGCCCTTGCTGTCTCTGCCTTGCCGGTTCCCCTCTTTCCACTGGGATTCTCTGCCTCTAACCCTATTACAGGGGCTGAGTCACTGGCTTACTGGTGTTCTTCCATGCCGTCCATGGGAGGGGTGCGTCACTTGAGTGGGTTGAGTCACTGACGTGGTCTTCCTGTCTGGGTTGGCGCCCCCCCCCTTGGGTTGTGCCATGGCGGAGATCGTTGTGGGCTATACTCGGCCTTGTCTTAGGACGGTAAGTTGGTGGTTGGAGACATCCCTCTAGTGGTGTGGGGGCTGTGCTTTGGCAAAGTGGGTGGGGTTATATGCTGCCTGTTTGGCCCTGTCCGGGGGTATCATCGGATGGGGCCACAGTGTCTTCTGATCCCTCCTGTCTCAGCCTCCAGTATTTATGCTGCAGTAGTTTATGTGTCGGGGGGCTAGGGTCAGTCTGTTACATCTGGAGTATTTCTCTTGTCTTATCCGGTGCCCTGTGTGAATTTAAATATGCTCTCTCTAATTCTCTCTCTCTCTTTCTGTCTTTCTCTCGGAGGACCTGAGCCCTAGGACCATGCCTCAGGACTACCTGGCATGATGACTCCTTGCTGTCCCCAGTCCACCTGGCCATGCTGCTGCTCCAGTTTCAACTGTTCTGCCTGCGGCTATGAAACCCTGACCTGTTCACCGGACGTGCTTGTTGCACCCTCGACAACTACTATGATTATTATTATTTGACCATGCTGGTCATTTATGAACATTTTAACATCTTGACCATGTTCTGTTATAATATCCACCCTGCACAGCCAGAAGAGGACTGGCCACCCCTCATAGCCTGGTTCCTCTCTAGGTTTCTTCCTAGGTTTTTGGCCTTTCTAGGGAGTTTTTCCTAGCCACCGTGCTTCTTTCACATGCATTGCTTGCTGTTTGTGGTTTTAGGCTGGGTTTCTGTACAGCACTTTGAGATATCAGCTGATGTACGAAGGGCTATATAAATAAATTTGATTTGATTTTTGATTTGATCTCTGTGTGTGGAGTGAAGGTGGTGCAGAGTTTTTTCCCTCTGGTTGCAAATTTAACATGCTGATAGAAATTTGGTAAGATGGATTTAAGTTTCACTGCATTTTAAAGTCCCCAGCTTCTAGGAGTGCCGCCTCTGGGTGTTCGTTTTCCTGTTTGCTTACGGGCTCACGAGTGGTGTAGCGGTCTAAGACACTACATCTCAGTTTAAGATGCGTTAGTGTAGTCCCTGGTTCAAATCCAGGCTACATCACATTCGGCCATGGTTGGGCGGCACACAATTGGCCATCATTATAAATAAGAATTTGTTCTTAACTGACTTGCCTAGATAAATAAAGGTTAAATAAAAAAATGGTGGAATACAGCTCATTCAGTGTAGTCTTAGTGCTAGCATCAATCTGTGGTGGTATGTATAGACAGCTATGAAAAAATACAGAAGAAAACTCTCTCAGTAGATAGTGTGGTCTACAGCTTATGTTTATTTAACTAGGCAAGTCAATTAAGAACAAATTATTATTTACAATGATGGCCTAGGAACAGTGGGTTAATGACCTTGTTCAGGGGCAGAACGACAGATTTTTACCTTGTCAGCTCAGGAATTCGATCTAGAAACCTTTCGGTTACTGGCCCAATGCTCTAACCACTAGGTTACCTGCCGCTTCTTTATCATGAGATACTCTACCTCAGGCGAGCAAAACCCCTTGCCTTACCAGACTCCGTTGTTCTATCTTGCATATAACCAGCCAGCTGTATGTTGATAATATCGTCATTCAGCCACGACTCCGTGAAGTATAAGATATTACAGTTTTGGTAGTTTAATTTTCCGCGTAGGTCATCAATTTTATTCTCCAAAGATTGCACGTTTGCTAGCAGAATGGAAGGAAGTGGGGGTTTATTCAATCGTCTACGAATTCTCAGAAGGCAGACCCCTTTTTCTCCGCCTCCACTTCACGCAAATCACTGGGATCTGGGCCTGTTCCCTAGAAAGCAGTATATCGTTCACGTCGGGCTCGTCAGACTCGTTAAAGGAAAAAAAGGATTCTGCCAGTCCGTGGTGAGTAATCACAGTCCTGATGTCCAGAAGTTATTTTCAGTCATAAGAAACGGTAGCGCCAACATTATGTACAAAATACGTTTTTTTTTAAAGTTATAAATACGCAAAGAAACGAACGAAAAAAAAAAACTATTGGTTAGGAACAGGTAAAACAGCGCCTTCTCACAACCCATATTAATGTTTATTTATTTTCCCTTTCGTACTTCAACTATTTGGTTTATTGTCGATTATACTTTCTTTGGCAATGTAAACACGTTCCCCTTACCAATAAATCCTTTTGAATTGAATTGAATTGAGAGAGAGAGAGAGAGAGAGAGAGAGAGAGAGAGAGAGAGAGAGAGAGAGGGAGAGAGAGAGAGAGAGAGAGAGAGAGAGAGAGAGAGAGAGAGAGAGAGAGAGAGAGAGAGAGAGAGAGAGAGAGGGGGCAGCGAGACAGAGGCGGCAGACTGCATTATCAGAGTGGAGAAGTCATCAATAACGTGAAGACGGGGAGGAAGAATAAAAGAGGTAACAAGGAGACGCAGAGCGACGGGTGCTTCATCTTCCGGGGCGCTAATGGTCGTGAGAAATGGCTGGCTCAGCACTCCTCGATCCTCTTCTCTGCCTGATGCCTCACTCATCTCCTCCTCCCCTCCTCCTCCTCTCCTTTCTTCCTCCATCTGACTCCTCTCCTCCTCCCCTCACCCCCGCTCCTCCCCTCCTCCTCATCCTCTGGTCCTCTCCTCCTCCTCTCGACTGATTCCCCTGTGGCAGCCATGACAGAGTGCCACACACACTAGTTCAATCTGTTGTTCCACTCCTCATCTCCACCAAGTGGGAAAGACACGGAGAAACAGAGATGGATGTGGGGATGAGAAGAGGTCAGGGGTCAGTACCGGCATGTATCTCATTAAGAATACATGGTCTTTACCGCCTGGGATGCACCTCTGCACCCATCTCTCTGCTTCTCTCATTCCTTCACCCCTCTGCACCCCTCTCTCTCTCTCTATGTCTGCCTCTCATTCCTTCACCCCTCTGCACCCCTATCTCTCTCTGTCTGCCTCTCACTCCTTCACCCCTCTGCACCCCTCTCTCTGTCTGCCTCTCATTCCTTCACCCCTCTGCACCCCTCTCTCTGTCTGCCTCTCGTTCCTTCACCCCTCTGCACCCCTCTCTCAGTCTCTGTCTGTCGCTCTCATTCCTTCACCCCTCTGCACCCCTCTCTCAGTCTCTGTCTGCCTCTCATTCCTTCACCCCTCTGCACCCCTCTCTCAGTCTCTGTCTGTCGCTCTCATTCCTTCACCCCTCTGCACCCCTTCTCTGTCTGCCTCTCATTCCTTCACCCCTCTGCACCCCTCTCTCTGTCTGCCTCTCATTCCTTCACCCCTCTCTCTCTCTGTCTGCCTCTCATTCCTTCACCCCTCTCTCTTTCTCTCTGTCTGCCTCTCATTCCTTCACCCCTCTGCACCCCTCTCTCAGTCTCTGTCTGCCTCTCATTCCTTCACCCCTCTGCACCCCTCTCTCAGTCTCTGTCTGTTGCTCTCATTCCTTCACCCCTCTGCACCCCTCTCTTTGTCTGCCTCTCATTCCTTCACCCCTCTGCACCCCTCTCTCTGTCTGTCTCTCATTCCTTCACCCCTCTGCACCCCTCTCTCTGTCTGCCTCTCATTCCTTCACCCCTCTGCACCCCTCTCTCTGTCTGCCTCTCGTTCCTTCACCCCTCTGTACCCCCCTCTCTCTGTCTGCCTCTCATTCCTTCACCCCTCTGCACCCCTCTCTCTGTCTGCCTCTCGTTCCTTCACCCCTCTGTACCCCTCTCTCTATGTCTGCCTCTCATTCCTTCACCCCTCTGCACCCCTCTCTCTGTCTGCCTCTCATTCCTTCACCCCTCTGCACCCCTCTCTCTGTCTGCCTCTCATTCCTTCACCCCTCTGTACCCCTCTCTCTCTGTCTGCCTCTCATTCCTTCACCCCCTGCACCCCTCTCTCTGTCTGCCTCTCGTTCCTTCACCCCTCTGCACCCCTCTCTCTGTCTGCCTCTCATTCCTTCACCCCTCTGCACCCCTCTCTCTGTCTGCCTCTCGTTCCTTCACCCCTCTGCACCCCTCTCTCTGTCTGCCTCTCATTCCTTCACCCCTCTGTACACCTCTCTCTGTCTGTCTCTCATTCCTTCACCCCTCTGCACCCCTCTCTCTGTCTGCCTCTCATTCCTTCACCCCTCTCTCTCTCTGTCTGCCTCTCATTCCTTCACCCCTCTCTCTTTCTCTCTGTCTGCCTCTCATTCCTTCACCCCTCTGCACCCCTCTCTCAGTCTCTGTCTGCCTCTCATTCCTTCACCCCCTGCACCCCTCTCTCTGTCTGCCTCTCGTTCCTTCACCCCTCTGCACCCCTCTCTCTGTCTGCCTCTCATTCCTTCACCCCTCTGCACCCCTCTCTCAGTCTCTGTCTGTTGCTCTCATTCCTTCACCCCTCTGCACCCCTCTCTCAGTCTCTGTCTGCCTCTCATTCCTTCACCCCTCTGCACCCCTCTCTCAGTCTCTGTCTGCCTCTCATTCCTTCACCCCTCTGCACCCCTCTCTCAGTCTCTGTCTGTCGCTCTCATTCCTTCACCCCTCTGCACCCCTTCTCTGTCTGCCTCTCATTCCTTCACCCCTCTGCACCCCTCTCTCTGTCTGCCTCTCATTCCTTCACCCCTCTCTCTCTCTGTCTGCCTCTCATTCCTTCACCCCTCTCTCTTTCTCTCTGTCTGCCTCTCATTCCTTCACCCCTCTGCACCCCTCTCTCAGTCTCTGTCTGCCTCTCATTCCTTCACCCCTCTGCACCCCTCTCTCTGTCTGTCTCTCATTCCTTCACCCCTCTGCACCCCTCTCTCTGTCTGCCTCTCATTCCTTCACCCCTCTGCACCCCTCTCTCTGTCTGCCTCTCGTTCCTTCACCCCTCTGCACCCCTCTCTCTGTCTGCCTCTCATTCCTTCACCCCTCTGTACCCCTCTCTCTCTGTCTGCCTCTCATTCCTTCACCCCCTGCACCCCTCTCTCTGTCTGCCTCTCGTTCCTTCACCCCTCTGCACCCCTCTCTCTGTCTGCCTCTCATTCCTTCACCCCTCTGCACCCCTCTCTCTGTCTGCCTCTCGTTCCTTCACCCCTCTGCACCCCTCTCTCTGTCTGCCTCTCATTCCTTCACCCCTCTGCACCCCTCTCTCTGTCTGCCTCTCATTCCTTCACCCCTCTGCACCCCTCTCTCTGTCTGCCTCTCATTCCTTCACCCCTCTGCACCCCTCTCTCTGTCTGCCTCTCATTCCTTCACCCCTCTGTACACCTCTCTCAGTCTCTATCAGCCGCTCTCATTCCTTCACCCCTCTGCACCCCTCTCTCTGTCTCTCTCTGTCTGCCTCTCATTCCTTCACCCCTCTCTCTGTCTCAGTCTGCCTCTCTCATTCCTCCTCTCTGTTTCTCCTGTCATATCTCAGACATGGAGAAGACTACAGTACTCCAGGTTATTCATACCGTCATCTTCAGAAACACAGCAGAGGATTTCCCTGGTGAAGATGGGATGGGGAGGTCACAGCTGGGACCCTGGGTCCACTGAGGATAGGATGTGCAGTCTCAGGATATATCAGAGTGTGTGTGTGTGTGTGTGTGTGTGTGTGTGTGTGTGTGTGTGTGTGTGTGTGTGTGTGTGTGTGTGTGTGTGTGTGTGTGTGTGTGTGTGTGTGTGTGTGTGTGTGTGTGTGTGTGTGTGCGCACATGTGTGAGTGTGCACGTGCGTGTGTGAGTGTCGTTGGAAGGTCAGTGTGTCAGTTGGGGTCCGTAGAGAATCTTATGATTTATCTGCTCGTAAAAAGCACCTTATCCACATTTCCTAATTTCTGCTGGCCTTTCCTTTTCCTCACCTAGTTCAGACGGTGGAAAGAGGGACAGGGAAGGTGACTCCAGTCCTGTGTTATTGAGGCAGATGTCCAGACAGATTGGGAAAAGGCTCCTCATTTGTGGTGGCCATCCAGCAAGCAGATGAGTTGAGAATAGTCAGCAATCTATATGCCTCTGTCGGGCCAGACTGGCCATGTGTGTGAGTGGTGTGTGGTCCAACTTTACTATCCATTGAGTTAAAAAACTCCTCCAAAAGGAAACATGCTATTTTAGGCTTAGGTGGTTAGGTTTAGGGATACAATTAGCATTATAATTAGGGTTAGGGGTTAGGATTAGAAGTTAGGGTTAGGTTTGTTTGTGTGTGTGTGTGTGTGTGTGTGTGTGTGTGTGTGTGTGTGTGTGTGTGTGTGTGTGTGTGTGTGTGTGTGTGTGTGTGTGTGTGTGTGTGTGTGTGTGTGTGTGTGTGTGTGTGTGTGTGTGTGTGTGTGTGTTGTGTGTGTGTAAATCTGCTGTAGATAACAGAACCTCTTTATGGAGCTGAGCTAACCCCAGCAGTACAGACAAATACACCACTGACACATTCAATCCTTTTTTTTATCAGGGCAAGATATTTGAGAGAGAGAGAGAGAGAGAGAGAGAGAGAGAGAGAGAGAGAGAGAGAGAGAGAGAGAGAGAGACAGAGAGAGACAGAGAGAGAGACACAGAGAGAGACACAGAGAGACACAGATAGACACAGAGAGACACAGAGAGACACAGAGAGACACAGAGAGAGAAACAGAAAGAGAGAGAGAGAGAGAGAGAGAGAGAGAGAGAGAGAGAGAAATTGATGCCTCTTCCTCCATTACACTTGATTAGTGGTAAAGGACTCCAGTCAGAGCAGATGAAACCCTGGGCTACTGGGGCTTTTAGCAGAGGGCAAAGTGAGACACATTGGGTGGGTGTGTGTGTGTGTGTGTGTGTGTGTGTGTGTGTGTGTGTGTGTGTGTGTGTGTGTGTGTGTGTGTGTGTGTCTGTGTAACTGGTGTAAAGAGCCCAGTGTATGTTGTGAAAGCAGCAATGAGTGCAGGAGAGCCTGACTCCCTCCCTGGTCTGGTCTCCTACCAGGCCTGACTCCCTCCCTGGACTGGTCTCCTACCAGGCCTGACTCCCTCCCTGGACTGGTCTCCTACCAGGCCTGACTCCCTCCCTGGACTGGTCTCCTACCAGGCCTGACTCCCTCCCTGGACTGGTCCCCTACATGGCCTGGTCCCCTACCAGGCCTGACTCCCTACATGGCCTGGTCCCTTACCTGGCCTGGTCCCCTACCTGGCCTGGTCCCCTACCTGGCCTCGTCCCCTACCCGGCCTGTTCCCCCACCTAGTTTAACCCCCCACCTGGTCTGACTCCCCACCTGGTTTGACCCCCCACCTGGTCTGACCCCCCACCTGGTCTGACCCCCCACCTGGTCTGACTCCCCACCTGGTCTGACTCCCCACCTGGTTTGACCCCCCACCTGGTCTGACCCCCCACCTGGTCTGACTCCCCACCTAGTTTAACCCCCCACCTGGTCTGACCCCCACCTGGTCTGACCCCCCACCTGGCTCCTCTCCTCTCCACACTCTCTCTCTCCCCCAGCTCTATTTTCCTGCTAATTACCTTGCTGTACGACCACAAAATGTTATCTAACAATTTGCTTAATTGCAGAAGTGGTACATTAGACAATATCAAAGGACCTTTTTAAAAGTCATCCAATCCCATTCCAAACTGCATCTAGAACAAACCCAAGACATCTGTTTGGTTCATGCTTAATTTGCATTTTTTAAAGGTTACCAAGTGAATGAGGCAGAAAACAACAAAATGGTCATTCCCTCTCCTTAAGCATCCCCTTGTCCTCTTTCTCCCTTCCTAGATCTCTTCTCCTCTCTCCCTCCAGACCATAACCACCTCCCACCACACGCACTTAGGTTAGACTAGACCGGAGAAATTCAGTCCGAGTCAAGACCGAGACCAGAGAGGGGGCGAGTCCGAGTCAAGACTGAGACCAGAGAGGGGGCGAGACCGAGTCAAGACTGAGACAAGGGGGGGGGTGAGTCCGAGTCAAGACCGAGACCAGAGGGGGGGAGAGTCCGAGTCAAGACCGAGACCAGAGTCAAGACTGAGACCAGAGAGGGGGCGTGTCTGAGTCAAGACCGAGACCAGAGGGGGGGAGAGTCCGAGTCAAGACCGAGACCAGAGAGGGGGCGAGTCCAAGTCAAGACTGAGACAAGAGGGGGGGAGAGTCCGAGTCAAGACCGAGACCAGAGAGGGGGCGTGTCTGAGTCAAGACCGAGACCAGAGCGGGGGCGAGTCCGAGTCAAGACTGAGACCAGAGAGGGGGCGTGTCTGAGTCAAGACCGAGACCAGAGGGGGGGCGAGACCGAGTCAAGACCGAGACCAGAGGGGGGGGGCGAGACCGAGTCAGGACCGAGACCAGAGAGGGGGCGAGTCCGAGTCAAGACTGAGACCAGAGAGGGGGCGAGTCCGAGTCAAGACTGAGACAAGAGGGGGGGGGCGAGTCTGTTAGAAAAAAAGGGTAATAAAAATAAAGAGAGTCCCTATCTCTCTCTCTCTATATATATATATATATATATATATATATATATACAGCTGAAGTCGGAAGTTTACATACATCTTAGCCAAAAACATTTAAACTCAATTTTTCACAATTCCTGACATTTAATCTTTACTTTATTTTAAGAATGTGAAATGTCAGAATAATATTATAGAGAATTATTTATTTCATGTTTTATTTCTTTCATCGCATTCCCAGTGGGTCAGAAGTTTACATACACTCAATTAACATTTGGTAGCATTGCCTTTAAATTGTTTAACTTGGCTCAAATGTTTTGGGTAGCCTTCCACAAGCTTCCCACAATAAGTTGGGTGAATTTTGTCCCATTACTCCTGACAGAGCTGGTGTAAATGAGTCAGGTTTATAGGCCTCCTTGCTCGCACACACGTTTTCAGTTCTGCCCACTAATGTTCTATAGGTTTGAAGTCAGGGCTTTGTGATGGCCACTCCAATACCAACGCATTGTTGTCCTTAAGCCATTTTGCCACAGCTTTGGAAGTATGCTTGGGGTCATTGTCCATTTGGAAGACCCATTTGTGACCAAGCTTTAACTTCCTGACTGATGTCTTGAGATGTTGTTTCAATATATCCACATAATTTTCCTACTTCATGATGCCATCTATTTTGTGAAGTACACCAGTCCCTCCTGCAGCAAAGCATCCCCACAACATGATGCTGCCCCCCCCCCCCCCAAACATAACGATGGCCATTATGGCCAAACAGTTCTATTTTTGTTTCATCAGACCAGAGGACATTTCTCCAAAAAGTACGATCTTTGTCCCCATGTGCAGTTCAAACCGTAATCTGGCTTTTTTATGGAGGTTTGGAGCAGTTGCATCTTCCTTGCTGAGTGGCCTTTCAGGTTATGTCGATATAGGACTCGTTTTACTGTGGATATAGATACTTTTGTACCTGTTTCCTCCAGCATCTTCACAAGGTTCTTTGCTGTTGTTGTGGGATTGATTTGCACTTTTCAAACCAAAGTACGTTCATCTCTAGGAGACAGAACGCGTCTCCTTCCTGAGCGGTATGATGGCTGTGTTGTCCCATGGTGTTTATACTTGCGTACTATTGTTTGTACAGATGAACGTGGTACCTTCAGATGTTTGGAAATTGCTCCCAAGGATGAACCAGACTTGTGGAGGTCTACAATTCTTTTCTGAGGTCTTGGCTGATTTCTTTTGATTTTCCCATGATGTCAAGCAAAGAGGCACGGAGTTTGACAGTAAGCCTTGAAATACATCCACAGGTACACCTCCAATTGACTCAAATGATGTCAATTAGCCTATCAGAAGTTTCTAAAGCCATGACATCATTTTCTGGAATTTTCCAAGCTGTTTAAAGGCACAGTCAACTTAGTGTATGTAAACTTCTGACCCACTGGAATTGTGATACAGTGAATTATAAGTGAAATAATATGTCTGTAAACAATTGTTGGAAAAATGACTTGTCATCCACAAAGTAGATGTCCTAACCGACTGCCAAAACTATAGTTTGTTAACAAGAAATTTGTGGAGTGGTTGAAAAACGAGTTTTAATGACTCCAACCTAACTGTATGTAAATTTCCGACTTCAACTGTATATATATATATATAAACTCCCAGTAATTTATTGGGTAAATCACACATTTTAGGGTTAACACTGTAGAGAATGTATTTTTATTTTCTGGTCTCTTGGGAGATACATCTAGATAGCTAGGTCAGCCATTGGCTAGGCCATCAGAAGCAAGATTAAGGCATCTGCCATTAAACTGTATTAGGGCAAATTTTGGAGTGACAGTGGAATCAACCAATCAAATTTTTACTTAATGGGTGGGACCTTTTTACAAAAACATATGGAAACTTCTGCCTTCTTGAAGGCCAACAGGTCACTGTGCAATAGCGAGCAATAGTTTTCCCACGGTCTAGCTAGCTAGCTTTTGCTGTCGGCTAGTTTGCAGCGGCAGCAGCAGGTGTTATCAAAGAGGATGTTGTTGATAGTTTGTTAGCTTCTTTCTCCCTTTTCAAGAATAACTTTCAACAAAAAGTTACGTTTCAAATGATCATCATCTGGTAAGTGGAACTGTGTTTTTTATTGCAACACGCTTGTTGTTAGCCATCTCTTTGAAAGTAACTTATGTGGGTGAAACACTGTTGCATTTAAAAAGTAGAACTGACAGCATTTTAGCAACATGAAACCTTTTCATATACACCCCCAGGGAGACTATGATACTTTTTAAAAACATTTTCTGACAAGCAACCACTTAGGTATGGTCATTTTCACGTTTTCATGAATTCTTAGAATGCTTGGGAATTACGTATACTAAGGTATTTGTGAAAATTCTATAGCGATATAGAGTGGGAAAGCAGCCGTGCGTTTGGACAATTAATAGACACTGCAGTGAATAAAACCGAATACAAATATCTGTCTTGTCCAGGACTGGAGTCTTCACAGACCGCTGCGCTATAGCCAATCAGAGCTAAAGTAGGCCTTTATACAAACAAACGATTTGCCACAAGGGCCAGCCATCATTCACTTTGAACTGGACAGTGTGTTTAAAGGCAGTGGCAACAGAACGACTTTACATCATTAGAACGCATTATCCAAAAACCACAAAGTACACCTGAATGGATTTCTAAAACTATGTAAACACCACAGGAGTCCTCTTACATTTGGGAACTTTACAGTCCTATTGATCAACCACCATGAAAAGGTAGGCTCTCTCTCACTCAGTTATAAACATCAACAAGGTCAACAACTAATGCTAACCAGAGCAAGATGAGCTAAAATCTAATGATAAAAGATGGGGAATTGTCCTTCTGCCTGCCAGTGCACACTTGTTCCAAAAAGCACCCAATCTAACTGGCAAAAGTTGGCTAGCTTGTTAGCTAGATACTTCCAGACACAAATGAGAGAACACCTCACTCTGACCATTTTACTCACCGTAGCAGAGCTGGTTAGGCTGTTTACATGTTATCTAGAGCGTTCTTGACTAACTATTATGTTTACTGAGACCAGGTGTCTGACACTATTTAGCAGGTGTTGCATGTTCGTAAATTCATGAGTTATTCTGCGCTTTGGCACACTCAGATGAGAGTGCTCTGAAATCGGAGCAGATAGCCAGAGTGAATTTTGCGAATGCAAGAGATATGCTAACTGGATAACAGTCGTTCAAGTTCTTGCTAGCTAACCAAATGACACCTGCATCTCTAGCTGTGTATAGCCACCAAAAAATGATATGAGGGGAAAAAGTCAGTCACTCACCCAGTCCTCCAATGGCATGACATCCTCCTAGCAGCTAGCTAGCTAGCTATCTAGCTAACGTCCCCAGTTGGTCAAAACATGTTTTGTTTATTATTCTTGTGGGGAGAACACAACAATAGTTAAACACGTCCACACACACACACACACACACACACACACACACACACACACACACACACACACACACACACACACACACACACACACACACACACACACACACACACACACACACACACACACACACACACACACACACATCAGAATGCTTGAGTCACATCCAACACTCAATTAAAAGTACAACCGTTCATCCTACATGTGTGTATCTGGAGCGGTGCTACATACGAGCGTCTCTCCACCTGAAGAGATAGGGGCTAATTAACCTTTTCCTGGGGATCCCATTGCCCCAGGTGTATCTTGTCACACTTACATATACGCACGTATTTCCCCCGCGCTAGCGAATGTATTCAGCGCAGTGACTGAGGCTAGCACTGCTCTGACACAAGCTTCACTATGATTTATGAACCTGCTCATTGACCCAGTTTATGTTGAAAAGAGAGAAAAGTGGGAATGGGAACGCATCCCTCTCTTATCTGCAGTGGTGAGATACATGCAGTGGAGCAGGCCTGGGGTCAGTCTGTGGAAGCATGTCAGGCAGCATTAGATTATCAAAAGCAGAGCGCTAAGATACCCTGCAGGCGCCAACTTACAGAGGCATTTTCTCTCTTTGCTAATAACCTAAAGTGTAAGACACTAAACAAAAAGCCATAATGAAATCTGGTGCACAGTTTCAGCCAGTGTACTGTATCATTATTGTATTGTATTGTATCATTAATTGTACTGTATCATTATTGTGTATCTATAGGCAAAAATAAAGTCAAGGCCAGTTCATCTGTCTATGAGTAGTGTTCATTGGGTAATATTTAATATGAGCGATGTGTATGTTTGGCGCCGCGGTTGGAGGCTTAAAAAGCATTAGAGTGGCGGCAGCGGTACGGAGTCACCATTGGATTACTTACAGTTTGTGGAGTTCAAAAATCCAGGTAGGACAAAATCTCTAAATAAAAATGACAAACCGCAAAGTCATGAGGCTAGACTTGCCAAAAATAGTTAACCAATCAAAAATCACCACATTCTAAATGACACTTAATATTCACCATAACATAAGGTAGCTTAAATCATCAAAGTATGTTAATTCAAAGAAATCATCAGGGTCCTTCAACAGTGACATATGATCAATGTTTATATATTCCCCTCCCTTCTACTTAACCATGTGTTTTGATCCCGGGAATCCCTCTACAATTGTCCTTGTGCTCACCTAAAACAGGTTGGTCATTCCTGTAGGGCAGACGGACACTACAAACAAGTGATTTTTCTATGGCGACTTTCATTGTTTTCCAATAAATACAACATGATTTGCACATATAAAATGTGTTCTCATGAATAGTTGCTATAAATAGATGTAACAATAAATATGCAACGATAACATTATCAATGATATGCACCAGGACGCGATGACCAAATGAATGCACGACGCTAGGCCTTTCCCGACTACAAACACCAGTTACAAATGACCATGGAATAAAGTAGGTATGTGAGCACCTGTATACCACACAGGTAAGTAGAACAAACATGTCCTATGATGTGTGCAGGCATGATGTCACAGAGATATACATGAATGAAATGACTCAGGTGTGTGTGCATAGGTGCTTCAATACTCTGACTCAATAGGGCATGTTTAGCCCTGTGACAGGATGTTTGGAGAGCTAAACTCAGTCCATGTACTGGACTGGTCTGGCCAATCTGGCCCATATTAATAATGCAGGGACTCCTTTTTAGAAGCCTCTTCCTCTCCTCCCCCTCTTCCTCTCCTCCCCCCTTCCTCTCCTCCCCCCTCCCCTTTCCTCTCCCTTCCTCTCCTCCCCCTCTTCATTCTCTTCCTCTCCTCCCCCTTCCTCTCCTCTCCTCCCCCTCTCCCTTCCTCTCCTCCCCTCTCCCTTCCCTTCCTCTCCTCCCCCTTCCTCTCCTCCCCCTCTCCCTTCCTCTCCTCCCCTCTCCCTTCCCTTCCTCTCCTCCCCTCTTCCCTCTCTTCCCCCTCTTCCCTTTCTTCCTCAACTCCCCCTCTTCCCTCTAATGCAGCAGTTGGTGGTGGAGGTGTTGAGTGAACGGAGCCCAGGGTGGTGTCCAGAGCTCAGCAGTGCTCCTCGACCCAGCAGACACAGTCTTCAATCGGTTTCAGAGCTGCAATTCAATTATCTCACCGGGGTCCTGCTCAACCACTCGTGAGAGAGGTGGGTAGAGGTGGGAGAGAGAGGGGGGAGGGGGGCAGAGGTAGGCTCAATACAGGGGAAGAGGGGGGCAAAGGTGGGTCTAAGGGGGAGGTGGGTGGGGGGGGCATCACATATAAAACACATCTGATTTGACATGGATTAAATGTGTGCTAATGCGATTGTCAGCAAGGTTAGAAGCATAGTAGGATGGAAGGTGCTGATAACCCTAATCACTACTGTAAGCCCCTGCAATTGGATTTAGTAGACCCCCAAATCTCCTCTCAGCCCCCTCCTCCTCCTCCTATAAGACCTGGCTCTAGTTACCATCCAGAGAATGGAAAAAGCCTGGACTCCATCATTGTCATTTTTCATCTTACAGCGATCCATAGATCAAGCTGCTGTCACACTGTTAGCACCTGGGGGCTTCTGGGAAGCCCGGGGGAAGGGCTGGGGGAGGGGCCCGGGGGAGGGGCCAATGGGAGGGGCTGGGACAGGATCAGAGGCGACCGGTTGGCCCAGGCAACCAACCACAATAACGACCCCGCGATTCACACAGTCCATTTTGCTAACCCTCATTCCCCATCCCCACAGCTACCACCACTGGTCAACCACCCCAGAAAAGGGATGTTGGAGCCCCCAGCTCCCACAGTCCATATTCCTCACAGACACACACACAAAATCCCATGATAACATCCATACATCCAAGGAATCCATACAGAATTGTCATCCACATAAGCTGATTTAACTATTAATTTCCTTTATGTATCATCATTCCCCAGTTCCAAGATGGATGTCCATTATTTTCATAACAATGCATAAAAAGCGCTGTGTATTGATCAGCTGGAGGAGCAGACTTCATGAAAGGCTCCTCTCACTTAAGCTGCCGGTCCAGCCAATTCCCTTACGGCCCCAGTCCAATACTGTTTCACTACTAATGACCTGAAACCTGGCAGCCCAACTCACTCTTTCCTGCCCTATGCACAGCAAGTGGAAGAAGGGTTCAAATTAAAATCACAAAATGAATACCTAAAATGCAGGCTAGGTCTCTGTGTGTATAAAGACATGGTGCAGAACAAACATAAATATTCCAGAGAGTTAACTTAAGGAACCGTGGGCCCTGTAACCTTCCACAGAGCCCAGAGGGTGTGTGGACCCTGAGGGTCCCTGTGAGACAGGAGCCCCTCCATGGGAACCCTACTTAGACCCAGTTGGGTGCTCATCTTCAAAGGAAAGCTGATCTTTGGGTCAGCAGCACCAGCCTGCCAGTCAGTGTCTTCCAGCACAGCATTGCACAGCACAGCATTGCACAGCACAGCACCGGCAGCCCATGGCAAATGTCCATCAGGAGATTTGATCTGTGGTTGTTGCTCCACCCTCCAACCCACTACCCTCTGCGATAGCTCTCCGCTGACATCATCCAGCTCCCTGTAGTCTGCCAGGATCCCTCACTAACCCTCATAGACCTCAAACTTCATGATCCTTCTCCTGGGCTAGAATGTCTATCATATCCCCACAATTATTTCTACTCACTCAAAATACAACACAATTCTGTGTAATCATCTCTTCAAAATATATGCCAAAAAACAATGAAGGCACAGATCAAACATTCTCTTGAAAGTAGACCTCACCCGCTCTTAGCTTGGGTTTAATGCAGGCTATGACATAGAGGATTTCTCCAGCTCTTTCAGTCACTCAGAAACAGGAAGATGAAATAAACACTAGCATGTCATGTAATTACAGAGTCTATTCGTTCTATTAAAGGTACTCTGATTCCCCCTGGCTTGAATTTATTTTCAGAACAAACACAGTGCAATTTCCTGTAGTTCGCAAAGACAAATTGTATTCTTCGGAAATAATAGCATTATTAAATGTTGGCAGAAAACCACAATGCCCAACAACAAGACAATGTTTCATGTCTCGGTCTGTCTTGAGGCTTTAAACATAAACCCTGTCATTGGAGAGCAAAGGACAAACAACCACTGCCTGCTTTTTCCATCAGTAAGGTTGCTAAGGAAAATCAATCTACCCATAAAAACATGGAGAGCAACATAAAGAACCTAAGAGGACGGCTGAGAAAAAGAACTAAATGTCGTGTAGTTATTTGTTGACTCACATGCTACTTCCAGCGAGGCGTTGTGGCTGATGGCTTCTCCCAGGTAGTTGCGGGCGACGCAGACGTAGGAGCCCTCATCCGGTTTGGAGCGTCGTCCGTGGACGATACGTAGAAAGAAGAGGGAGCCGCTGGGAAGGAGCATGCGGTGAGACCGTGGGTCATCTTTGTCCGTTTCTACCCGCTCCCCGTCCTTGTACCACTCCACCGTGGGGCTGGGCCGCCCCTCTGCCTTGCAGTTGAGGGTGGCCGGCTCCCCTTTGGACACGATCAAGTCAGAGGGGTGCTCCACGATCCGGGGTGGGGAGTCCTCCTGACGCAGACGGGATCCTGGGAAGAGAAGAGAAAAGAGAGAACTCACTAACACTGGATGTTAGACGGGATCCTGGGAAGAGAAGAGAAGAAAGAAAGGAGGTGAGGAACACCATAACATGAACAGTAGACGAGGCAAAGCAAAACATAATATGCTTTAAACAGCTCACTGTTTTCCAGAAAGTAGATTTCTTCATTCTAGCATTCTCAACTCTCTCATATAAACATCACTTAGAGGCAGGAAGAGACTATTGAAGATGGTCCTATTAGTATCCATTCAACTAGTATAGCTATAGGTTCTTCTGCTGTTTGTTGTGTCTTTCCACCTCATCAGGTGATAGGAGGACAGCGCTCCAACCACCAGTCTAACCACCAGTCCAACACCAGCCATCTGCTCCTCTCTACCATACATTTAAGGCCTATTGGGTAATTGGACCCAAGAGTGAACAGAGTATGGCGGCGCGGAGACAATATACATCTGAACCCCAGCTACACACTGACACACACACACACTGACACACACACACACACACTGACACACACACACACACACACACACACACACACACACACACACACACACACACACACACACACACACACACACACACACACACACATACATACATACATACATACATACATACATACATACATACATACATACATACATACATACATACATACATACATACATACATACATACATACATACATACATACACAAAAACACACATTCACAAAGGGGAGAGGAGAGGGGGCATTGTGGACACAGCCACAACTAAAGTATATCTGTCCCCCCAGTGTCAGAGGTCTGTCTCTGTGTAATGTGACTGTTCCGTAGGCTGGGTCTGGGGCCAGGGCTGGGTCTGGGGCCAGGGCTGGGTCAGGGGCCAGGGCTGGGTCAGGGGCCAGGGCTGGGTCTGGGGCCAGGGCTGGGTCTGGGTCTGTTAAAATGCTATTCCCCTGAGGTTCAGAACATGGCCTGTTCCTTTATTGTGAGTCTAGCACTGGGCCAGGTCTGTGAGTCTGGCCACTATGATAATGCTGCCCCAGCCCAGTCTCAGTGCCATGTGTGTCTCTCTGTGACCAAGTCTAAACCCTGCAGATAATACGCCAGAGGCCACATTTGCATCACTGAGGCCCTGCAAAAGCTCCAGACAAAAGAGTTTGATCCACCACCAAACCGTCACACATGCAGGCCTGGAGCACAACGAACAGGGCTTTACTCTGCCAAATATTTACTTTGTATAGTCCTCTGCCTTCCGAATCCTATCCAACACCCCCATCTAAAACTCTATTCTTGCTGGCAGCACAATGTTGATCAATAAATGCAAGATGTATTGTTATGAGCCACCTCCCAGTCAATGAAAAATATAACGCAATACACCGCAGTTAATAGTCTTGGTGTAGCAGAAAGGATGGTGTTCGGCAGTGTGCAGTTAATAGTCTTGGTGTAGCAGAAAGGATGGTGTTCGGCAGTGTGCAGTTTAAGACTGCAGTGTCAGGTGTGTGTGGGTACGAGGCTGTGCCCTTCCCTGGGGGCTGTAGTGGAGGTGTGAGTCAGTGAGGTATTGTATAGAGGAGCAGTGTAATGTCCACACAGCCCTTTGTGCTTCCCTTCCTTCCTTCCTGCCTGCCTGCCTGCCTGCCTGCCTGCCTGCCTGCCTGCCTGCCTGCCTGCCTGCCTGCCTGCCTGCCTGCCTGCCTGCCTGCGTCAGGGCTATCTGCAGTTAGACATACAGTAGTCACAGCACATCAGTAGATGTTTTGCTCTTTGTTCATTTACATTTTACATTTGAGTCATTTAGCAGACGCTCTTATCCAGAGCGACTTACAGTAGCGAATGCATACATTTCATACCCACAACCCTGGTGTTGCAAACACCATGCTCTACCAACTGAGCCACACTGGACCTTCATCTGGGTGGGCACATGTTCCACTCCCTGTTCCACCTCGTTCTCTGGGGGTAGGGGAACACACTGTACCCCAGCCCTGTCCTCTGCTACAGGGGCACACTGTACCCCAGCCTGGTCCACTGCTACCTACAAGGACACACTGTACCCCAGTCTGGTCTACTGCTACCTACAAGGACACACTGTACCCCAGCCTGGTCCACTGTTACAAAGACACACAGAGAGAAACCTACCAGTCAGCAATAAAACACTTCAAACACCTGTGTGTTCCTCTTAGCAGGGGTCAGGCAGATCAGACAGTGGTGTACTGACCCCAGAACAGGGCCGTTGCCTGTTTCTCTCTACACCTAATTTGGGCTAATTCCCTCCATTTCCCTGACATTGATTAGCGATCAGGCCTGGTGTCCAGAGCCTAAGTGGGGCCACAGACAGGGGCTTGTAGGGGAGGGGGTAGGGAGGCACAATCAGCTCCTGGTGTCCATCTTCCATTGATCTAATCTCCATGGATTTGTGTAGCTGCTTCACTATACATCTGCTATTGGTTCTGAAATGAGAAAATCCATGCCAGCCATTTGCTTTTTCTATTCAATAATGGAACTACTCTCCCCTGCCTCTTGTTTGCTTGCTTTTCCCACCTCTTCCTCCATTGGCAGTACTCGGGAAGGTAAGCACAAATTCAGACGAGCCTTGCAGCCAGTGTCTCTGACAGTGTTGGGGGGTACGGGTTCAGGTTAGTATTGTGGTGCTAAGTGAGTTAACGAATGCAGTACTAATTAACATGATGACATAGATAAATGGAGGGTTGAGATAAGGACTTGGGGACCCTCTCCCCCAGATGGAGTGTCAACGACACATTCATTCCGATCTCATTGGAGCATCTGCTTCCCCCACAATCCACTGGGTCCACAGTAGCTCTACACCCAAACCAACGCCCAGGCGCCATGCCGAATCTGCCGTGACTCGATTCAGTCTAATTTATTTTAATCCAATTTGTTTTCCAATCTACTGCCTTCTAATTACTTAAACCTTCAGTCTCCATCTGCTCTCCTGTTTCCTGTGGAAATTTACACAGCAGATGCATCCACAATTGTCCTTTTCCTGCCAGGCAAACCAGAGCTGTGTAGATGGGAGGGGAGAGGGACAAACGTGACTTGTCAGACTGACCTTCCTGTCTAGAGGAGGATGGTTAGCCTACTATATATTCATACAGTAGTAAAACTGATGCTACCGCAATGAATCCATCCATCTACATGGAAATGGAACGGTTGATAGGAAAATTGCTAAACATTTAACACCTGTGAAATGATGCCATCTGACACAGCTGAGTAACCCCAGTGAACACACACACACACACACACACACACGCACACACACACACAGTGTTGTCCCCAGGCATCACTGTCCCCTGGCTCCCCTCCTCCCTATGTGATACCCCCAGCCACAGCTGGACCCAGAGACAGAGAGGAAGGGAAAGGCTAATGCATCTTCCCATCAGCCACTAGGCCATACAGCTCGCCAGCGTCCTGACTCACAGGAGAGAAAGTCAATTTGCTGCCTCCTATTGGTTCTCTTTTCTCACTCCCTTTACGGTAAATATGCTTTCTGTTGCCCTCTTAATGTGATCATTGGTGCTGTGCAATGAAGTGCTCTCTGAGCTGAGGTGAGTGCACTTCACAGGGTCTCAGGGCACACGTTCCAATCAAACGGCTGTCTTTTCCCTGCTCGGCAATAACACCACCATGGTGCGCTGGGCCAAGCAGCCAGGCTTCCAGTCCTCAACTAAAGCACAGAGGAGAGGGAGGGGATGATGTGAGGGATGACTGCCCCCACTGCCTCCTCTTTTGTGTTTTTACTCAAGGGGCTTGACCAAGATTGGGAACAGTCCTTAGATGTTGTTGTAGTGGTCTGAATACCTCTGTGTCTTTTTCCTTCAGATCTAGCAGGGCCTTTCTTCAACATAGATTTGTTAGCAAAACATCTATTGACTGCCAAGAAGTCATAAACCGAATCATTAAAACAAATCCCAGAAAACACATTGACACATAAAAACCTCCAACACACTGCCATTTGTTATGAGAAGTTTTGACATTTTCATTTTGGAGCCAGAATGTTATCGCTGTTTGGCCAAAGCCTGACTATAAACACCTGTTTAACTGCATGTGTGTGTGTGAATGCAGTTCTCTATCTCCTTCTCCTCTCTCACTGCCATGGATAGAGGAGGCTATAATAGTAGCATCATATCTCCCCACACAGTGACCACACAAGAAGCAGCTCTATCTATTATCTTTAGCACACATGTTTTCATATGTAGACCAGAAGGTTGGGCCTTTGATCATCTTGTTGTCATTATTTTCATTAGCTCCCAGGAGAATTCATAGCCCACCGACCAAATCAATACCCACACCAGTCTCCTCCAGAGCAGGAAAGAAGGGCTCCCCAAAGAGATATCAGTTATTCTGCCAACAGACAGGAGCGTGTGCAGATCACAGGTATCCAAGGGCAACCTCGGACCCAAGCGTTCCGGTGTTCCAGTCACTGAAGGTCCATAAACCACCAAACAGAAACCCTGGCCAAGACTACATCAGCTATGGGGTTAGGACTGAAGATGTGCACACATTTAGAATGAGGCATCCACTCTGCATGAGATGTTTGCTGAATGTGAACGAATGCAAAATGAATACATATAAAACAACATACATACATACATACATACATACATACATACATACATACATACATACATACATACATACATACATCCACATACATACATACACACATACACACATACACATACATACATACATATATTTATGAAATACAATGTATTGTCTAATCTTGGTTGTCTACTCTGTCTAGCTCTCCCTCCTCTCCCTGTACCTTCATTCTCTCTCCCTCTCCCTCTCTGTCCCGCCTGTGTCCTGTCCCTGGTGTGTAGGGTGACAGGGCCATATCTGTCATGTCATCGGAGGGGGATGTGAGCGGGTAGTCGGGGGAAACTGGGGGTGGCGATAGGATGATGTTACTGGCCGCCTCACGCTCTGCGCTGGCCTGCCGTGTCACCCCGCACATGGCCCCCTCAGCCCCCTCTGCTACCCAGATTCATCTTCTTTAGGGGCGCTGTCAGTGGCGTCACACCACACTGGCCCTAACACAGTCACCCAGACACCAGGGCTGTGACGATACCAGTAGTTTAACCAGCGTTACCTTCCCGAGTTTTTCCATGGCAAAAATGTAAACACGAAGCAGACCAATCTCCTTGGTCCTTTAAAAACCTGCTGTATGTAAAATGCTGTGAGCTATAGCATTGAAAACAGGGCTGTTCTCCTAAAGAAGTTCAATCTGATTCTTGTTTTGTTTCCTTGTCATGATTCCTTGCTGGCCCTACCAGACACAGCTCATCTCTAGGAGACACCCATACATAACACAGCAGCTTATCTCAGAGAACACATCAACCTGTTATCTCCTCTGGAATCTGACCTATCCTACAGGTTCTAACTAACCAACCCCTGAAGACTGGTATCTGACCTATCCTACAGGTTCTAACTAACTAACCCCTGAAGACTGGTATCTGACCTATCATACAGGTTCTAACTAACCAACCCCTGAAGACTGGTATCTGACCTATCATACAGGTTCTAACTAACCAACCCCTGAAGACTGGTATCAGACCTATCCTACAGGTTCTAACTAACCAACCCCTGAAGACTGGTATCTGACCTATCCTACAGGTTCTAACTAACCAACCCCTGAAGACTGGTATCTGACCTATCCTACAGGTTCTAACTAACCAACCCCTGAAGACTGGTATCTGACCTATCCTACAGGTTCTAACTAACCAACCCCTGAAGACTGGTATCTGACCTATCCTACAGGTTCTAACTAACCAACCCCTGAAGACTGGTATCTGACCTATCCTACAGGTTCTAACTAACCAACCCCTGAAGACTGGTATCTGACCTATCATACAGGTTCTAACTAACCAACCCCTGAAGACTGGTATCTGACCTATCCTACAGGTTCTAACTAACCAACCCCTGAAGACTGGTATCTGACCTATCCTACAGGTTCTAACTAACCAACCCCTGAAGACTGGTATCTGACCTATCCTACAGGTTCTAACTAACCAACCCCTGAAGACTGGTATCTGACCTATCCTACAGGTTCTAACTAACCAACCCCTGAAGACTGGTATCTGACCTATCCTACAGGTTCTAACTAACCAACCCCTGAAGACTGGTATCTGACCTATCCTACAGGTTCTAACTAACCAACCCCTGAAGACTGGTATCTGACCTATCCTACAGGTTCTAACTAACCAACCCCTGAAGACTGGTATCTGACCTATCCTACAGGTTCTAACTAACCAACCCCTGAAGACTGGTATCTGACCTATCCTACAGGTTCTAACTAACCAACCCCTGAAGACTGGTATCTGACCTATCCTACAGGTTCTAACTAACCAACCCCTGAAGACTGGTATCTGACCTATCCTACAGGTTCTAACTAACCAACCCCTGAAGACTGGTATCTGACCTATCCTACAGGTTCTAACTAACCAACCCCTGAAGACTGGTATCTGACCTATCCTACAGGTTCTAACTAACCAACCCCTGAAGACTGGTATCTGACCTATCCTACAGGTTCTAACTAACCAACCCCTGAAGACTGGTATCTGACCTATCATACAGGTTCTAACTAACCAACCCCTGAAGACTGGTATCTGACCTATCCTACAGGTTCTAACTAACCAACCCCTGAAGACTGGTATCTGACCTATCCTACAGGTTCTAACTAACCAACCCCTGAAGACTGGTATCTGACCTATCCTACAGGTTCTAACTAACCAACCCCTGAAGACTGGTATCTGACCTATCCTACAGGTTCTAACTAACCAACCCCTGAAGACTGGTATCTGACCTATCCTACAGGTTCTAACTAACCAACCCCTGAAGACTGGTATCTGACCTATCCTACAGGTTCTAACTAACCAACCCCTGAAGACTGGTATCTGACCTATCCTACAGGTTCTAACTAACCAACCCCTGAAGACTGGTATCTGACCTATCCTACAGGTTCTAACTAACCAACCCCTGAAGACTGGTATCTGACCTATCCTACAGGTTCTAACTAACCAACCCCTGAAGACTGGTATCTGACCTATCCTACAGGTTCTACCTAACCAACCCCTGAAGACTGGTATCTGACCTATCCTACAGGTTCTACCTAACCAACCCCTGAAGACTGGTATCTGACCTATCATACAGGTTCTAACTAACCAACCCCTGAAGACTGGTATCAGACCTATCCTACAGGTTCTAACTAACCAATCCTTGAAGACTGTAATACAACCACATCCTCTCCAGAAAGCGAGATAGCTGTCTGGTTGCCAGTGAGCTCACAGGTGCAAAGCAGATTCCAGGAAGGCAGGCAGGATGAGAAGCAGGCAGGAAGACAGGCAGGAAGAGAGGCAGGCAGGCAGGAAGAGAGGCAGGAAGGAAGGCAGGCCGGAAGAGAGGCGGGTAGGCAGGAAGAGAGGCAGGTAGGCAGGAAGAGAGGCAGGCAGGCAGGAAGGAAGAGAGGCAGGCAGGCAGGAAGGAAGAGAGGCAGGCAGGCAGAGACACACGCTGGGCCCTGTTCCACTCGTGCTCTGCACTCTGCCTGAGCCCATCACAGACTGCATTGGGCAGCCATGTCTTATTGACTTTGTGTCTGTTCTGTGTATTTATCATTTTCCTTCCCTGCAGTTACAGTATATAAATAGATAAGTGAGGGAAAGAGAATATCAGATTCTACAGCAATGGGCTGGACTGATTCATATACCTTGCATTTCATGTAGCTACTCCTCTCTCTCTATCTCTCTCTGCCTCTCTCTCTGCCTCTCTCTCCAAAATCATCCATCTCTCTTTCCCTTATTTCCTGTTCCTCAGTCTCTTCCTCAGTTACCATCAACAGTGTGTTGCTGTCTCTTCCTCCAGGAGATGACCTGTCAAAGCAGAGCTGAGAGTGCTGACTTGAAACGAGGGAATAAAGAGGAGAGGAAGAAAAGAGGGGAACATTTGGGCTGTGCGTGGTTGACTGGGAGTGTGTCGATGAGGGTGGTGTTCTTTCTCTCTCCCCCTCTCTCCCTCTCCCTCTCCCTCCCTCCCTCCCTGTTGTAGCTGATTAGTGTGAGGAATCTGGCCCTGTTCTCTGTGGGGCTGTCAGGGCGTTGGCAGGGACACTGAACTGTGTGATGCAGATGAAATGATTTCCAATGTGAGGCCCACTCAAGCCTACAGCCCACTACTACCCCCCTCCCAGTGCTGGTCCCTCCCTCCCCTCCTGCAGAGTCGTCAGAGTGGCCCTGTGCCTGGTCATTTGTCTGTCGGCATCTGCTCTGCACAGCCATAAACTCACCAGTACTGTACACACTTCAAACTCTCCAATGGTGTCGTGTGCTGCTGCATTACAGTGCAGTCAGGAAGTATTCACACCCCTTGACCTTTTCCACATTTTGTTGTGATATAGCCTACATTTATAATGGCTTAAATTGAGATTTTGTGTCACTGGCCTACACGGAATACCCCATACTGTCAAAGTGGAATTCTGTTTTGGGATTTGTTTTTACAAAGTATTAAAAAATGAAAAGCTAAAATGTCTTGAGTCAATAAGTTTTCAACCCTTTGTTATGGCCTGAATAAGTTCAGGAGTAAAAATGTGCTTAACAAGTTACATAATAACATCGACTCACTCTGTGTGCAATAATAGTGTTTAACATTATTTTTGAATGACTACCTCATCTATGTCCCCCACACATTCAAATGATCTGTAACGTCCCTCAGTCGTGCAGTGAATGTCAAATACAGACTCAACCACAAAGACCAGGGAGGTTTTCCAATGCCTCGCAAAGAAGGGCACCTATTGGTTGATGGGAGAAAAGCGTCCTTCCTACCTCAGTTGTCGGAGGGGAAGGAAACCGCTCAGGGATTTCACCATGAGGCCTATGGTGACTTTAAAACAGTTACAGTTTCATGGCTGTGATAGGAGAAAACTGAGGATGGATCAACAACATTGTAGTTACTCCACAATACTAACCTATTTGACAGAGAGAAAAGAATAAGCCTGTACAGAATACAAATATTCCAAAACATGCATCCTGCTTGCAAAAAGGCACTAAAGTAATACTGAAAACAATATCCTGATTACAAAGTGTTATGTTGGTGGCAATTTCAATACAACACATCACAGAGTAGCACTTTCCATATTTTTAAGCATAGTGGTGGCTGCATCATGTTATGGGTATGATTGTAATCATTATGGACTGGGGAGTTTTTCAGGATAAAAATAAACGGAATGAGGCTAAGTAAAGGCAGAATCCTCGAGGAAAACCTGGTTCTGTCACGTCCTGACCAGAGTGAGTGGTTATTTTCTATGGTAGAGTAGGTCAGGGCGTGACAGGGGGTGTTTGTCTGTTTTTGTATGTCTATGTTCAATTTCTAGTTTTGCATTTCTATGTTGGTGTTGTTTGGCATGACCTCCAGTTAGAGGCAGCAGGTTGTCATTGTCTCTAATTGGAGGTCCTATTTAAGTTGATGTTTGTTTCACATGTGTTTGTGGGTGATTATTCGTTGTGAGTGTATTTGATCCTCCTGCATCACAGTTTGTTGTTTTGTGTATATTTTGAAGTGTTTAATTGTTGCATTCGGTTTCACTGGTTAAATAAATATGTGGAACTACGAAAACGCTGCATCTTGGTCCGCTCCTTCTAACAGCTGAGACAGAATCACCCACCAAAGAAGGACCAAGCAGCATGGTAAGGAGCAGCAGAAGTATCTGGAGGAATGGACTTGGGAGATTTTTGCTGGTAAAGGACCCTGGAGGCAGGCCGGGGAGTGTCGTCGTCCGAGGGAGTAAATCAAAGCAGCGAAAGAGGAGCGACGATACTACGAGGATCTATATGCACCGAAAGGAAAAGCTGAGAGGCAGCCCAAAAAATGTTTAGGAGGGGCACAAGGGGAGTTGGGCAGAGTCAGGATGGAGTCCTGAGACAACTTCCCGTGCTTACTGTGGGGAGCAAGTGATGGAGCAGACACCGTATTTTGCGGTGGAGCGCACTGTGTCGTCAGGGCGCATTCAAAGGCTGGTGCGAACTGTGCCTGCACCCCGCAGTTATCGAGCGGAGTTGAGCATCCAGCCAGGGCGGGTTGTTCAGGCCGTGCGCTCCAGACCTCCAGTGCGCCTCCAAGACCCAGTGTACCCTGTGCCTGCTCCGCATACTCTTCCTCCAGTGCGCCACCATAGCCCAGTACGTTCTGTTCCTGCTCCCCGCACTAGCCCGAAGGTGCGTGTTACTAGCCTGGCGCCTCCTATGCCAGTCCCAAGTAGCAGACCTCCAGCGCGCCTCCAAGGCCCAGTGTTCCCTGTGCCTGCTCCACGCACTCTTCCTCCAGTACGCCTCCATAGCCCGGTAAGGCCGGTGCCTGCTTTGGGCACGCGGTCCGCAGTGCGTCTTCCCAGTCTGCTGAGACCAGTTCCAGTGCCCCGTAGGAAGCCTCTAGTGATGGTCAATGGTCCGACGTCTCCAGCGATAATCCATGGCATGAAGCCTCCAGTGATGATCCATGGCCCGGAGCCTGTAGTGTTAATCCATGGCACGAAGCCTCCAGTGATGATCCATGGCCCGGAGCCTGTAGGGATGATCCAAGGCATGAAGCCTCCAGTGATGATCCATGGCCCGGAGCATGTAGGGATGATCCATGGCACGAAGCCTCCAGTGATAATCCATGGCCCGGAGCCTCCAGTGATGATCCATGGCACAAAGCCTCCAGTGATTATCCATGACGCGGAACCAGTAGTGATGATCCATGGCACGGAGCCTGCAGCGAAGGTCCCCAGTCCGGAACCTACAGAGAAGCTCTTCAGTCCGGAGCCTCCAGCGACGCTCCTCAGTCCGGAGCCTCCAGCGACACTCCTCAGCCCGGGGCCTCCAGCGACATCTCTCAGCCCGGGGCCTCCAGCGACGCCTCCCAGTCCGGAGCCTCCAGCGACGCCTCCCAGTCCGGAGCCTCCAGCGACGGTCTGCAGCTCCGAGCCTCCAGCGACGGTCTGCAGCCCCGAGCCTCCAGCGACGGTCTGCAGCCCCGAGTCATCAGCGGCGGTCTGCAGCCCAGAGTCATCAGCGGCGGCCTGCAGCCCAGAGCCTTCAGCGGCGGCCTGCAGCCCAGAGCCTCCAGCGGCGGCCTGCAGCCCAGAGCCTTCAGCGGCATCCTGCAGCCCAGAGGATTCAGCGGCGGCCTGCAGCCCCGAGTCTTCAGTGGCGGTCTTTAGCCCAGAGTTTTCAGCGGTGATTGGTGGTCCGAAGCATCCGGCGAGGATCCATGGTCTGGTTCCTCCGGACATACAGAAGCGGGGGGATCAGCGGGCAGTGGGGGTACCACGCCCGAAACCAAAGCCGCTGCCATAGACAGTTGTCACCCACCCTACCCTCCCTTTGTGTTGTGTTGTTTTTTTAGGCGCGGTCAGAGTCCGCACCTTTGGGGGGGTACTGTCACGTCCTGACCATAGTGAGTGGTTATTTTCTATGGTAGAGTAGGTCAGGGCGTGACAGGGGGTGTTTGTCTGTTTTTGTATGTCTATGTTCAGTTTATAGTTTTGCATTTCGATGTTGGTGTTGTTTGGCATGACCTCCAATTAGAGGCAGCAGGTTGTCGTTGTCTCTAATTGGAGGTCCTATTTAAGTTCATGTTTATTTCACATGTGTTTGTGGGTGATTATTTGTTGTGAGTGTATTTGATCCTCCTGCGTCACAGTTTGTTGTTTTGTGTATATTGTGAAGTGTTTAATTGTTGCATTCGGTTTCACTGGTCAAATAAATATGTGGAACTACGAAAACGCTGCATCTTGGTCCGCTCCTTCTAACAGCTGTGACAGGTTCAGTCTGCTTTCCACCAGACACGGGATATTCATTCACCTTTCAGCAGAACAATAACCTAAAACACAAGGGCAAATCTACACTGGAGTTGCTTCCCAAGGAGACCGTGAATGGCCCTGAGTGGCCGAGTTACAGTTTTGACTTAAATCTATGGCAAGACCTGAAAATGGCTGTCTAGCAATGATCAACAACCAATTTGACAGAGCTTGAAGAATTCTGAGAAGAATAATGGGAATGATGTAGCACAATCCAGATGTGGAAAGCTGTTAGAGACTTACCCAGAACAACTCTGTAATCACCGCCTAAGATGCTTCTACAAAGATTTGACTCAGGGTTGTGAATACTTATGTAAATGAGATATTTATGTACTATTCTTTTAAAGAAATTTGCAAAAGTGTCTAAGAACATTTAAAAAAAATACATAAATCTATATATAGATATATGTATTTTTTTAAATATATATATATATATATACACATATATATATATAATACATTTTAAATTGAGGCTGTAACACAACAAAATGTGGGATAAGTTAAGGGGTGTGAATACTGTCAGAAGGCACTGTATGTACTACCCCTTCTGAAACTGATATTCAAAACATATCCTATCTGGGTTTACTTTGTATGAATGTGTTGCATGCATCTTACCAGAAGATACATCTGCAGATGTGCATGTGTGGCTATAGGCTGGGATTTTGCTATGTGTGTGTGTGTGTGTGTGTGTGTGTGTGTGTGTGTGTGTGTGTGTGTGAGAGTAATGTTTACTTTGCTGTGTTAATGGTGTGTGTGTGTGTGTGTGTGTGTGTGTGTGTGTGTGTGTGTGTGTGTGTGTGTGTGTGTGTGTGTGTGTGTGTGTGTGTGGTGTGTGTGTGTGTGTGTGTGTGTGTGTGTGTGAGAGTAATGTTTACTTTGCTGTGTTAATGGTGTGTGTGTGTGTGTGTGTGTGTGTGTGTGTGTGTGTGTGTGTGTGTGTGTGTGTGTGTGTGTGTGTGCAGGAGCAGGTGGCCTCGAAATTGTTTAGCCAATTCCTCACTTTCAGGTGCTGGGCTTTTCTAAACAGCTCCTACCTACCGAGGGGAGAGCAATGAAATGAATAGCGCCAATTGATTCTCCCTCAAGCATTGTAATCTCTTTACTCTCTCCACCTGTACTGCATTGCTGAGCAGTGATGAGCAGAGCTGAGCAGAGCAGGTCTGAGCAGAGCAGGGCTGAACAGAACAGAGCAGGGCTGAACAGAACAGAGCAGGGCTGAACAGAACAGAGCAGGGCTGAACAGAACAGAGCAGGGCTGAGCAGAGCAGAGCACAGCAGGGCTGAACAGAGCAGGGCTGAACAGAACAGAGCAGGGCTGAACAGAACAGAGCAGGGCTGAGCAGAGCAGAGCACAGCAGGGCTGAACAGAGCAGGGCTGAACAGAGCAGGGCTGAACAGAGCAAGGCTGAACAGGGCAGAGCAGGGCAGAGCAGAGCAGGGCAGGGCAGAGCAGAGCAGGGCTGAACAGAGCAGGGCTGAACAGAGCAGGGCTGAACAGAGCTGAGCTGAGCAGAGCAGGGCTCAACAGAGCAGGGCTGAGCAGGGCAAGGCTGAACAGAGCAGGGCTGAACAGAGCTGAGCTGAGCAGAGCAGGGCTCAACAGAGCAGGGCTGAGCAGGGCTGAACAGAGCAGGGCTGAACAGAGCAGGGCTGAACAGGCCTGAGCAGGGCAGTGCTCAACAGAGCAGGGCTGAACAGAGCAGGGCTGAACAGAATAGAATAGAATAAGGCCTTTATTGCTTTGGGAAATTAGGGAGGAGGGGAGAGGGGAGAGGGGAGGAGGGGAGGAGGGGAGAGGAGAGAGGGGAGGAGGGGAGGAGGGGAGAGGAGCAGAGGGAGGAGGGGAGGGGAGGGAGGAGGGAAGAGGGGAGAGAGGAGGGGGGAGAGGAGGGGGAGGGGAAGGGAGTGGAGGGAGGGAGGAAGGGAGAGGATGGGAGGGAGGAGCAGAGGTGGGGAGGGAGGAGGGGAGAGGAGGGGAGAGGAGGGAAGGGACAAGGGGAGAAGAGGCTGGGGAGGGAAGGAGGAGGGAAGGAGATGGAGGGGAGGGAGGGAGGGAGGGAGGAGGGGAGAAGCAGCCACAGCCACGTCCAGGTGGCTGTGATACACAGCGTTGAGAGATGAGTTGATAATTGGAGGTGTGCCTGGGGACCTGACCTGTACTAAACAAACACAGCAATCTGTCAGGCCGCAGGTAATGAGACCTGCTATAGCCACGGACCACAGGCCTCTACCATGATAGACTACTGTATAAGGAGGAGAGTGCAACTTAATCAAATGGCCTTTAGGCTGGTACACTGGTACTTTTATTGTTTTGTAATCTGGAGCATATATGGAGCTTGGATGAGATTTATTAAAGCACTATTCTGTGGGACACTTCATCCATCCTGGGTAAGTGCTAAGGCAGGGGACCCACGACCCCATTTTGATATCTGAAAATTATTCCGACTCCAACCATGTAAAAAAATATAATAATAATAAAATTAAAATAATAATAATAAACATAAAACATACATACAACATATTTTTTTTAAAGAGTAATTCACATAAAATGTTGTTTTTTTATTCGGGCTATGGCAGTCAACTGAAAAACATGTCTGAGGCATTTACACTGGGCTAAGGGCTAAGGGCCAGGGGGCTAAGGGCCAGGGGGCTAAGAGCCAGGGGGCTAAGGGCCAGGGGGCTAAGGGCCAGGGGGGCAGGGGGGCAGGGTGTAAGTGGAGTGGGAACTTTTTGAACCTCCCCTGGACCATACCTCATTTAAACACAGTAGTAGCAATCAGCTCCCAATGTCAGCAATGTCACCAACACACCACAGCCACCACTCAGCCACTGTGTGTCTGTTTATTACTGACTGAGGACCTGTAAAAGACTAATGTCTCTGAGCAGCTCTCCACAAACATCATTATCATCAGAATCCCAGAGTTCCAACGTTCAGGGCTGCGATCAACTGTTGGTCAGCAGGAATCACTGTGACATTTGAACTGTGCCCTGCGCTGCAGCTTACACTGCCACAACAAAAACAGTCTCGCCTCGCCTCGCTCGGGCCCATTACATAAATCATCTCCCTGGCTGTCATCATGGCTGCCGTTACACAACCCTGTGGAGAGACCTGCCTGACACCTGCCTGCCTGCCTGACACCTGCCTGCCTGACACCTGTCTGCCTGGCTGCCTGCCTGGCTGCCTACCTGCCTGGCTGCCTGACACCTGCCTGCCTGCCTGACACCTGCCTGCCTGACACCTGCCTGCCTTCCTGACACCTGCCTGCCTGGCTGCCTACCTGCCTGGCTGCCTGACACCTGCCTGCCTGCCTGACACCTGCCTGGCTGCCTACCTGGCTGCCTACCTGCCTGACACCTGCCTGCCTGCCTGACACCTACCTGCCTAGCTGCCTGCCTGACACCTGCCTGCCTGCCTGACACCTGCCTGCCTGGCTGCCTGCCTGGCTGCCTACCTGCCTGACACCTGCCTGCCTGGCTGCCTACCTGCCTGGCTGCCTGACACCTGCCTGCCTAGCTGCCTACCTGGCTGCCTACCTGCCTGACACCTGCCTGCCTGCCTGACACCTACCTGCCTAGCTGCCTGCCTGACACCTGCCTGCCTGGCTGCCTACCTGCCTGGCTGCCTGACACCTGCCTGCCTAGTTGCCTGCCTGGCTGCCTACCTGCCTGGCTGCCTGACACCTGCCTGCCTGGCTGCCTGCCTGGCTGCCTACCTGCCTGGCTGCCTGACACCTGCCTGCCTGGCTGCCTGCCTGCCTGGCTGCCTGGCTGCCTACCTGCCTGGCTGCCTGACACCTGCCTGCCTAGCTGCCTGCCTGACACCTGCCTGCCTGGCTGCCTGCCTGGCTGACACCTGCCTGCCTGGCTGCTTGACTGCCACCTGCCTGCCTGGCTGACACCTGCCTGCCTGGCTGCTTGACTGACACCTGCCTGCCTGGCTGCTTGACTGACACCTGCATGCCTGCCTGGCTGCTTGACTGACACCTGCCTGCCTGGCTGGCTGCCTGCCTGACACCTGCATGCCTGGCTGCCTGCACTACAGGCAAATAAAAACACTACAGACAATTGGCATACATTGGATTGCTGTTTCTAAATCGTTAAATTACCCTTTGCATGATTAATTATTCAAAATAGAACTGCTGTTGGCTGTCTTCCAATTATATAGACTGAAATATAGCCATGCACATTTGCATACCACCCTAGGTTCTGTAGACCTACATCTTTGCTTGTTTATGTGTACAGGTATGCAATATCTCCATGCACTACTATCTAGCTGGAGCCCAGTGCTAGTTGGAATAGAGACTAGCAGGGTATAGAGAGCCGTGAGGTATAGCAGGCCAGGCAGGGAGCAGGCAGTCATGGCTGGGTGATCCATGGGTCTGGTGGAGTGGTGGATGGGGGCTTGATTCACTGGCTACTTCCACTCTGGGCTGCATTACTGCCGTTGCAGGACTGCTGCGTGTGACGGATGTGTGTCCAAGTGCCGTGCGCTCTCTCTGTCTTCACCCATCTCACACAGACAGGAGAGCTCATGCATTTTCATTAGCAGCCCTGAACTCCTGTTAAAGACTGGTGAGAGAAACACTCTCAACAGGCATCTCCAAAAGACATCTCTGGTAAAAAGCCATTTCAGTTTTTTGCTGCCTTTAACCCTAATCAACAGTACCATTGCCAAGCATCTAATGGCACTAAATACAACAGTGGTATAATCTGCTGAGCTGTCATGTACTTGCTCTTACTAGTGTACATGTGTTGTGAAACTACTGTACTGAAGCTATTTCCAGGTCATAGTGGGTTTGCGTCTCTTTGCTCTACATTGAATGTTTGTACTCTCTCTCTGTGTGTGTGTGTGTGTGTGTGTGTGTGTGTGTGTGTGTGTGTGTGTGTGTGTGTGTGTGTGTGTGTGTGTGTGTGTGTGTGTGTGTGTGTGTGTGTGTGTGTGTGTGTGTGTGTGTTTGCCTCTGCTTCAGCCTTGACTTGACTTGACTCACTGCTATCTGCAGGTTGCTGTGAGACAGCCAACCAGAGGGCAGGGTTAAGGCAACAGGAGACCAACTGATTAGGCGCTTCCCCAAACCCAAATCTGCAGCATGAAAACAAAGATAAGCCCCAACACACATGCTATCTCCCTTCCTCCTCTATTCACACATGCTATCTCCCTTCCTCCTCTATTCACACATGCTATCTCCCTTCCTCCTCTATTCACACATGCTATCTCCCTTCCTCCTCCATTCACACATGCTATCTCCCTTCCTCCTCCATTCACACATGCTATCTCCCTTCCTCCTCTATTCACACATGCTATCTCCCTTCCTCCTCTATTCACACATGCTATCTCCCTTCCTCCTCTATTCACACATGCTATCTCCCTTCCTCCTCCATTCACACATGCTATCTCCCTTCCTCCTCTATTCACACATGCTATCTCCCTTCCTCCTCCATTCACACATGCTATCTCCCTTCCTCCTCCATTCACACATGCTATCTCCCTTCCTCCTCTATTCACACATGCTATCTCCCTTCCTCCTCTATTCACACATGCTATCTCCATTCCTCCTCTATTCACACATGCTATCTCCATTCCTCCTCTATTCACACATGCTATCTCCCTTCCTCCTCTATTCACACATGCTATCTCCATTCCTCCTCTATTCACACATGCTATCTCCCTTCCTCCTCTATTCACACATGCTATCTCCATTCCTCCCCCTCTGTTCCTACCTCTCCTCCCTTCCTCCTCTATTCCTCCCCCTCTGTTCCTACCTCTCCTCCCTTCCTCCTCTATTCCTCCCCCTCTGTTCCTACCTCTCCTCCCTTCCTCCTCTATTCCTCCCCCTCTGTTCCTACCTCTCCTCCCTTCCTCCTCTATTCCTCCCCCTCTGTTCCTACCTCTCCTCCCTTCCTCCTCTATTCCTCCCCCTCTGTTCCTACCTCTCCTCCCTTCCTCCTCTATTCCCCCCCCTCTGTTCCTACCTCTCCTCCCTTCCTCCCCTATTCCTCCCCCTCTGTTCCTACCTCTCCTCCCTTCCTCCTCTATTCCTCCCCCTCTGTTTCTACCTCTCCTCCCTTCCTCCTCTATTCCTCCCCCTCTGTTCCTACCTCTCCTCCCTTCCTCCTCTATTCCTCCCCCTCTGTTCCTACCTCTCCTCCCTTCCTCCTCTATTCCTCCCCCTCTGTTTCTACCTCTCCTCCCTTCCTCCTCTATTCCTCCCCCTCTGTTTCTACCTCTCCTCCCTTCCTCCTCTATTCCTCCCCCTCTGTTCCTACCTCTCCTCCCTTCCTCCTCTATTCCCCCCCCTCTGTTCCTACCTCTCCTCCCTTCCTCCTCTATTCCTCCCCCTCTGTTTCTACCTCTCCTCCCTTCCTCCTCTATTCACCCCCCTCTGTTCCTACCTCTCCTCCCTTCCTCCCCTATTCCTCCCCCTCTGTTCCTACCTCTCCTCCCTTCCTCCTCTATTCCTCCCCCTCTGTTCCTACCTCTCCTCCCTTCCTCCCCTATTCCTCCCCCTCTGTTCCTACCTCTCCTCCCTTCCTCCTCTATTCCCCCCCCTCTGTTCCTACCTCTCCTCCCTTCCTCCTCTATTCCTCCCCCTCTGTTTCTACCTCTCCTCCCTTCCTCCTCTATTCCTCCCCCTCTGTTCCTACCTCTCCTCCCTTCCTCCTCTATTCCTCCCCCTCTGTTCCTACCTCTCCTCCCTTCCTCCTCTATCCCCCCCCCCTCTGTTCCTACCTCTCCTCCCTTCCTCCTCTATTCCCCCCCCTCTGTTCCTACCTCTCCTCCCTTCCTCCTCTATTCCTCCCCCTCTGTTTCTACCTCTCCTCCCTTCCTCCTCTCTCTGTTGGCATCATGTCCTCAAACCAATCATCTTCTATTAAGATGAGGACACTGCTCCACACATCCACTTTACAACAGGCGATCTGTCCATCACAACACCAGTTTGGGCTGCATTCACAAGCTGGTTGAATGCCATAGATCAATAGGCTGCTTTAATACAAGCTAATCTTCAGTGAATTATCCAAAGCTACAGCAATTACTGTATATCAACATTACCAGGCTGCCTGCAGGTGTGTGTGTGTGTGTGTGTGTGTGTGTGTGTGTGTGTGTGTGTGTGTGTGTGTGTGTGTGTGTGTGTGTGTGTGTGTGTGTGTGTGTGTGGATAAGAGAGAGATGGGTTGTTTGTAATGTTTATTTTAATGTTACATACACTGATGTGAAAAAGCAAATAACATAGTGGTTACACAAAGTTAAAAAACGAATGTAGTCTAAATCACTGTTTTCTCACTCTCATAATCTCTCAGTCTCTCTCTGTCAGCCTTTCTCTCTGGGTTAAGGCAAGCAGGCATTAGCTCCCTCTGTACAGTAAATGTCAGGGGTATGCTTGGCTGAGACCTAGCAGAGCGGAGGTAACAAAAAACACTAAGTGCTATTATCAACCTTCCATTCTGCTCTTTTCTCTCTACAGTCCCCCATGCACATGACATTTCTCTAAGAACTCCACAGTGTGTAAAAAACGGTGCTTTCTTTCAAGAGAACACTGGGTATTAAGTCAACCTTAGCACTGTGGTTTGTCCTGCGTTATTATCATAGACCAGAATAGACAGTGAACAGCTCTAAGCTGACGTTGTACCTGTCCGTGTTGTGTTCTGTGCTGTCTGTGTTGTGTTCTGTGCCGTCTGTGTTGTGTTCTGTGCTGTCTGTGTTGTGTTCTGTGCTGTCTGTGCTGTGTTCTGTGCTGTCTGTGTTGTGTTCTGTGCTGTCTGTGTTGTGTTCTGTGCTGTCTGTGTTGTGTTCTGTGCTGTCTGTGTTGTGTTCTGTGCTGTCTGTGCTGTGTTCTGTGCTGTCTGTGTTGTGTTCTGTGCTGTCTGTGTTGTGTTCTGTGCTGTCTGTGTTGTGTTCTGCGCTGTATGTGCTGTGTTCTGTGCTGTCTGTGCTGTGTTCTGCACTGTCTGTGCTGTGTTCTGTGCTGTCTGTGCTGTGTTCTGCACTGTCTGTGCTGTGTTCTGTGCTGTCTGTGCTGTGTTCTGTGCTGTCTGTGTTGTGTTCTGTGCTGTCTGTGTTGTGTTCTGTGCTGTCTGTGTTGTGTTCTGCGCTGTCTGTGCTGTGTTCTGTGCTGTCTGTGTTGTGTTCTGCCCTGTCTGTGCTGTCTGTGCTGTGTTCTGTGCAGTCTGTGCTGTGTTCTGTGCTGTCTGTGCTGTGTTCTGTGCTGTCTGTGTTGTGTTCTGTGCTGTCTGTGCTGTGTTCTGTGCTGTCTGTGTTGTGTTCTGCCCTGTCTGTGCTGTCTGTGCTGTGTTCTGTGCAGTCTGTGCTGTGTTCTGTGCTGTCTGTGCTGTGTTCTGTGCTGTCTGTGTTGTGTTCTGCGCTGTCTGTGCTGTGTTCTGTGCTGTCTGTGTTGTGTTCTGCCCTGTCTGTGCTGTCTGTGCTGTGTTCTGTGCAGTCTGTGCTGTGTTCTGTGCTGTCTGTGCTGTGTTCTGCACTGTCTGTGTTGTGTTCTGTGCTGTCTGTGTTGTGTTGTGTTCTGTGCAGTCTGTGCTGTGTTCTGTGCTGTGTTCTGTGCTGTCTGTGTTGTGTTCTGTGCCGTCTGTGCTGTCTGTGTTGTGTTCTGTGCTGTCTGTGTTGTGTTGTGTTCTGTGCAGTCTGTGCTGTGTTCTGTGCTGTGTTCTGTGCAGTCTGTGTTGTGTTCTGTGCAGTCTGTGCTGTGTTCTGTGCTGTCTGTGCTGTGTTCTGTGCTGTCTGTGCTGTGTTCTGCACTGTCTGTGTTGTGTTCTGTGCTGTCTGTGTTGTGTTCTGTGCTGTCTGTGTTGTGTTCTGTGCAGTCTGTGCTGTGTTCTGTGCTGTCTGTGTTGTGTTCTGTGCTGTCTGTGTTGTGTTCTGTGCAGTCTGTGCTGTGTTCTGTGCTGTGTTCTGCACTGTCTGTGTTGTGTTCTGTGCTGTCTGTGTTGTGTTCTGTGCAGTCTGTGCTGTGTTCTGTGCTGTCTGTGTTGTGTTCTGTGCTGTCTGTGCTGTGTTCTGTGCTGTCTGTGTTGTGTTCTGTGCTGTCTGTGTTGTGTTCTGTGCAGTCTGTGTTGTGTTCTGTGCTGTCTGTGTTGTGTTCTGTGCAGTCTGTGCTGTGTTCTGTGCTGTCTGTGCTGTGTTCTGCACTGTCTGTGTTGTGTTCTGTGCTGTCTGTGTTGTGTTCTGTGCTGTTTGTGTTGTGTTCTGTGCTGTCTGTGCTGTGTTCTGTGCTGTCTGTGCTGTGTTCTGTGCTGTTTGTGTTGTGTTCTGTGCTGTCTGTGCTGTGTTCTGTGCTGTCTGTGCTGTGTTCTGTGCTGTCTGTGCTGTGTTCTGTGCTGTCTGTGCTGTGTTCTGTGCTGTCTGTGTTGTGTTCTGTGCTGTTTGTGTTGTGTTCTGTGCCGTCTGTGTTGTGTTCTGTGCTGTCTGTGTTGTGTTCTGTGCTGTCTGTTATGTATTATGTTCTGTATGTTGTGTTCTGTGCTGTCTGTGTTGTGTTCTGTGCTGTTTGTGTTGTGTTCTGTGCTGTCTGTGCTGTGTGTTGTGTTCTGTGCTGTGTTCTGTGCTGTCTGTTATGTATTATGTTCTGTGTTCTTTTCTGCCTGTGTTGTGTTCTGTGCTGCCTGTGTTGTGTTCTGTGCTGCCTGTGTTGTGTTCTGTGCTGCCTGTGTTGTGTTCTGTGCTGCCTGTGTTGTGTTCTGTTATCTCTGTTCTGTGTTGTGTTCTGTGCTGCCTGTGTTGTGTTCTGTGCTGTCTGTGTTGTGTTCTGTGCTGTCTGTGTTGTGTTCTGTGCTGTCTGTGTTGTGTTCTGTTATCTCTGTTTTGTGTTCAGTTCTGCCTTTGTTGTATCCTGTGCTGAATGTGTTGTGTTCTGTGCTGTCTGTTATGTATTATGTTCTGTATGTTGTGTTCTGTTCTGTGTTCTTTTCTGCCCGTGTTGTGTTCTGTGTTGTGTTCTGTGTTCTTTTCTGCCTGTGTTGTGTTCTGTGCTGCCTGTGTTGTGTTCTGTCCTGCCTGTGTCTCTGTTCTGTTCTGTCTGTGTTGTGTTCTGTTATCTCTGTTTTGTGTTCAGTTCTGCCTTTGTTGTATCCTGTGCTGAATGTGTTGTGTTCTGTGTTGTGTTGTGTTCTGTGCTGCCTGTGTTGTGTTCTGTGCTGCCTGTGTGGGTATGCTTGTGTTGTAATGTAATGTATAGAAGAGCTGGGCCTGGCTGTTCAACAGCTCTGTGTTACCAGTGAGGTAACACTAGTTAACCCCGCTGACCTATCATCTGACTCCTGATAACCTCATTACACATGCATACATTCACCCTTTCCTCTCTCTCTCTTTCAGTTTCTCCCTGGGCTTCTCTCTCCTCTCATCTTTGATGGTAATCAGAGAGTAAACAGTGTAGATGCTTAGGGAGATGAGAGCGGTCCTAGAACTGCAGTAGCACCCAGCACCCAGCGACAGTGACATGACTTTGTGCGACACCACAGAGGCTGCCTGGGGATCTCAGCTGAACGGCTTGTCATTACAGCAGGCCCATCCCGCAAACTACAGCAACGCTACAGTAGCTGCTTAAACGCTGCCAACTCAAGCAGAACAATCACATTTTGGGCGAAGACATTACATTGGCTCTTACGCATTGACCTCAGTGCGCCTCATAATTCACGTACACAGGCTTACTTTCCATTATAGTCCAGCGCTTAGACCTTGTTCATTCAGTCACCACTATCAAACCTACCGTTAAGACTACACGGCTATTCACTGGTAAAACCTTTGGTTCATCTTGACAATTCCTATCCAACACACAACCCATCTCATAACCTACCTCATACCCATCTCATAACCTACCTCATACCCATCTCATAACCTACCTCATACCCATCTCATAACCTACCTCATACCCATCTCATAACCTACCTCATACCCATCTCATAACCTACCTCATACCCATCTCATAACCTACCTCAGACCCATCTCATAACCTACCTCAGACCCATCTCATAACCTACCTCATACCCATCTCATAACCTACCTCATACCCTAGCATCTCTGTTGCTCTCTCCCTCTCTCTCTCTCTCTCTCTCTCTCTCTCCACACACACACACACACACACACACACACACACACACCCCGTGTGTGGGTAGTTTCCCTTGACACAGCAGCGGTAGTGAAACCCCAGCCCTGAGGCGGATGGAACATTGTCCTCTGCTACTCTGCACAGGCCACCAGAGACCCCCAGGTGCCCATCCGTGTGCCACCAGCAAGGTTGGAGGCGGGTATCACATTTCATCACCCCAGACTCACAGATCTATGATCAGACAGGAGTATCTGGAGGTCCTCAGAATAACACAGGGTCATGGGTTCATGTCCACTAGTCTACATGCTAAGCTATTCTTCTTGTTCTATTCCTGCTAGAATAACAGCAGACTACAGTACAGCCTAAGAAACCTGGTACCAGACAACTGGTCACTAATAATGGGGAAGACGTGGCCATACTGGCATGGCCAACATTTAGATTTAAGGGTACATTTTCTTCTTACTGAATTCCATTAAACCTCGGCCAATAAACACTGTAATTTTCCTGTAACTTTAGGAGCACATGTCAAAACTAAAACCATTTTCTAACAGAAACACTTTTGGATCTATCCCTCTCCTTTCAATTTCTCCAGCTCTCACTTACAGCCTGGTTTGTCTTGTCTTCTTTTGTCTCTCTCTCTCTCACTGCCTGGTTTGTCTTGTCTTCTTTTGTCTCTCTCTCTCTCACTGCCTGGTTTGTCTTGTCTTCTTTTGTCTCTCTCTCTCACTTACAGCCTGGTTTGTCTTGTCTTCTTTTGTCTCTCTCTCTCACTGCCTGGTTTGTCTTGTCTTCTTTTGTCTCTCACTGCCTGGTTTGTCTTGTCTTCTTTTGTCTCTCACTGCCTGGTTTGTTCTCTCTCTCTCTCTCTCTCTCTCTCTCTCTCTCTCTCTCTCTCTCTCTCTCTCTCAGCACACTAACAGTATTAATCACAGAACACTAAACACTGCCTGACTGCCATTCAGCCAGCCAGCCTTTGTTGTCCATGTTGCCCAGTGAATGCAACTCCAGACCTTTTTGTCTGCGTAAGTGGACTCTTAGAGATGGCTCCTCCCTTCCCAAGGACCCACACATTACCTCTGAAAGAATGGGTGATGGGTAGTGGTGGAGTTGGCGGTGGAGTAGAGGGGAGAGTTGGATGAGGGTGACAGAGAAATGATTGGGAGGAATGATTCACGACTCACAGGAAGGTGCGCCCCTTTCCCTCTGGCCATCCAGCCATGCCTTCAGCCAGCGCTTAGCAACCAGTGGGTTTGGCTGAACAGAGAACAGAGAGAGACAGCAGAGAGAGAGAGAAAGAGAGACAGGGAGCAAGAGAGAGAGAGATGGGGATAGAGAGAGAGAGAAACTTGCTAACCTCCTGCCGAATTTATAGTCATATTAGAGACACATATTTCCCTCAGATTACACAGATCCACAAAGAATTTGAAAACAATCCCAATCTTGATAAACTCCCATATCTATTGGGTGAAATACCACAATGTGCAATCACAGCAGCAAGATGTGAGACCTGTTGCCACAAAAAAAGGGCAACCAGTGAAGAAAAAACACCATTCATTTTTCCTTTTGTACTTTAACTATTTGCAAATCATTATAACACTGTGTATATACATAATATGACATTTGAAATATCTTTATTATTTTGGAACTTCTGTGAGTGTAATGTTTAGTGCAATTTTTGGGGGGTTTATTTCACTTTTGTTTATTAATTACTTCACTTTCTTTGGCAATGTAAACATATGTTTCCCATGCCAATAAAGTCCTTAAAATGAAAATGAATTGAAATTGAATTGAGTGAGAGAAAGATGGGGATAGAGAGAGAGAATCCATGTTCCCACTACAAAGGGGACTAGAATCCCAGACTCCTTAGGGAGAGTGTGGAGACTGCTAAAAACACGATACAAATAGCCACAGAAACCAAAGATTGTACCTAAAAAAGGACAAAGGAGGAGAGGAAGGAGCAGGGGCCCCAGTGTCAACCCCTGCCTTCAACTAATAAAATCAACATCCTCACCTGTTTTTGAAGCTGTACAAACAACACAAAGCAAACGCTAGTAAGTGTGAATCATTGCTCACAACACAGCAAGTGTTGACATTACTAATGCAATAGATGACAACTGGGAGCCTCAAAAACAACATTTTATGAATTACTGCTTCCTCATTCAAAAATTGCCAAATGGCACAAGCTCAATAGGTTTTAGCCTTACCTTAACCAGTAGTGGTGTGTGTGTAAAATCACTGGGGAAGCCAGAAAAAAAGCCATATTACAACCTATGTGTTGTGATAATTGTGTTGTTTTCTCTATTACCTGTTAGTTCATATGCCTTGGGACTGTGATATATAGGCCTAAGGCCAAGACAGTAAGAAGACACAGTGGCAGAATAAATTCAACCACACCTTTGTTTCATCACAAAACCGGAGAGAAACCTCTGTCCGGTGAAGTTCACAAAGTATTTTGCATGTAACAAACAACTACATGACCTACAGCATGGTGAAGCAAGTTAATGTTTCCAACATTATCGAACCACTAAACAACTACTGATTTAGAACCACAGAGAGTTACCATAAGTCACAAAGGAAACAGGAGCTGCCTCCACTATTCCAGCACCATTACAACATCATCAAATCATCTAAAAGATACCAAAAACGATTTAGTCCAATCAACGTAAGCTAAATATGATGTGGCTGTCCATGGTTCTGATTTCTGTGTGTGTGTGTTCGTGTTGACTCACCCTACTGGTAGAGAAACACCAATGCCATCCTCCTCTCTTTCATGTTGATGAAACGGTCTATCACTCTGTCATTCAGTACATGCTTGTATTTGTTGTTGTCCTAGGCTACCTGGCTAAAGTGCTTGCTCTCTAGCCTAACTGCCATTCATTGGCAATGCTAGCTAGTTAACATTAGCCTTCTACATCTAGCTACATATTGAACGTCTATCCTCTCAACGTATGAATTAATGGTTGGATCAGAATCGCCGTTATAATCATTGGCCAGCACAGAGAATTAAGTAAAACCAAATTAAGTAAAACCAAAAGTCCAAATCCCTATCTCCTTCAATGGCTAATTTAGGAAAGGTAAAATTTTTGCTAGCTAGCTAGCCACCGGAGGACAACAACAAAACGAGATGCAACAATTCAAGTTGTTTCTGTCAATGACCTATGCTCTCAATGCGATTTGATAGGAGTGACAACACATCCAAACTGGCTTCCTTTTACATTTGTTTTGGTGCGCCAGGACCATTCACAGTTGAGCTCGCAGATTGATTATTATTTTGTTTTTTAAATCATCAAGGCAGGCCAAATGCTCGCTGGCTTCCCTTGCATTCAATGTTACGGGCGGCAACAATGTCATACTCTTTTGGACCACACAGCATCAGATAGATGGCCTACACGTAGAGAGACAGAGGGGCGCTGTTTCGCTTGATCTGATGCTTTCTCCAATGAGTAAAATTCAGCCTCATCCAAATTGAAGGAACATTATGAAACACAGAGAGAGGAAAGAAAAATTATTTTACATGTTTTTTTTTGTTTGCTTTTTGGTGGGGGGGACCTGGCTTCCCTTGGCATCCATGAATACCCACCACTGACCTTACCCATATTCAAGAACAAGATGTGTTTGTTTGAGTGTGTGTTTGAGTGTGTGTGTGTGTGTGTGTGTGTGTGTGTGTGTGTGTGTGTGTGTGTGTGTGTGTGTGTGTGTGTGTGTGTGTGTGTGTGTGTGTGTGTGTGTGTGTGTGTGTGTGTGTGTGTGAGAGAGAGTGCCTGAGGGGTGATGAACACTTCCCTCCAGTTAACATGATTCAGACATTTGGATTGTGAATTGTGACGTTGTAAACCTCAGTGTTGGTGCAATGGCTCACCTATCTCCTCTTTCCATTAGTCACATATTTGATCAGGACCATATCAGGCTTCCTGTCACCTGACCTCTGATTTATGGTATCACAATACTCTGCAGTTGAGGCTCTTTTAATGTCTCCATTAAACTGGCTCCCTTGTAGGCCAATGATTCCCAAGAAGCCTTGTAAATCATAGAAATAGTGCTGACTCTCCCCGTTATGTTGATTGAGGAGGGGGCTCTAATTTTAACAGTGTGGGAGAAATAAAACAAAATTGTATAAATTACTTTCACAATTACCAACAGTATCACCATTAAAGATTGATGAAACAACAGAGAGGAAATAAACTGAGCGCCAGTCATGTTTAAAGTCCACTAGTTATTATTCCAGCAGGAATAAATGCTGTGTTATGCATCATTCATTTGGCTTGTGTCCTGGACTGAATATGAAAGCAATCAAATATATTTCCACACCCATCACTCTCCCCAAGACTAGCACAGCTACACCTGTGAGCTCAGCTATGTCAAAAAGGGCAGGTGGAATGTAATATTGTATTAAATAAATAAGCAGATCTAACCATCTCCCTGTTGGTAAATTCTTTTGAGAGGAAAAAAAATCGGCAGCGAATCAGTGATTAAATCGTTGATCAGCACATACAGTGTTGAATCAGAGGCTGACATTGTAGTGCCAAGCCCTTTGTTTGGTTATGTTTTCCCGTTGATATGCTATGCTCATTTGCACACCTTTGGGTTGGGTATAGTGGCCGGGTTCTACTGACCATCAGGTGTCAAAGGGCTAGATGCCATCACACAGAAAGTGGAGATGTGCTGATGCTGTTGCCAAGGAGACAAGTGAGATGGGTATTTTTTTGAATGGCTAACATTCTTTTTTCTCACCAAATATAACTACTTTCGATGAACTCATAATTTTTGCTATTATACGTGTGACTTCAGTATGCATTTCCAGCAAGACAGAAGGCAAACATATCTGACATTTTAGTTTGTGTTGACTTCATCATTTCAGTAACCTAAAACCATTTTCTAACCGCTTTCAGGGTTAACATTCCAGATTATAGAAAGAACTTCCACCAAGAACTCCTCCGATAAACAGTCTATCAGGTCTCCAATTAGTTGTAAAATAAAACACATATACTGTACAATCTAACTGCCCATGGCATAACCTAATCATAACCAGCGACATGAGAAGCTTGTTACATAGTCTATCACATAAAGTGTATATCAACATTATCCATAGTTAAAACTGTATGGAGGAAAATACTCTATAAGAATACAACATCTGAAGAAAAAGAGTCGCAAGAGTTGAACTTTGCCATTTTTGGAAAGCACCATTCTTTCCCAATATCAAACACACACAACTCCACGACACAATGATTTTGATTCCATGTGAAATTCCATAAATAACTTACCATCAACTTGACAGTACAATAATCCACCAACAAGGATGAACGCTAGCGGACCCATACTAGCATATTAAACATCCACGGATTGCGCGCAAATCCTTGGATTTAGCCGGGAAAATATGTCCAAACAGCAGCAAATAGTTTTCTTTCAATAGTTTGAGTTTTATATAGGTCCTAGTTACTGACTAAAGCCAGTTGAGATGTCCAAGAATTTAGAGGATTAATTGTATCCCGCACGTTCGAGCCCGGGATAGATTCATATCCACAGCCGTAAAAAAAAACAAATTATTCACTCGCGATCATCTGAAATCCCAGCTGCTTTTCCCACAAGTTAACTTGCAATGGTCATGTCTATTTTTTCAATAAGTACGAAACCATACAATATCAACTTACAACCTAAAATAAAGTATAAACTGTGTATACTGGGTTCAAGAGAAACGCATCCAATCATGTAGTTGCCGTTTTGGTTTCTGCTCCTTGAGACGCGCCTTCCGGACGGACACCTTGTAAATCTTCACTGATGTCTCTCCACCGTTCCTCATCAATACATAGATAGCCAAGTCTAAATGTGTCTAAACAAACCCCAAAGTCCCATGTACTTCAGCCAATATGCAAATGTTTACATTTCATAGGGAACCCGCTGCCCAAGATCACATGTGCCTTGCTTGTGCCTAAGCACTGTACATGTACAGTCAAGTCAGTTGAACAACCTATCCTCTCCCTCTTGGTTTCTGTATAGCGCTACCACTAGGAGCCCATGGTCTATGCTCACTCCACACAGCCTCAGCCCCGACTGACACACATACATAAAACAAGAATCCGGAGGGGGAGGAGAGAGGCAGGGAGGGAGGGAGGGAGAGAAGGGTGGAAGTAGGAGAGGAGACGGAGTGCGCTCAAGTGTGCATTGGGCAAAGCCATATTGTTGGAACAGCCTATGAAGTTCAAACGAAGTGGACCCGTGCCACGGGTATGCTGCTGCAGGACCACTCTAGTGACTTTGAAGCACTTGGGTCATTCTGTCCTTGACCCACCGGAAGTAGCCTAGCTCAGCAGGCTCACGTAACCTATTGTATTCTTCGAGAGATTAACAGGATTTTTTGGATGGAAATTATTCACAAATTTAGAAATTTAGGAGACAACTTTTATTAACCATAATATCTATTATGATGATCTGAAGGAAAGAAAAAAACATCTTAAAGGCCAAGTGCAGTCAAGAATGTGATTTAACTGTGTTTTATATGTATTTCAAAGACCATCTGATATTTCAGCCTGTTTGGTGGGATGGATTTGGCCAGCCTGGTAACATCACCAGGTGGTAAATTATTTAATAGACCTCTCTGCCAACAACAGCTAGTTTCCCCCTCCCCACTCAGACAACTAGCAACATCCTTTGTTTCTTTTAGACCATTTTAATTGAAAACAATCACAGCAAGTTACTTCCTTTTTACCCAGAAATGATTTGATATTGAGAGAAAAAAATGGCTGCATTTGGACCTTTAAGTGTTTCCTAAAATATGTAGGCCTATATAAAGAAATATTGCACTTTTTTAACTTCTTCAGGTAACTTCTACAGGTAACATCTACAGGTAACTTCTACAGGTAACTTCATTATGACTGTACCTAAAAACAGCATACTTTTCAGTGTGATATATATATATATATGTGTGTATATATTATCACCAGACAGCATTGCATTTCCGTGTTCATAGATAGCATAGCGAGATAGATCTTCTAATTCTGTGTGTGTCATTAATATTTGGTGTGGCTGGCCTGAATATGGCGGACAGTGAGTGGCAGCACAGGAATGATTGCCACATTAGTCATCTGTTTGCTGTGGTGCACTGGTGCGCACGCATATTAAACATGCAGAGCACGAGAAGATTGTGAATGGTGGGTCAAGAGAACAATATATTCAGAGACAAGCACAATTATAAATTTGACCTCATGGGCTAATATTGATTGATAATAATTAGACTTGGGAATATTGGTGATGTAAAACAAACATAAGCGATTTGAACTGTATGTTTATTGTGGTACAGCGTGATATAAGCAGACTTCAATATAATTATAATGCAAGAACCCCCCAAAAAATTGTGCCCCCTCGCCGATTTCAACTGCCACCTTAGTCACGTTATCCTGGCCACGGGTCTGGCTGTCCTCATCCCCAGGATACCGGACAGAGATGTACAGGAGGCAACACTGCCACAGCCGCCTGTAGACTGCTCGCGCTAGACAGGCTGTTACTCCGTGAGCTCTGAGCTCCCCCTAATGGCAGCAATCATCACGACAACCCACTAACCCGGATTCCAGCATATCAACAGTATTCTGTGGAAAAGGTCTGTCTGCTACAGTATCTGCAATAGGGCATTGAACAATGAGCAGTCTAGAAGTTTGTTTGTTTAAAAATTGCACTACATTTTAAAGAGGAAGCCTAAACACTATAAGTAGCCTATCCTATATACATGTAATTCTCCCTAGGCTATACATGTACTATAGAAACATATTGGTCACATTTTACCATACATTTAACTTAGATTTTGGTTTAAAATTCGGTCTATGGCAGGCCTACTCTGGTCTATGAACCTGTACAGAGAACACTCAGGGTCTACTCTGGTGTCTATGAACCTGTACAGAGAACACTCAGGGTATATTCTGGTGTCTATGAACCTGTACAGAGAACACTCAGGGTCTACTCTGGTGTCTATGAACCTATACAGAGAACACTCAGGGTCTACTCTAGTGTCTATGAACCTGTACAGAGAACACTCAGGGTCTACTCTGGTGTCTATGAACCTGTACAGAGAACACTCAGGGTCTATTCTGGTGTCTATGAACCTGTACAGAGAACACTCAGGGTCTACTCCGGTGTCTATGAACCTGTACAGAGAACACTCAGGGTCTACTCTGGTGTCTATGAACCTATACAGAGAACACTCAGGGTCTACTCTGGTGTCTATGAACCTGTACAGAGAACACTCAGGGTCTACTCTAGTGTCTATGAACCTGTACAGAGAACACTCAGGGTCTATTCTGGTGTCTATGAACCTATACAGAGAACACTCAGGGTCTACTCTGGTGTCTATGAACCTGTACAGAGAACACTCAGGGTCTACTCTGGTGTCTATGAACCTGTACAGAGAACACTCAGGGTCTACTCTGGTGTCTATGAACCTGTACAGAGAACACTCAGGGTCTACTCTGGTGTCTATGAACCTGTACAGAGAACACTCAGGGTCTACTCTGGTGTCTATGAACCTGTACAGAGAACACTCAGGATCTACTCTGGTGTCTATGAACCTGTACAGAGAACACCCAGGGTCTACTCTGGTGTCTATGAACCTATACAGAGAACACTCAGGGTCTATTCTGGTGTCTATGAACCTGTACAGAGAACACTCAGGGTCTACTCTGGTGTCTATGAACCTGTACAGAGAACACTCAGGATCTACTCTGGTGTCTATGAACCTGTACAGAGAACACTCAGGGTCTATTCTGGTGTCTATGAACCTGTACAGAGAACACTCAGGGTCTACTCTGGTGTCTATGAACCTATACAGAGAACACTCAGGGTCTACTCTGGTGTCTATGAACCTGTACAGAGAACACTCAGGGTCTACTCTGGTGTCTATGAACCTGTACAGAGAACACTCAGGGTCTACTCTGGTGTCTATGAACGTATACAGAGAACACTCAGGGTCTACTCTGGTGTCTATGAACCTGTACAGAGAACACTCAGGGTCTACTCTGGTGTCTATGAACCTGTACAGAGAACACTCAGGGTATATTCTGGTGTCTATGAACCTGTACAGAGAACACTCAGGGTCTACTCTGGTGTCTATGAACCTATACAGAGAACACTCAGGGTCTACTCTGGTGTCTATGAACCTGTACAGAGAACACTCAGGGTCTACTCTGGTGTCTATGAACCTGTACAGAGAACACTCAGGGTCTACTCTGGTGTCTATGAACGTATACAGAGAACACTCAGGGTCTACTCTGGTGTCTATGAACCTGTACAGAGAACACTCAGGGTCTACTCTGGTGTCTATGAACCTGTACAGAGAACACTCAGGGTCTATTCTGGTGTCTATGAACCTGTACAGAGAACACTCAGGGTCTATTCTGGTGTCTATGAACCTATACAGAGAACACTCAGGGTCTACTCTGGTGTCTATGAACCTGTACAGAGAACACTCAGGGTCTACTCTGGTGTCTATGAACCTATACAGAGAACACTCAGGGTCTACTCTGGTGTCTATGAACCTGTACAGAGAACACTCAGGGTCTACTCTGGTGTCTATGAACCTGTACAGAGAACACTCAGGGTCTACTCTGGTGTCTATGAACCTGTACAGAGAACACTCAGGGTCTACTCTGGTGTCTATGAACCTGTACAGAGAACACTCAGGGTCTACTCTGGTGTCTATGAACCTGTACAGAGAACACTCAGGGTCTACTCTGGTGTCTATGAACCTGTACAGAGAACACTCAGGGTCTACTCCGGTGTCTATGAACCTATACAGAGAACACTCAGGGTCTACTCTGGTGTCTATGAACCTGTACAGAGAACACTCAGGGTCTACTCTGGTGTCTATGAACCTGTACAGAGAACACTCAGGGTCTACTCTGTGGCAGCCTCACAGGCTGGAATGCCCCCTTTCAAATTTTACATCAAAGACAAGTATACAGCAAAGCTCATACAAAATCACACTTCCATAACCAATGGCTGAATCACACACCGCCACACACACCGCCACACACCGTGTACACACACAGGTTTACAGACCCACACAGTCAGCATACGTGGATCCATTTCTATTGGCTTGAATAAAAGCTTTAGCTGTACATGGTCTTTGTCGTCTGTGTTTGTCAGGCTGCATGTTAGAGCTTGCCCTGTAAAGGCCTTGCCCTATAAAGGCCTTGCCCTATAAAGCCTTGCTTGCATCGCAACATGTTATACGTGTTTAAGTTCTCTCCCTTCACTGTCAGCAGACCAGACATAGTGATTTGTCTTCATATTTTAATGTTTTCTGAGCTGCATGTAAACTCTATCTCTTATTTCAGTGCCTCTACTCCAGCCTGCATTTCTACAGCACGCAGACACACACACACACACACACACACACACACACACACACACACACACACACACACACACATACCAGGGTTTCCATTAGCCGGAAATAGAAAAGCCGATAAATAAAATTGGTGACCTCAAATTGTCCTGGAGAAGATGAAAAAATCCTATTGTAGTTTTTAGCCAATTCATTAATGGCAGTACCAGTTGATGTAAATACATTTGACTGGTCATGCTTATCGGTCTACAGGTTCATTTGCATAATTTAGTGGAATTAAATTGGCTATAGGTTAATTTGCATAATATAGTGGAATTCAATTGGCTCTTGTGTACAGTATATTCATTATGTATCTTAATTGTCACACGCGTACAGCATACAGATACAGAACCGGTCAGACATCATGAGAGCTGCTGCTACAGCATCTCAAACAGCAAATGCATAGGCAACGGAAGGCAGGCTTCATCAGCGCCTCACACAGCATAGGCAACGGAAGGCAGGCTTCATCAGCGCCTCACACAGCATAGGAAACGGAAGGCAGGCTTCATCAGCGCTTCACACAGCATAGGCAACGGAGGGCAGGCTTCATCAGCGCCTCACACAGCATAGGCAACGGAAGGCAGGCTTCATCAGCGCCTCACACAGCATAGGCAACGGAGGGCAGGCTTCATCAGCGCCTCACACAGCATAGGCAACGGAAGGCAGGCTTCATCAGCGCCTCACACAGCATAGGCAACGGAAGGCAGGCTTCATCAGCGCCTCACACAGCATAGACAACGGAGGGCAGGCTTCATCAGCGCCTCACACAGCATAGGCAACGGAAGGCAGGCTTCATCAGCGCCTCACACAGCATAGGCAACGGAGGGCAGGCTTCATCAGCGCCTCACACAGCATAGGCAACGGAAGGCAGGCTTCATCAGCGCCTCACACAGCATAGGCAACGGAAGGCAGGCTTCATCAGCGCCTCACACAGCATAGGCAACGGAGGGCAGGCTTCATCAGCGCCTCACACAGCATAGGCAACGGAGGGCAGGCTTCATCAGCGCCTCACACAGCATAGGCAACGGAAGGCAGGCTTCATCAGCGCCTCACACAGCATAGGCAACGGAAGGCAGGCTTCATCAGCGCCTCACACAGCATAGGCAACGGAAGGCAGGCTTCATCAGCGCCTCACAGACCACTTTGCAATGAGCTGGAGGCAGTATACATTTTGAAAACATATACTTAATTGTTTGAAACCTGAATGATTTACTACATATTATGAGGCATGTCTTACCTTGCTTCAAAGTAGCCGAGCCAAAATCAGACCATGGAGAAATTATTTTATACTGTATCAACTTTCTTTCATTGTCTATTAGCCAAAGGCACAATCCTAGTCATATTAGAAACCCATGTTAGTTGTTTCATATTACATCTCCCCTCTTTCAAAATGTCCTAATGGAAACCCTGACACACACACACACACACACACACACACACACACACACACACACACACACACACACCACACGCACACGCACACGCCACACACACACACACACACACACACACACACACACACACACACACACACACACACACACACACACACACACACAGAGAGAGAAAGAGACAAAGAGACAAAGAGACAAAAAAGAGAGAGAGAGAACGAGAATGAGAGAGAGAGAAAGAGAGAAAGACAAAAAGAGAGAGAGAAAGAGAAAGAGAGAACGAGAGAATGAGAGCGAGAGAGAGAGAACGAGAATGAGAGAGCGAGAGAGAGAGAGAAAGCGAGAAAGACAAAAAGAGAGAGATAAAGAGAAAGAGAGCGAGAACGAGAGAAAGAGAGAAAGAATGAGAGAAAGAGAGCGAGAACGAGAGAGAGAGAGAAAGAGAGCGAGAACGAGAGAGAGAGAGGAAGAGAGAAAAAGAACGAGAGAGAAAGAGAGAGAAAGAAAGAGAGAGAATGAGAGAAAAAGAGAGAGAGAACGAGAAAGACGGAGCAGTAATGTGTAGAACCACATACACTACATGACCAAAAGTATGTGGACACCTGCTCGTCGAACATCTCATTCCAAAATCATGGGCATTAATATGGAGTTGGTCCCCTCTTTGCTGCTATAACAGCATCCACTCTTCTGGGAAGGCTTTCCACTAGATGCTGGGACATTGCTGCTACCATTCAGCCACAAGAGCATTGGTGAGGTTGGGCACAGATGTTGGGAGATTAGGTCTGGCTCGAAGTCAGCGTTCCAATTCATCCCAAAGGTGTTCGATGGGGTTACGGTCAGAGCTCTGTTCAGGCCAGTCAAGTTCTTCCACACCAATCTCGACAAATAATTTCTGCATGGACCTTGCTTTGTGCACGGGGGCATTGTCATGCTGAAACAGGAAAGGGCCTTCCCCAACCTGTTGCAACAATGGAAGCACAGAGTCGTCTAGAATGTCATTGTATACTGTACCATTAATATTTCCCTTCACTGGATCTAAGGGGCTTAGCCCGAACCATGAAAAACAGCCCCAAGACCATTTTTCCTCCTCCACCAAACATTACAGTTGGCACTATGCATTCAAGCAGGTAGCATTCTCCTGGCATCCGCTAAACGCAGGTTCGTCCATCGGACTGCCAGATGGTGAAGCGTAATTCCTCATTCTAGAGAACACGTTTCCACTGCTCCAGAGTCCAATGGTGGCAAGCTTTACACCACTCCAGCCTACGCTTGGCATTGCGTACGGTGATCTTAGGCTTGTGTGCGGCTGCTCAGCCATGGAAACCCATTTCATGAACCCCCTGATGAACAGTTATTGTACTGATGTTGCTTCCAGAGGCAGTTTGGAACTCAGCTGTGAGTGTTGCAACCAAGGACAGACGTTCTTTATGCGCTACATGTTTCAGCACTCTGTGGACCCGTTCTGTGAGCTTGTGTGGCCTACCACTTTGTTGCTGAGTTGTTGTTGCTCCTAGACGTTTCCACTTCACAATAACAGCACTTGACCAGGGCAGCTCTATAAGGCCAGAAATTTGACCAACTGACTTGTTGTAAAGTCACTGAGCTCTTTAGTAAGGCCATTCTATTGCCAATGTTCCCTATGGAGATTGCATGGCTGTGTGCTTGATTTTATACACCTGTCAGCAACGCGTGTGGCTGAAATAGCAGAATCCACTAATTTGAAGGGGTGTCCACATACTTTTGTATATATAGTGTAGATTATGCTAAATGTAGGTAGACAACAAGAGGAAAGGAGTTGGAAAAAGGAAAAAGGAAAAATAAAGAGGAATTTTACTGTTAACATCAAACAATAACTTCCTCCTTTTCCGTTATATGGCCTTGTCCAAAATGGAACTCTATTCCCTACAAAGTGCACCACTTTTGACCAGGGCCCATTTCCCTATGGGCCCAAATAGTGCACTATGTAGGAAATAGGGTTCCATTTTGGACTATAAAAAAGGAAAAGGGGGAAGATATTCTGTGATATAATTATCTCTATCCATCCCTTTATCCCTCGGCTTCAATCTGCCGACTGTATCTCTGGATCTTTAGTGGACAACTTCTCCCCAGGGTGCTAAATATCGGACCAAAGTAGATTTATTTGAATTAAAAGCGAGAGGATGTTTACTCAGGGCCTGCTATGTGAAAATGAGACATTGAGTCTGAGCCCTAAGCCAGGGTCTGATAAATTATGGGCAGCCTGGTAGGAGCTGATCCAACGCTACCCTCAAGGAGGAACATCCCGCTTTTTCCATTAAGTTGGCATTGACAAAGGTACAAACTGATGGGCTTTTGCAAAGTGACTACATTGTTTATGTTCCAGTGGCTACTGGGATCCCGAGCAGGTATTGCATTAACACACTAACAGAGATTCTGTTTCTAAAGTGTGAACAAGATGTTTGACTATCATGAGAAATAGAGTTGTGACTAAGGACATCTCAATTCTGCATGAGAAATGGCCTCTACTTGTTGGTCCATCACAAAAGTCGCATTGACATTATTCACTTGATTCACGCATTTGTTTTTGTTGCACTGCAAGTGTTTGTTTTATTGGCAAACTGCACTTAGAACAGGTCATGAAATAAGAAGTACATATGCTAATGCATTAACAAACAATAAAAGGGGATGGAGGAAATTGCAGTGAGAGTGACATCCAGGTGATAATTATTCAGCATTAGAGAGGAGAACTCACAGTGTGAAAACACAGAGGGCAACACATTGTAGTGAACCGTGCAGGTAGGGTGCAACAAAACACATTCTAGTGAACCGTGCAGGCAGGGTGCAACAAAACACATTCTAGTGAACCGTGTAGGCAGAGTGCAACAAAACACATTCTAGTGAACCGTGTAGGCAGAGTGCAACAAAACACATTCTAGTGAACCGTGCAGGCAGAGTGCAACAAAACACATTCTAGTGAACCGTGTAGGCAGAGTGCAACAAAATACATTCTAGTGAATCGTGCATTCAGAGTGCAACAAAACACATTCTAGTGAACCGTGCAGGCAGGGTGCAACAAAACACATTCTAGTGAACCGTGTAGGCAGAGTGCAACAAAACACATTCTAGTGAACCGTGCAGGCAGAGTGCAACAAAACACATTCTAGTGAACCGTGCAGGCAGGGTGCAACAAAACACATTCTAGTGAACCGTGTAGGCAGAGTGCAACAAAACACATTCTAGTGAACCGTGCAGGCAGAGTGCAACAAAACACATTCTAGTGAACCGTGCAGGCAGAGTGCAACAAAACACATTCTAGTGAACCGTGTAGGCAGAGTGCAACAAAACACATTCTAGTGAACCGTGCAGGCAGGGTGCAACAAAACACATTCTAGTGAACCGTGCAGGCAGAGTGCAACAAAACACATTCTAGTGAACCGTGCAGGCAGGGTGCAACAAAACACATTCTAGTGAACCGTGCAGGCAGAGTGCAACAAAACACATTCTAGTGAACCGTGCAGGCAGAGTGCAACAAAACACATTCTAGTGAACCGTGCAGGCAGAGTGCAACAAAACACATTCTAGTGAACCGTGCAGGCAGAGTGCAACAAAACACATTCTAGTGAACCGTGCAGGCAGAGTGCAACAAAACACATTCTAGTGAACCGTGCAGGCAGAGTGCAACAAAACACATTCTAGTGAACCGTGCAGGCAGGGTGCAACAAAACACATTCTAGTGAACCGTGCAGGCAGAGTGCAACAAAACACATTCTAGTGAACCGTGCAGGCAGGGTGCAACAAAACACATTCTAGTGAACCGTGCAGGCAGGGTGCAACAAAACACATTCTAGTGAACCGTGCAGGCAGGGTGCAACAAAACACATTCTAGTGAACCGTGCAGGCAGGGTGCAACAAAACACATTCTAGTGAACCGTGCAGGCAGAGTGCAACAAAACACATTCTAGTGAACCGTGCAGGCAGGGTGCAACAAAACACATTCTAGTGAACCGTGCAGGCAGAGTGCAACAAAACACATTCTAGTGAACCGTGCAGGCAGGGTGCAACAAAACACATTCTAGTGAACCGTGCAGGCAGGGTGCAACAAAACACATTCTAGTGAACCGTGCAGGCAGGGTGCAACAAAACACATTCTAGTGAACCGTGCAGGCAGGGTGCAACAAAACACATTCTAGTGAACCGTGCAGGCAGAGTGCAACAAAACACATTGTAGTGAACCGTGCAGGCAGGGTGCAACAAACAGAATAGGATTACTACTCCCATTTCTTTCCTCCCTCCTCCCCTCCCCTCCCCTCCCCTGCACACCGACAGCTGACTGAACACACCCGCCCCATGCCCAAATGGACCATTTATTTTCACCTAAACAAATCAATCCTCTATTACTGTCAACTCATTTGTGCAATTATGTGTATTTAATTAGATCAAACCTAATAATCAATCAGACGTTTTCCTTCTTTTGTATCTGGACCATCTGGTGACAAAAGGTACTATCCTGTGTCCAAGCTGAGGTCCATCATTACAAAGACTGTTTAGGTTGACCCTAATGTGATTTCTCATAACGACGCTGTTTGGTCAAGTTGATTCTCAAAGCCCTCTGATGTTTTCTATGACCTCAGCTGATCATCAGTTGCTCTGAAGAACGCCCTTTATGTGGTTGATATACATAGATTGATAGAGTGCAAAACAAACTCTCTGTTAACTAATCTATCAGAGTACACACAAGGACGGTGTACATTGAGAGAATGGTTCAGGGTTAAATGATGAATCCCCCAGCAGATTCAGAGCGATACACACCCGTTGATTATCACGTCCTGTAATTATTCCTGCTAATGATGGAGGAGATCCAGCGGGCGTGTAAACAGGCTGCTCTCATCTTGCTGTTGTTGTTTGTAATCAGGGAGGCATGTGTAGGTCAATGGGGCCTGCAGCTGTAGTAGGGTGATATTTACAGCATGTAAAGGTAACGACTGTACAACAACACACACACACACACCAAGGAAGAGGAGGAGAACAACTCTGGAAATCACTCACACCGCATCCTAAGTGCATGTAAGCAAGTTGTATATTAAATGCACACAAATTAATCAAATGCTGACAGCAAAGGAAAATAAATCCAGTGGTTTCAGGGCTGGAGAGGAATGGATAGTTCCCCCTCCGGTGTGGCTAAGAGAAGGCTTTTTAATTGTGTGTGGGGTCATAGGTTCAGGTAGCAACATTACTCATGGTCAAACCAGAGTGGTATTTAGCAAGCTCTTTGATGGACAACTGTTCATGGATGATGATCCCCTTGCTGGGTTTGGGAACCGGTGTGTGGAGTACTATTGATTACTGCATTGTTGGGTTTAGAGCTTGCCAGAAAGGCATTTCACTGTACTTGTGCACGTGACATTAAAATGTGAAACTTTAAACTTGATTAAGGGATGGGGGTGTAGGGGGGATGTGTGTCGGGGCTGGGGTGATTAATGTAGATGTCAGCAGCGCTGCCTCCTCCCCTGTCCTCCCGGCATCTGTAATGACACCTGGAGATGGCAGAATGATTCTACCTGCAGCCCAGCCTCTCACCGCAGGGCACAATTCTTCCATATGATCTTCCTCTGTCAGCAGTCCTATCACCCGACCTGGTTCACAGCCTTATTAATGAGCCCAGCCCTGTCACCCGACCCGGTTCACAGCCTTAATAATGGGCCCAGTCCTGTCACCCGACCCGGTTCACAGCCTTAATAATGGGCCCAGTCCTGTCACCCGACCCGGTTCACAGCCTTATTAATGGGCCCAGCCCTGTCACCCGACCCGGTTCACAGCCTTAATAATGGGCCCAGTCCTGTCACCCGACCCGGTTCACAGCCTTAATAATGGGCCCTGTCACCCAACCCAGTTCACAGCCTTAATAATGGGCCCAGTCCTGTCACCCGACCCGGTTCACAGCCTTAATAATGGGCCCAGTCCTGTCACCCGACCCAGTTCACAGCCTTAATAATGGGCCCAGCCCTGTCACCCGACCCGGTTCACAGCCTTAATAATGGGCCCAGTCCTGTCACCCGACCCGGTTCACAGCCTTATTAATGGGCCCAGCCCTGTCACCCAACCCGGTTCACAGCCTTAATAATGGGCCCAGTCCTGTCACCCGACCCGGTTCACAGCCTTAATAATGGGCCCTGTCACCCAACCCAGTTCACAACCTTAATAATGGGCCCAGTCCTGTCACCCGACCCGGTTCACAGCCTTAATAATGGGCCCAGTCCTGTCACCCGACCCGGTTCACAGCCTTAATAATGGGCCCAGCCCTGTCACCCGACCCAGTTCACAGCCTTAATAATGGGCCCAGTCCTGTCACCCGACCCGGTTCACAGCCTTAATAATGGGCCCAGTCCTGTCACCCGACCCGGTTCACAGCCTTAATAATGGGCCCAGTCCTGTCACCCGACCCGGTTCACAGCCTTATTAATGGGCCCAGCCCTGTCACCCGACCCGGTTCACAGCCTTAATAATGGGCCCAGTCCTGTCACCCGACCCGGTTCACAGCCTTAATAATGGGCCCTGTCACCCAACCCAGTTCACAGCCTTAATAATGGGCCCAGCCCTGTCACCCGACCCGGTTCACAGCCTTATTAATGGGCCCAGCCCTGTCACCCGACCCGGTTCACAGCCTTAATAATGGGCCCAGTCCTGTCACCCGACCCGGTTCACAGCCTTAATAATGGGCCCTGTCACCCAACCCGGTTCACAGCCTTAATAATGGGCCCAGTCCTGTCACCCGACCCAGTTCACAGCCTTAATAATGGGCCCAGCCCTGTCACCCGACCCGGTTCACAGCCTTAATAATGGGCCCAGTCCTGTCACCCGACCCGGTTCACAGCCTTATTAATGGGCCCAGCCCTGTCACCCAACCCGGTTCACAGCCTTAATAATGGGCCCAGTCCTGTCACCCGACCCGGTTCACAGCCTTAATAATGGGCCCTGTCACCCAACCCAGTTCACAAACTTAATAATGGGCCCAGTCCTGTCACCCGACCCGGTTCACAGCCTTAATAATGGGCCCAGTCCTGTCACCCGACCCGGTTCACAGCCTTAATAATGGGCCCAGCTCTGTCACCCGACCCAGTTCACAGCCTTAATAATGGGCCCAGTCCTGTCACCCGACCCGGTTCACAGCCTTAATAATGGGCCCAGTCCTGTCACACATGGATATTAAGCTGGGCTCTGCTCGCCGCACTTCTATACACTGTGCAAACACACACACACACACCGTATACACACAAACAGGGTAAAATGTGATGTCCTTATTTTACAGGCTCAACTAATTCGCCTTTAACATGACCAAGGGATCTGTCTATATGATTTTTTAGTTGCCTCTCCCTCCATCACTCTGTAACACACACGACTGATGTAACTAAATACTAAATATGTGGAGCAAGTCATGAACCTGTAGACATGATGCATTGTTTGGCAGAGCACTTCACTCAGCGGTGGGCAGGACACATGCTGTTAGAGGGGGCTTGAGGCTGAAGGAGAAGGGCTATCTCCGACACCACTGTTCAGTCCAGCTCTGTGGTGACTGACTGCTAAGAGAAACATGGCAGGTTGAACAGCTTTTGACCTTCCTGCAGCCTGAGACTATGCCAGTCTGCTGCCAGGCCTCAAGTGGGCCTGTTTTTCCTATTTCGACTCCATAAATGTGATATGGTGGAGAGAAAAAGAGAGATTTGTAATCACCTCGATTTTCTTGAGGACAACATTACACACGTCAACACATCTGGTTTTATCCAGCCCAATAAAATGAGAGAGAAAGAGAGAGAGAGAGGAACCAATGTCCAAGCCAGAGCACATGTAGGGTCCCAGTCTCTATGATACTCCCAGAGAGGGGCTTGTGGAGGAGGCTGGTCGGGCCAGACAGAGCGGGGCCCTGGACAAGAGGGAGCGGGAAACATTGTGGGGAGGAGACAGACACTTGAGATGAGTGTGGAGAGAAGCCCCACTAAACAAGGCAGAGGACATCTAATGTATCGGCTCCTCTCTCTTCCTGTGAGGAGGGGATCAACTTTTGTTCCTATCAGGATTACTGTGGTGCTATCAGCTGTTGTTCCTATCAGGATTACTGTGGTGCTATCAACTGTTGTTCCTATCAGGATTACTGTGGTGCTATCAGCTGTTGTTCCTATCAGGATTACTGTGGTGCTATCAGCTGTTGTTCCTATCAGGATTACTGTGGTGCTATCAACTGTTGTTCCTATCAGGATTACTGTGGTGCTATCAACTGTTGTTCCTATCAGGATTACTGTGGTGCTATCAACTGTTGTTCCTATCAGGATAACTGTGGTGCTATCAACTGTTGTTCCTATCAGGATTACTGTGGTGCTATCAGCTGTTGTTCCTATCAGGATAACTGTGGTGCTATCAACTGTTGTTCCTCTCAGGATTACTGTGGTGCTATCAGCTGTTGTTCCTATCAGGATTACTGTGGTGCTATCAGCTGTTGTTCCTATCAGGATTACTGTGGTGCTATCAGCTGTTGTTCCTATCAGGATTACTGTGGTGCTATCAACTGTTGTTCCTATCAGGATTACTGTGGTGCTATCAGCTGTTGTTCCTATCAGGATTACTGTGGTGCTATCAGCTGTTGTTCCTATCAGGATTACTGTGGTGCTATCAGCTGTTGTTCCTATCAGGATTACTGTGGTGCTATCAACTGTTGTTCCTATCAGGATTACTGTGGTGCTATCAACTGTTGTTCCTATCAGGATTACTGTGGTGCTATCAACTGTTGTTCCTATCAGGATTACTGTGGTGCTATCAACTGTTGTTCCTATCAGGATTACTGTGGTGCTATCAACTGTTGTTCCTATTAGGATTACTGTGGTGCTATCAACTGTTGTTCCTATCAGGATTACTGTGGTGCTATCAACTGCTGTTCCTATCAGGATTACTGTGGTGCTATTAACTGTTGTTCCTATCAGGATTACTGTGGTGCTATCAACTGTTGTTCCTATCAGGATTACTGTGGTGCTATCAACAGTTGTTCCTATCAGGATTACTGTGGTGCTATCAGCTGTTGTTCCTATCAGGATTACTGTGGTGCTATCAACAGTTGTTCCTATCAGGATTACTGTGGTGCTATCAACTGTTGTTCCTATCAGGATAACTGTGGTGCTATCAACTGCTGTTCCTATCAGGATTACTGTGGTGCTATCAACTGTTGTTCCTATCAGGATAACTGTGGTGCTATCAACTGTTGTTCCTATCAGGATTACTGTGGTGCTATCAACTGTTGTTCCTATTAGGATTACTGTGGTGCTATCAACTGTTGTTCCTATCAGGATTACTGTGGTGCTATCAACTGCTGTTCCTATCAGGATTACTGTGGTGCTATTAACTGTTGTTCCTATCAGGATTACTGTGGTGCTATCAACTGTTGTTCCTATCAGGATTACTGTGGTGCTATCAACAGTTGTTCCTATCAGGATTACTGTGGTGCTATCAACTGTTGTTCCTATCAGGATTACTGTGGTGCTATCAGCTGTTGTTCCTATCAGGATTACTGTGGTGCTATCAACTGTTGTTCCTATCAGGATTACTGTGGTGCTATCAACAGTTGTTCCTATCAGGATTACTGTGGTGCTATCAACTGTTGTTCCTATCAGGATTACTGTGGTGCTATCAACTGTTGTTCCTATCAGGATTACTGTGGTGCTATCAGCTGTTGTTCCTATCAGGATTACTGTGGTGCTATCAGCTGTTGTTCCTATCAGGATTACTGTGGTGCTATCAACTGTTGTTCCTATCAGGATTACTGTCAATAACAAATATTTGTGTTCATGTGAAAATTACAGAAGGTATATCATTTTATGGAGACAGACTAGGAAATGCACCAAACAATATGGTACATCCTGGAATAAAAACAATATGGTACATCCTAGAATAAAAACAATATGGTACATCGTAGAATAAAAACAATATGGTACATCGTAGAATAAAAACAATATGGTACATCCTAGAATAAAAACAATATGGTACATCCTAGAATAAAAACAATATGGTACATCCTAGAATAAAAACAATATGGTACATCCTAGAATAAAAACAATATGGTACATCCTGGAATAAAAACAATATGGTACATCCTGGAATAAAAACAATATGGTACATCCTGGAATAAAAACAATATGGTACATCCTAGAATAAAAACAATATGGTACATCCTGGAATAAAAACAATATGGTACATCCTAGAATAAAAACAATATGGTACATCCTGGAATAAAAACAATATGGTACATCCTGGAATAAAAACAATATGGTACATCCTGCAATAAAAAGGGAAGACGAAACACACAGATTTCCCAGGTAACTGTTTAGCGTTAGTGGAAGAGGAAGCCAGATAGAGGCCTGATGTAATGAGATGGATAGTCTTAGAGGCACCATGCTTCACAGCCACCCTTAGACAGACGCAGGTCAGCCTGCCAGAGGGAGAGGAGAGGAGTAGGTATGACACACAAAAGAGGGGATCATTATACAGACAAATTCCACACTTTTGTGATGATGTCATTACTAAGGAGCTACTGTGTAATATCGTCTTGTCAAAGACCTCCCAAGACATGTCAAGATACAATAACACCGGGACCTCTTCCACATTGAAGACCCTCAGCTGAACAGAGGGAAAGATAAAGCACATGCCCCAGTCTCTTGGCCTTAGACCCTGTCAAGATTCATCTTCCCTCCTCTCTCTTTCACCTCCATCCCCATTAACACAACACCCAAATCTGACACATCTCACTCTCTCTGAGACCCTTCACATTTTTCTAACGGGATCTGCTCTGGAGTCGTGACTCTAAGACCCAGTATGGCAGATGACTGACCAAAGGCAGACTTGGAGACAGACTCGACAAATCTGGGGAAATCTTCTTGATTTATAGCACACAATCCTGTCCTTTCACTAGGGGAGTTGAAAACCCTGGAGGGTGGAAGATAACTAAAGGAAGAAGGGATTAGAAGGGAACCAAGAGGTTGATATTGTGCAAGGGAAAGTATCCATTTGTATGTACAGAGGGTTTTAAACCGAACTGAGTTCCCATCTCCACACAATACTCCCCTTCAGACATGTGAGTTTCTCATCAATCTCTCTGTAGCAGACACACATTCTTCAGCTCACTGTCTGGATGTCCTTTCCTCCTTCCAAAAATAACACTGGGCTATCCATGCTGTTAAATGTCCCTTAGCGCTGTCGCTGCCGGTGGTGGGATCCTTAGCCCCAGCCCTCAGCCCTCAGCCCCAGCCCTCAGCCCTCAGCCCCAGCCCTCCACCCCAGCCCTCAGCCCCAGCCCTCAGCCCTCAGCCCCAGCCCTCAGCCCTCAGCCCCAGCCCTCCGCCCCAGCCCTCAGCCCCAGCCCTCAGCCCTCAGCCCCAGCCCCCAGCCCTCAGCTCCAGCCCTCAGCCCCAGCACTCAGCCCCAGCACTCAGCCCCAGCCCTCAGCCCCAGCCCTCAGCCCCAGCCCTCAGCCCTCCGCCCCAGCACTCAGCCCTCAGCACTCAGCCCTCAGCCCTCAGCTCCAGCCCTCAGCCCCAGCACTCAGCCCCAGCACTCAGCCCCAGCACTCAGCCCCAGCACTCAGCCCCAGCACTCAGCCCCAGCCCTCAGCCCCAGCCTCAGGCAGGTCCTGTATAGCTGAACTGTGAGTTAGGCAGACAGGCTGCAGCCTTCATTACCCCTGACTGATGTAATGACAGAGAGCAGAGAGACAGAGGCCCTGGCTGCTGCACAATGGCTCAATAATTCACACCTGAGCAGAGCAGAGGAATTCCCCCAGGTACACTGGAGGTATGCTGCAGCGTCTGTCTGTCCTCGTGTATCCAAGGAGCCCAATCCAAACAGGTACGTCATGCTGCATTGGGAGGGGGACTGTGACTCCCCCTGAACCGGTTCCCCTCCTCTCTTCTCTCCTTCTTCTCCTCATCATAAAAATAGGACCTGAAAATGGCTTTATAAAACTGGGTGCAGGAAATACAAACTTAACAACAACAAAATAGGTAATCCATCCAGCTCTATTCTCCCCCTCGTTCTTTCCTCATCTCAACGTCTCCTCCCCCTCCTGCTCTCACTCGCTTTCAGACGTCTTTCTATTTTAACAAGAGTCCTGTCTTTTCTGGAGTTTCCCTGGCTGTCTGGGTGATGAAAGAGCATGCTCCTGGGGTTCTGAGAGCTGCAGCTCATTAGCCGAGCTGCTTTTCCTATAGATGAGCAAAGTCTTAATCTGCCTGTGTGTCTGAACATCTCTCCTCTCTCCTGCCTGTCATTCCACCAGCCCATCACCCAGCCAGCCCACCCGGGCCAGGCCAGAGCCTGATAACAGGGTGCGAGCCAGGCTGTTGTCATGACAGGTCTGGGTAAACAACAGCACAGGCTGGTGAGTGATTGCAGGCCGGAGCTAATGAGTGAGGAGCGAATACTTGAGCTCTGACGAGATGGGGGAAAGGGGGATGAAGAGGGGGATGAAGAGGGGGAGGACAAGAGCCTCCCAAACATCTCCTCCATTCCCCTGTTTATCAGTCTGGACAGTGGCCTTCCTCTCCAATCCTCCTCCTCAGACCCCTACTACAGACATCATTATACTGCCTCTCTGCATGCTGCTCTCCAGATTGTCTCCAGGAATTACCTGTCATTCAAGCCCCACATCCCTGCTCCACTGACGGGGGGCCAAGGACATGCTTGGAGTCAGGCGTGAGGAAACCCAAACACACTCAATCAGGACTGTCTGTCTTCAAAGGGAGTGGAGGGAGAGAGGGGAAGAGGGAGGGAGAGAGGGGAGGGGAGGAGAGGACGGAAGGAGGCAGGGAGGAGAGGATGGAGGGAGAGAGAGAGGGGAGGATGGAGGGTGGGGGTAAAGAAAAGGAAACATATGGCTTACATGAAGAGGAGAGGCAGGACAGACAGACAACAGGCCACCCCACAATGGTCCCTCTAATTTTGGGGGGTACTGAGCAAATTTGAGGTCTTTTGAATGGAAACTTGAACAATGTGAACATTTACAGTGAACACTGAGGCTGTATCCTCACAGTTTTAGACAGTAGCCAATTCTATGATATAGCCTACAGTAGCTTATATGTGGTGTTCAATGTCGGCCTACATTGCATGAGACTTTTAAAAATATTTGTACAGTATGAGGGGCTTGACATGAAATGGTGATTTTATTTGGTCTGTAAACACCATGGGCCAAATAGGTGACTGTATATTGCATTGCATTGTGTTGAATGAGGAAACCACTACAAAATTAAAATAATTATTATTACCATACAGAGAATTAGACAAGGTAGGCTACCCCTCTGCTTATTGGCTTATTTGCATATTCAAAATATAATACGGACTGGATTTTTACCTGACTGGCTTTTCAAAAACTGCTTGAAATGTAGCCTGCAGTATCTCCCCATTCCTGACCTATACTTATCCATAACTGGGCTAATAACTCGCTAACTAGCAAAGAAAATCAACAAATGTGCACAGGCACTTTTCAGATCTGAACTGATCTGAAAAGTGCATTCACTCACAGGTGACTGAAAGACTCGCAGGCTCGCAGGACTCGCAGGCTCGCAGGCTACCACGCCAATAGAATTTTGCTCCACAGACTTCATCTTGCAAAGTTAGATTTGGTTTGGTTTGTTGCATTGAAAAGGGGCTGATATAATGTTGATTCGATAACAGAAACGCGCAGTTTAGAAGGAAAATTGCACGAGACGACCCTCCTTTAATAAACACTGAACAAAAACAGTATGCGGTAGTAGCAACCGATGCCTCCTTGATAATAATGACAGATATACGGGGATATATTATGACATTTTACAATAACACAGTTATTTATCATTGGAATGAAAACATTGGTGAAACATCCCAGTAAATCCAGTGTCTGTGTATCTCATAAAGCAGCAGTGGTTTTATACTGCTGAATGGCTGCTTCTCTTTGTGCTCTGTGGAGATTTTCTCAGGATGCTTTCTCCATTACCCTCTTATCCATGCACTCCATGTTGGACCCCTGAAATAGTACTATTACCATCCACTCTCCTCCCCCTCTCTCCTCCCCCTCTTTCCTCCTCCTTCCCTTCTCTCCTCCCTTACTCTCTTCTCCCAAACTCAAGCCCTCTCTCCTCCTCTTCACTCTCATCTCTCCTCTTCTCCCCTCTTCCCCCTTCCCTCCTCTCCCCAACTCAAGCCCTCTCCTCTTCTCCCCCTCCCTCCCTCTCCACCCACCATCTCCTCTCTTCCCCCCTCCTCTCTCCTTGCCAGTAGATGGGCTCTAATCATGGGCCAGGGAAATTATATTCCACCTCAAGCAAATTAAAGTGTCTGGTATGCATCCTTCACCTCCTTCAGTCAGGAGTTTAAATGCCCCCTGAATGCTGAGTGAGAGGCTAGGCTAGGCTACGCTTGGCTAGCTACAGTACAAAGGGAATGGACAACCACAAAAGAGGTTAAACTAAACCATCCACCAATATGGAGCATGATGTAAAGCCCTAGGTCAGGTCACAGCCAGCCTCAGAGGACACATCAGGGGACCGCCAGCCTCTGTGCCAGGCAAGCCAGAGTGATCCTTTGAAAAGACAACCGTCTTGTCACTGGGGAGTGGACACCCCCCGAGGCACCACAACCACCTAAAGGTCACAGAGCTGACCCATCTGGACCCCCTGTCTGAGGCCAGAAGACAGACAGACAGACAGACAGACAGACAGACAGACAGACAGACAGACAGACAGACAGACAGACAGACAGACAGACAGACAGACAGACAGACAGACAGACAGACAGACAGACAGACAGACAGACAGACAGAGATGAACATGACCCCACTGCCTGGAATGCCCCCCCCCCAACAGACAGACAGACAGACAGACAGACAGACAGACAGACAGACAGACAGACAGACAGACAGACAGACAGACAGACAGACAGACAGACAGACAGACAGACAGACAGACAGACAGACAGACAGACAGACAGACAGACAGACAGACAGAGATGAACGTGACCCCACTGCCTGGAATGCCCCCCCCCCCCAACAGGACAGACAGACAGAGACAGACAGACAGACAGACAGACAGACAGACAGACAGACAGACAGACAGACAGACAGACAGACAGACAGACAGACAGACAGACAGACAGACAGACAGACAGAGATGAACGTGACCCCACTGCCTGGAATGGCCCCCATACATACAGACAGACAGACAGCTGATAGCATACTTTCATATACAACTGACTGACAAAGGAATCAGCATTTATTTACCAAGTATTCACAGTATTTACCATGATGATATTACACGTTTACAGGACTTACCAAGCTTGGTATCTCAGGTCAAGCATGCTTATCATATACAGTAGGTCTATAAGGTATACAACCCATCAGCCCTTGAGTCAGTGAGTTCAGATGTGATGACATGGTAGAGAGATGAGAACACTACCCCAGCAGTACCACAGATGTTAAGCTCCACTATGACCACTGCTCCAGCAATACAACAATAGAAGCATGTAAGTGGATTCCACAGGATGACCGTTGACCACAGTTACTCCCAACCTGTGACCTCTCTCCTCTGGGCTGACTATCTCCCACAAATCCCCCCTCCCTCCCCCCTCAGCGATCTACACAGACAGTATGGATCTTCATTGTCTCCTCAGGCTCTAATGAAGTATCAGGGCTGTCCTAGCTAGCATTGCCCATGACATGTCCATCCCCCAGGGCAGGGAGGGCCATCCATGCTACCCCGGCCCGGCTACAATTCCCCAGCCCCAGCCTCTCCTCACACCCAGGCCTGACACTCCCTACACCGCCTTGCCTCTAATTGCTGCCTCGTAGGCAGGCGCCACGGCAACAAATCCATTTAACAATAGTCGAGTATTGATCCCCTAGCTGCCTCACCCCTGTCCCAGGGTGGGTAGGGTTAGATGGAGGATGGGTGCCCTGCCTCGCCCTTGTCCTAGTGTGGAGAGTAGGGTTAGATGGAGGATGGAGGAGGGCTGGAGGGGGGGAGGCCCTTATTACATAGCCAGGAGGGGAAACCTGTTCAATTTGTTCCATTAATGAGAGCTGAAGAAGCACTTTCACTGCTGTCCCAGTGGAGTCATTACAGCTGGATCCACAGAGCTGGAGCTATGCTACTGGACTGTCAGAGTTAACCCCATACAGACACACCACAGATCCAGCCTGCTGCTGCAACAAGCAGACCTGAACCCTATGAATACACAGCGCCTGTTCAGATAAGGGCCTGAACATGGTCATGTAATGACTCTAAACAGGCTTTATTGGTACGTTAGAGTTCAACCTAGTCCTATATCTGATTGGATTTGACATGAATGATTATTCAGGGTGTTTGTGGTGTAATGTGTAGGCCCTGTTTGATATGTTGTTAACATAATGCTAAACACAGGGTTTTATGTTGGTGCCCTAGCACATGTGCTAGGATTTGCATTTTGCTGCAACCAGTAATGGATATTGGAAATGCAATGGGGCATATAGGGAAAAAATACCCATCAACGCTGTGAAAACACCACATTGAAAAAGCAATATTATATTTCTGTGGGTGTATTAGCAAAGCTTAAATATTAAACATCTATTAAATATTGATGGTATTGAGCCAAACAAGAGTAAGCTAAGTATAAAAGCATTTCTGGTAAAGTACACCAAAGTAAGTCATAGCTTTTCTTAAATAAAATGTTCATGTAACATTTAAACATTAACATGTGCTTTTTATACATACAGAACAAACATCAAATGCAAATCTTTACCCTTTCTCTCACCTATTGTTAGACCAGCCTCAGTTGCTCATTATAGTGCACTTCATAACTCTCACAGCCAGGAAATGTGTCCTTGTGTAAAATGCATCATTTGGGTGAAGGAACTAATTCCCCCTTTGAAACCGGGTTTCCCTGCCTGTTGACTGAGTCTGTAGGACAAGTAATACTGTACAGTAAGTATCTGTCGGTCTTTACTACACGCGGTACTGGATGGTGGCTGTGTAGTGTTGCTGCTGTTGCTGCCTCCACAGTGAGCCAGCAGTCCTCACCACAGCAGAACCAGTCTGTCTGGCCACATCACATCTGGACTAATTACAATCAGATGCTGATTCTTCCGTTTCTCTCTCCGTTATTACGGCATAAACCCAGACTCAGCGCACCAGTGGCTTTTCTGGCACCTACCCCAGACTTCCCTCACGTAGCCGAGTAACTAATCCCCCCCACTCCCCTCTACACCCCCCTCCTGCGTCTTCACCCCAACATTCACCCCTTTCATCAAGAAGAGTTCAAGCACTTCTCCAGAGCAACATGCATATTTACTGGCAGCCGAAGCGTAGACGAGGCCGTGCGGCCCTCATAACGTAATGCAGCACATCGAGACATATTACTGGGCCATTTGCAGACTCTGGTCCAGGTCGGTGATTAGCAGCTGCTTCAAGGACACATTGCTCTGCTCATCCCTTACATTTCCTCTCTCTCCTTCAAAACACTCTCTCATTCTCTCGCTCACTCATTTGCGTTTTTCTTCAGGGTTGCTGAATACATTCACCCATCTGAACATAAATTGTATAGAGAGAGAGAGAGAGGGAGAGGGAGAGAGACATAGAGAGAGAGAGAGAAATAGAAAGAAGGCGAGAGAGAGAGAGGACAGTGTAAGGGAAGGTTGGAAATGGAGCGTGAGAGAGGACTGTTTCATCTCTATAGCTGTGTTATATCCCCCACAACACACTGCTCTTATTCAATATCAGCTCAGTGAAATAAAAGAGGTGCACTTCTGTCACCTTGACAACATGCTGGTGTCAGAAGCATAGCAACAGCTTTGGCTGTACAGTTTACTGAGGAGCTATGCTACAAGTCCAAGAATTGAATGGAAAACATGGAGCTCAGAGAGTGCAGCCATTTTATAATCTTATTCACCCTGTGTACTGTAGCTGTTGTGTTTCCACTGTGTGCGTGGGTGCGTTTGTGTTTGTAATGCAATTGCTAAGGAGCTTAGACACATCTGTTTCACAGTTTCTATCTGCAAGCAAAACAAACAAAACAACAATATGAAAATACAACAGAAAAAAAAATCAACACATAAGTATCACATTCCCTTCAGGATTCTACATTACAGTTTAAAAGTTGAGGGGCTATTTGAGGAAAACATCAAAAATATGCAAAACTCTAGTCGTCAAATAAACAAAACACAATATGGTCATGGAAATAGATGAACCTTGAGTAACACAGAGGAAAAGACAGCAAAAATATACACTGATTGGACAAAGAATTAGGAACACCTTCCTAATATGGAGCTGGACACTCTTTTGCCCTCAGAACAGCCTCAAACACAATCCATCTCTCAATTGTCTCAAGGCTTAAAAATCCTTCTTTAACCTGTCACCTCCCCTTCATCTACACTGATTGAAGTGGATTTAACAAGTGACATCAATAAGGGATGATAGCTTTCACCTAGATTCACCTGGATTCACCTGGTCAGTCTATGTCATGGAAAAAGCTTGTGTGCCTAATGTTTTGTACACTAAGTGTTTATTTTAACATAGAACATTTAAAATGTATAAATACTTAAACATATTCCAATTTACTGTCCAAACCTCCCCACACATTCAAACATTTACAATACTGATTTACAGCACATCTATGTATTGAAGAATCAATGACAAAGGTTCATGGATAAAGGTCAAGCACATTCAGAATGAACAGGCACATGGACAGGCTCTTTTATAGAGAATCATTATGTGGACAGCAGGGCAGATTCATGTTTTTTAAATTAGCTGTCCAAAAATGCATAAGTGAGTCTCTCTTTTCCTGGTATTGCTTGCCGTGGTTTATTCTCCACTAGGAAGTGAACACAATGTGGGCACGTGGCACGCCCAAGGCCTCGGGTCAACAACATGAAATGTTTTTTACTAGAATGGAAGTGCTGTGCAGCTCTATCAGCCTTGTGACTTTACTGTGTGTCGTTAAGGTCTAGAACATAAAAGGGAAAAGGTCATTTCTGCTCTAAAAGCGCAAGGCTAACACCTTTGAGCATGCCGTGAGTGACTACACCGTGCCTGTCTGTCTGGCCTGTCTGTCTGGCCACCGTGCCTGTCTGTCTGGCCAGGGGAAATAGAACACAGTGCAGCCATCACATAGACATCAGATCCAGGATAGAATCACTGCAGAAAAATACATACAGTACATCAACATGTCACATTTAAAATACCGTACTGTCCACGGTTTGAGACAGATTAGAAAACAAACACAATGCACTCTGTCACATTTCAGTTAGAAATTGTGTAAAGCCTATCGATAGTTTTTCCACGTGCTTTTGTCCATTAAGGCCATAAATTGTTGTTTTAATATACAGTGTCAAGAAAAAGTACATGAACCCTTTGGAATTACCTGGATTTCTGCATAAAATGGTCATTAAATTTGATCTGATCTTCATCTAAGTCACAACAATAGACACACATAGTGTGCTTAAACTGATAAAACACAAATTATTGTATTTTTCTTGTCTATATTGAATACATAATTTAAACATTCACGGTGTAGGTTGGTAAAAGAATGTGAACCCCTATGCTAATGACTTCTCCAAAAGCTAATTGGAGTCAGGAGTCAGCTAACCTGGAGTCCAATCAATGAGATGAGATTGGAGATGTTGGTTAGAGTTGCCCTGCCTTATACAAAACAATCACCAAATTTGAGTTTGCTATTTACAAGAAGCATTGGCTGAACCATGCCTCGAACAAAAGAGATCTCAGAAGACCTAAGATTAAGAATTGTTGACTTGCATAAAGCTGGAAAGGGTTACAAAAGTATTTCTAAAAGCCTTGATGTTCATCAGTCCACAATAAGACAAATTGTCTATAAATGGAGAAAGTTCAGCCCTGTTGCTACTCTCCCTTGGACTGGCCGTCCTGCAAAGATGACTGCAAGAGCACAGCGCAGAATGCTCAATGAGGTTAAGAAGAATCCTAGAGTGTCAGCTAAAGACTTACAGAATGCTAACATCTCTGTTGACGAGTCTACAATACGTAAAACACAAAACAAGTTCATGGGAGAACACCACGGAAGAAGCCACTGCTGTCCAAAAGAAACATTGCTGCATGTCTGAAGTTCGCAAAAGAGCACCTGGATGTTCCACAGCACTATTGGCAAAATATTCTGTGGACTGATTAAACTAAAGTTGAGTTGTTTGGAAGGAGCACACAACACTATGTGTGGAGAAAAAAAGGCACAGCACACCAACATGAAAACCACATCCCAACTGTAAAGTATGGTGGAGGGAGCATCATGGTTTGGGTCTGTTTTGCTGCCTCAGGGCCTGGAATGTTTACAATTCCCAAGTTTATCAAGACTTTTTGCAGGTGAATGAAAGGCTATCTGTCTGCCAATTGAAGGTCAACAGAAGTTGGGTGATACAACAGGACAATGACCCAAAACTCAGAAGTAAATCAACAACGGAATGGCTTCAACAGAAGAAAATACACCTTCTGGGGTGGCCCAGTCAGAGTCCTGACCTCAACCCCATTGAGATGCAGTGGCATGACCTCGAGAGAGCGGTTCACACCAGACATCACAAGAATATTGCTGAACTGAAACAGTTTTGTAAAGAGGAATGGTCCAAAATTCCTCCTGATCATTGTGCAGGTCTGATCCGCAACTACAGAAAAATGTTTGGTTGAGGTTATTGCTTCCAAAGGAGGGTCAACCAGTTATTAAATCCAAGGGTTCAGATACTTCTTCCACCCTGCACTGTGAATGTTTACACGGTACGTTCAATAAAGAGATGAAAACATATAATTGTTTGTGTGTTATTAGTTTAAGCACACTGTGTGTGTCTATTGTTGTGACTTAGATGAAGGTCAAATTAAATGTTATGCAGAAATCCAGGTAATTCCAAATCTTTCTCTTGTCACTGTATGCCATTCACCAGATGCTTTTATCCAAAGTGACTTACAGTCATGCGTGCATACACTTTACATATGGGTACTCCCGGGAATTGAACCCACTATCCTGGCATCGCAAACACAGAGCTCTACCAACTGAGCTACAGATGACCACTTTTGTCCAACTAATTGGAAATAGTGAGCTCATCTACTGTGTGCCATGTCCATATTGTGTCTATGCCAGACTGGAAGGGAAAATCTAATGTTGGCTGGAAGCCTATCTTAGCCCTGTCTAGACTCTAACACTTGGAGGATTCTGAATGGTGATGTAATGATGATACTTTACCAGATCTAAAAGGATGATGTCACAGCGAACGAGGGAGAGCGGACACGGTCAAAAGAAATAACAACAATTTGGAACGTGTGAACAGTTAGTGTGGACTTGAATGATTTCTGGGTGTATCGTCTCAACACCTGGATGAAAAGCCTCGTTTTAATAGTTCCCTTGTTCTGACACTACCTATTGATTTTCTGTGGAGCGGGCGGGCGGGTTGTGTTGTGGGGCAGTGGTCTGCTCTGGCTTCTTGCTCCCAGCAGGAACAGTTAAATTGAGCCATTTAGAAGCTGGGGTTGACTGTCTTTAGAGACTCCTGCTCGCCATGGCCTCTCCTCTCACAGACCATTTGTTTCCATCACGTGGGAGTTTTCTCTGGAGCAGGTGAAGGAACATTCTGCCACATCACCCTGGTCTCCTCACTCAAATTCAATCACATGTATTTTATAAAGCTTTACAGATACCCAGCCTGAAACCCCAATGAACAAGCAATGCAGAGGCAGAAGCACAGTGGCTAGGAAAAACTCCCTAGGAGGCAGGAACCTATCTTCATAGAGAGGAACCAGGCTCCTAGGGTTGGTCAGTCCTCTTCTGGCTGTACCTCAAAGAGACACATGGAGCCTAAGAGGACAGAAATGTCATTTCCACTCCCAACTGGGTTTGGGACTGATCCTTTTGCACTTCAGCAGTAGAACAGCAATGGAGGTGTATGCATTCAAGTGTGACAAAATTATGAGTTTGACCTTTAAACAGAACGTTTCCAAATCTCGTAGCCAAAACAAAATGTACAATGTGGGGGCCAACTAGGTCTGTGTTTTTGTCGAAGTATATGCATTTCATTTTAATTTCCAAACTCCACAAGGCCTGTAGAGATGCTCAGAAACACAGAGTCATTGTTGATGTCTTATAAACAAGTGCAGAGAACTCTACCCAGGCATTAGCATGGAGATAACAATGTTTAAAGAAATGCACCTCACCACAGACAGATATGAAGACTAATCGTTGCCTAACAGAGCTGTGGTTATTAGAGAGTGCATGGGGATCTGTGATAGCAAATGGCCAATTGGAGCAGTGATACCACTGTTGTCACTACTAATGGAGTTAGGAGGGAAATAAAGTGCAGCTGATGCTGTGATTATTGGAGGCGCAGGGAGAAGATGTGTTTCCATAAATGAGAGCCAGTCCTTGTAGCAAAGTTTCCAGCAGTGTTGCTACTTAACCCAATGATCCAGCCATTACTGTGATGGATATGGAAGAGGAGCACCAATAGCAGCACAGAGAGACACTGTGATGGATAGATAGAGAGTGCCAATAGCCAATAGCAGCACAGAGATACACTGTGATGGATAGATAGAGAGCGCCAATAGCCAATAGCAGCACAGAGAGAGGAATCAGGAGGAGAGAGATACTTGATACAGCACTCTTTCTCTGAAATACACTGAAATACTGTCCACATATACTGTCCACATATACTGTACACATATACTGCACACATATACTGAACACATATGCTGTCCAACAAATAAACTGATTAGCCAACATAAATGGAGCATTCCCAAATAATGTGCAAGTTCACATACAAACATGCATGCACCATACGTACTGTATGTATGTGCAGACAAGGCAGGAAATCATTGTATTTTCACCAGTTGCAGTGAACCAGATACACTCATCAAGATAGACACACGTACTGCCCTGGTCAGGTAGGTTACTTTCTAAATGGAATCCGTCACAGTTACTTGTTACCTGTCCGAAATTGTCATCAGCAACCTAATTTTTAGATTACCCAAACTCAGTAACGTAATCTGATTACATTCATTTACTTTGAGATTACTTTCCCCTTAAGAGGCATTAGAAGACAAAAATGTATGTTACCAATTGAATGACATCTATTGCAGGATAAATCAATGTTAAAGTTTACATAGCTGGCCATATATTGATGTTAAATGTTACTTTATGGGTTGGTTATGTAGGCTTCTTCTAACCTATCGCTTTCTACTACATTAAAAACCAAAGTCTATCAGAATTCCAGTCATTGCAATAAATGTTATACCCTCTGATCTTCAAGAACAGGACTTGGAAATATGGAAGTATAGATTAACCAAATTGTTTTACCTGAGCATAACCCCAAAACTAAGGACTTATTAGCCAGCCCTACTCTGTTGTTTATGATTGTGTTGTCATGGAGGACTGATTGGGCTCATTGATTCAAGTTGAAAAATAAATGCTGCACTCATGGAATGGCATGCTTTGAGCACTTCTGAAAAGTGCTATATACATGGGAAAATGGATGCCATATGCTGCATTTGCTATAGGCCTATTGTTTACCTTTTTGTTGGTGACACTTTGATATCTTGATAGTATGCAGCTGTTTAAAGGGCAAATTCACAGATGAAACAATAACAAAATGGTCTGTCCACTGGTATCAAAAACAATGATAAATAGGCAGCTTAAACTTCTTGAATTCAACCATTATTGGGTTCAAATGCACATTTAGATTTGTGAACAGCCATCCACAACAACCACAATCCATAAGGCGCAAATAGACAAATAAGAGAGCAGCAAGGTGATTCACATCAATGCATTACAGTATGTAGATATAAATAATAAGTGATATCCGTATTGTCGTAGACTACACCACTGCTGTCATCCGTACCTCCAAGCCTTTATTCAAGTTGGATAATCTTTCGATGCCAACAGAAGTCGCACCAATGGAAGACAGATCTTGGACTGTAGCCTACAAACGCCTATTCCTGCTCTTTTCCCACAATCCATCAAACGCATTTGTGTGTCGTCATAGTGGTCTCTGATTTATGGTCAGACTCGCTCACGTTGAACAAATGTAAACTTGCACCTTTTTTTCAATGCTGATTTCAATGTCATTGAGAAAACACAGAAGTGAGAAAGATTTTTTTCTCGCAACCATCCTTTCTGAATTTAAAAGTAATCCTCAAAGTAATCATGTAGTTTTTCAAAAGTATCTGTAATCTGATTACAATATTTTTGCTGGTAACATAACGGCTTACAGTTTTACTTTTTTGTTAATACCTTACATTTAATCCGTTACTCCCCAACCCTGCATATTGCAACTCTCAAGTACTGCATCAAGGCTCATCAGAGAGCCTGAACACTCTGCATGTACAGGGTGAGCCTGACAGTTAATTCTGGTCAAGGGTCATGAACAACTGTAAGTCAAAGATTCCATGTAAATGTGATATTGATATAACTAGTATCCTGCTTTCGCTGAAAGACCCTTAAAAGGAGAGAGAAAATGAGCCAGAGATCAAACGTCCACGCATGCTATTTCCTCAATCACAGCTAGGAACGAGTTCAAACATTTCTCCCTTTCAGGGACCAAGAATAGAAGGAACTGGAAGTGAAATCAGTGTGAACTCTTACTGTACATTCCAGCACAGATATGGCCAGAACATGATGTTACAGGTCACACAAGTGTAGGGATATCACAAAACGAAGACCCAATGCTTTAACTGAGGAAATTAAAGGTAGAATGATAAAAAACTGGTGAGGGAAAAACATTGAAGGTGACACTGGCTTTTATCACCTCAAGGCTGTGAACCATTCCAGTGTACTGTACAGTGTAGTAGCACATTGTGACAGTTTTTCAAGAGGAATCAATATGGCTGAAATATCGTGTTTTATGAGTTGCTTCAATGGGCTGGGAGCCGTATGAGTGGAGTAATGTGTTTAACTAGATTATATTTAAACAGCCAGGACAAAGAGAGGGAGAAACAAACATGGGAGAGAGGAAGGAAAAGGATAAGATGGAGCCGGGTGAAATGGAAAAGAGAGAGAGAAAAACAACAGAAAAACAAAAAAAAGCATTTAACTGCATTTGATTGTTCTTCACAGTAAATTACTATTTGATGTTATGTCTATACAATGAAACTAAATATAGGCATCCTCCCCCTCATCGTCATATTTAAATACAACTACCACCACCCCCAAAAACACATAAAACCACTGGTCCCACGATTTGTGTGTGCTTGAAGGAGAACAATGTCTCCATGTCACTCTGATGTTGCTTACAGCCCAGCGGCTGTAGTAAATCATTTTTAATGGTGTTTAATTGGATAAACAGAAGGTCCAATTCTTTTTCGCAATAAATAATTTATCGAGCTCCTGTTTAATCTGTGTCAGCACAACAGCAAACATTTTCACAGGCAACACTGCCAGAGCTGGAAGGTGTTAGCATGTTTGTTGTTCTAATTGTCTTCCTCTAGTGTCACTTCCTCTCTTTATTTTTTATTTATTTCTCCTTTATTTAACCAGGTAGGCCAGTTGAGAACAAGTTCTCATTTACAACTGCGACCTGGCCAAGATAAAGCATAGCAGTGCGACACAAACAACAACACAGAATTACACATAAACAAACATACAGTCAGTAACACAAAAGAAAAGACAAATAGACAAATCTATGTACAGTGTGTGCAAATGTAGAAGAGTAGGGAGGTAGGCAATAAATAGGCCCTAGAGGCGAAAATAATAAAAATGTAGCATTAATACTGGAGTGATAATGTGCAGATGATGATGTGCAAGTAGAGATACTGGGGTGCAAAAGAGCAAGAGGGTAAGTAATAATATGGGGATGAGGTAGTTGGGTGTGCTATTTACAGATTGGCTGTGTACAGGTACAGTGATCTGTAAGCTGCTCAGATAGCTGATGCTTAAAGTCAGAGAGGGAGATATAAGACTCCAGCTTCAGAGATTTTTGCAATTTGTTCCAGTCATTGGCAGCAGGGAACTGGAAGGAAAGGCGGCCAAATGAAGTGTTGGCTTTGGGGATGACCAGTGCAATATACCTGCTGGAGTGCGTGCTACGGGTGGGTGTTACTATGGTGACCAGTGAGCTGGGATAAGGCAGGGCTTTACCTAGCAAAGACTTATAGATGACCTGGAGCCAGTGGGTTTGTTGACGGATATGTAGTGAGGGCCAGCCAATGAGAGCATACACGCCACAGTGGTGGGTAATATATGGGGCTTAGGTGATAAAACGGATGGCACTGTGATAGACTACATCCAGTTTGCTGAGTAGAGTGTTGGAGACTATTTTGTAAATGACATCGCCAAAGTCAAGGATCAGTAGGATAGTCAGTTTTACGAGGGTATGTTTGGCAGCATGAGTGAAGGAGGCTTTGTTGGGAAATAGGAAGCCGATTCTAGATTTAATTTTGGATTGGAGATGCTTATTGTGAGTCTGGAAGGAGAGTTTACAGTCTAACCAGACATCTAGGTATTTGTAGTTGTCCACATATTCTAGGTCAGAACCGTCCAGAGTAGTGACGCTAGTCGGGCGGGAGGGTGCGGGCAGCAATCGGTTGAAGAGCATGCACTTAGTTTTACTAGCATTTAAAAGCAGTTGGAGGCCACGGAAGGACAGTTGTATGGCGTTGAAGCTCGTTTGGAGGTTTGTTAGCACAGTGTCCAAAGAAGGGCCAGATGTATACAGAATGGTGTGGTCTGTGTAGAGGTGGATCAGAGAACCACCAGCGGCAAGAGCGACATAATTGATATATACAGAGAAAAGAGTCGGCCCGAGAATTGAACCCTGTGGCACCCCCATAGAGACTGCCAGAGGTCCGGACCACAGGCCCACGATTTGACACACTGAACTCTATCTGAGAAGTAGTTGGTGAACCAGTCGAGGCAGTCATTTGACAAGCCAAGGCTACTGAGTCTGCTGATAAGAATGCAATGAAAGCCTTGGCCAGGTCGATGAAGATGGCTGCACAGTACAGTCTTTTATCGATGGCAGTTATGATATTGTTTAGGACCTTGAGCGTGGCTGAGGTGCCCCCATGACCAGCTCAGAAACCAGATTGCGTAGTGGAGAAGGTACAGTGGGATTTGAAATGGTCGGTGATCTGTATATTAACTTGGCTTTCGAAGATTTTAGAAAGGCAGTGCAGGATGGATATAGGTCTATAACAATTTGGGTCTAGAGTGTCTGACCGCGACAGCTTTCCAATCTTTGGGGATCTCAGATGATACAAAAGAGAGGTTGAATAGGCTGGTAATAGGGGTTGCAACAATTTCGGTGGATAATTTTAGAAAGACAGGGTCCAGATTGTCTAGCCCAGCTGATTTGTAGGGATCCAGGTTTTGCAGTTCTTTCAGAACATCAGCTGTCTGGATTTGGGTGAAGGAGAAGCGGGGGGGGGGGGGGGGGGGGGGGGGCAAGTTAGGGGTATCCAGGTGGAAAGCATGGCCAAGTGTGGAAAAATGCTTATTGAAATTATTGATTATGGTAGATTTATAGGAGGTGACAGTGTTTCCAATCCTCATTGCAGTGGGCAGCTGGGAGGAGGTGCTCTTATTTTCCATGTACTTTGCAGTGTCCCAAAACTTTTCGGAATTAGTGCTACAGGAAGCAAATTTATGTTTGAAAAAGCTAGCCTTAGCTTTCCTGACTGACTGGAGAGTTTCATATCGCCGGGGCTATTCGATGCTAATGCAGAACGCCGCACTCTTTCCTGAGGTGATTATGAAACTGGATAATAACCATATCAACCAACCAAATAGAAATACTGTGTAGTAGATACGGAGTCTGCCTGCTTGTTCCTGGTCCCTGATGGCCTCAGGATGTGCCGAGTATGGGGAGGTGTGCAAGTGGGCGTTCCTGTGGAGTCACCACTCTGAGTCCCTGAAAGGGTTGACACTGAAGGTCTGGTGGGTATGGGGACATCAGGTCCCCTGGTTTGTCCCCATTGCTCATCATCTGGATGGGGATGAGATGTCTGGGGTCTGGTCTTGATGGTGACATCAGGTCCCCTGGTATACCACCATCACTTAGCCAGGCCAGTGTCTCTGAGGACAGGGAAGGAGACTATTCTATCCCCTAGTCACTGGTCACAGTGTTCAAAGTGCCATTCCAGTGAAAGGCTGGGCTACAGTATGTATGAATCCAGTGGCAGTGAAATGGTCATTAATGTGTTCAATTTGCCTTAATGGCTTTCTCAATCCCAGTTGTCAGTGCCATTCATCCCCATGCGGAGCTGCAATCCTGCTCCTCTCACAGCCTTTAATTAATCCATTCATCTCACAGAGAAGCGATCAATGCAGCCTGGAATGAAGGCTGCCATGGCCATGACACAGCAGCAGCACAGGAAATACAAAACACATTGCTTTACGAATATGATGTACACAGCATACGGTATGCTCACAAAACATCCCACTGACTTTGTCACATATGCAAGCATGCATGAGCAGATACGCAAAATGATGCCATATTGACAAGTCGATTTTTTTGTATTTTTCCCACTTTTTCTCCCCAATTTAGATTTTCTCTCATCGCTGCGACTGCCCAATGGGCTTGGGAGGCGAAGGTCGAGTCATGCATCCTCCGAAACACCTGCCCGCTGAACCCGGAAGCCAGACGCACCACTGTGTTGGATGAAAACACTGTTCAAATGATGACCGAGGTCAGCCTGCAGAAGCCCGCCCCGCCACAAGGAGTCACTAGAGCACGTTGAGCCAAGTAAATCTCCGCCGACCAAACCCTCCCCTAACCCGGACGAAGTTGGGCCAATTGTGCACCGCCAAATGGGACTCTCGATCACAGCCGGTGGTGATACAGCCCGGGATTGAACCTGGGTCTATAGTGACACCTCAAGCACTGCGATGCTGTGCCTTAGACTGCTGCGCCACTCAGGAGGCCTAAAATGTAGAATTTATCAATTTACATTATTATAAAAACTTAGAATGCTATACAGTATATACAGTACGGGGGTTACAACAATCCCAGCTCTGCAGACTTTGCTGCAGACTTTGCTGTGAAGCGACAGAGTCATTGGATCATTTGATTTGGTACCGTCCTTACACCTTAGAGTGCATTCGGGAAATTTTCAGACCCCTTAACTTTTTCCACATTTTGTTATGTTACAGCTTTACTCTAAAATGTATTAAAAAAAATTATTCTCATCAATTTACACAAAATATCACATAATGACAAAGCAAAAATAGGTTTTTAGAAATTGTAGCTAATTTATAAAAAATAAAAAACAGAAATACCTTATTTACGTAAGTATTCAGACACTTTGCTTTGAGACTAGAAATTGAGCTCAGGTGCATCTTGTTTCCATTGGTCGTCCTTGAGATGTTTCTACAACTTGATTGGAGTCCCCCTGTGGCAAATTCAATTGATTTGACATGATTTGGAAAGGCACACACCTCTCTATATAAGGTCCAACAGTTGACAGTGCATGTCAGAGCAAAAACCAAGTGATGAGGTCGAAGGAATTATCCGTAGAGCTCCGAGACAGGATTGTGTTGAGGCACAGATCTGGGGAAGGGTACCAAAACCTTTCTGCAGCATTGAAGATCCCCAAGAACACAGTGGTCTCTACCATTCTTAAATGGAAGAAGTTTGTAACCACCAAGACTCTTCCTCTTCCTAGGCACGGCCAAACTGAGCAATCGGGGGTGAAGGTCCTTGGTCAGGGAGGTGACCAAGAACCCGATGGTCACTCTGAAGGAGCTCCAGAGTTCCTCTGTGGAGATGGGAGAACCTTCCAGAAGGACAACCATCTCTGCAGCACTCCACCAATCAGGCCATTATGGTAGAGTAGCCAGACGGAAGCCACTCCTCAGTAAAAAGGCACATCACAGCCCGCTTGGAGTTTTCCAAAAGGCACCTAAAGGACTCAAACCATGAGAAACAAGATTCTCTAGTCTGATGAAACTAAGATTGAACTCTTTGACCTGAATGCCAAGCGTCACGTCTGGAGGAAACCTGGCATCCTCCCTACGGCGAAGCATGGTGGGAGCAGCATCATGCTGTGGTATTGTTTTTCAGCGGGAGGGACTGGGAGACTAATCAGGATTGACGGAAAGATGAACGGAGCAAAGTACAAAGATCCTTTATGAAAATGTGCTCCAGAGCGCTCAAAACCTCAGACTGGGGTGAAGGTCCACCTTCTAACAGGACAACAACCCTAAGCACACAGCCAAGACAACGCAAGAGTGGCTTCGGGACAAGTCTCTGAATGTCCTTGAGTGGCCCGGACAGAGCCCTGACTTGAACCCGGTCGCACATCTCTGGAGAGGCCTGAAAATAGCTGTGTAGCGATGCTTCCCATCCAACCTGACAAAGTTTGACAGGATTTGCAGAGAAGAATGGGAGAAACTCCCCAAATACAGGTGTGCCAAGCTTGTAGCATCATACCCAAGAAGACTCAAGGCTGGATTTGCTGCCAAAGTTGCTTCAATAAAGTACTGAACAAATGACAAATCTGCCTGATTCCAGCCTTGCTGAAGCACCCCCAGATCATCACCGATCCTCCACCCAATTTCACAGTGGGTTCACAAAACTCCAGGTCCCGCACCCACTGTGAAATTTGGTGGAGGATCAGTGATGATCTGGGGGGTGCTTCAACAAGGCTGGAATCAGGCAGATTTGTCATTGTGAAGGACACATGAATCATGCCATGTACAAGGTTTTCCTGGAAGAAAATTTGCTTCCTTCTGCTCTGACAATGTTCCCCAACTCTGAGGATTTTCTTTTCCAGCAGGACAATGCTCCATGCCACACAGCCAGGTCAATCAAGGTTTGGATGGAGGACCACCAGATCCTGTAACGGCCAGCCCAATCTCCAGACCTGAACCCCATTGAAAACCTCTGGAATGTGATCAAGAGGAAGATGGATGGTCACAAGCCATCAAACAAAGCCGAGCTGCTTGAATTGTTGTGCCAGGAGTGGCATAAAGTCACCCAACATCAACCAAGATGCATGAAAGCTGTGATTATAAATCAGGGTTATTCCACCAAATATTGATTTCTGAAGTCTGCCTAAGTTAAAACATTAGTATTGTGTTGTTTATAAATGAATATGAGCTTATTTTCTTTGCTTTTTTCGAGGTCTGACAACACTACATATTTTTTGTTATTTTGAAAAGTTGTCATTTTCTGCAAATAAATGCTCTAAATGACAATATTTTTATTTGGAATTTGGGAGAAATGTTGTCAATCGTTTATAGAATAAAACAAAAAGGTTCATTTTCCCCAAACACATACCTATAAATAGTAAAACAGTGGTCTCTTAATTATTTCCAGAGCTGTGTATGTATATACAGTATCCAGGCCAACGGTGGGTACTGTACATAATTATTTCCAGAGCTGTGTATGTATATACAGTATCCAGGCCAACGGTGGGTACTGTTCATAATTATTTCCAGAGCTGTGTATATACAGTATCCAGGCCAACGGTGGGTACTGTACATAATTATTTCCAGAGCTGTGTATGTATATACAGTATCCAGGCCAACGGTGGGTACTGTACATAATTATTTCCAGAGCTGTGTATATATATACAGTATCCAGGCCAACGGTGGGTACTGTACATAATTATTTCCAGAGCTGTGTATATACAGTATCCAGGCCAACGGTGGGTACTGTACATAATTATTTCCAGAGCTGTGTATGTATATACAGTATCCAGGCCAACGGTGGGTTCTGTACATAATTATTTCCAGAGCTGTGTATATATATACAGTATCCAGGCCAACGGTGGGTACTGTACATAATTATTTCCAGAGCTGTGTATATACAGTATCCAGACCAACGGTGGGTACTGTACATAATTATTTCCAGAGCTGTGTATATATATACAGTATCCAGGCCAACGGTGGGTACTGTACATAATTATTTCCAGAGCTGTGTATATATATACAGTATCCAGGCCAACGGTGGGTACTGTACATAATTATTTCCAGAGCTGTGTATGTATATACAGTATCCAGGCCAACGGTGGGTACTGTACATAATTATTTCCAGAGCTGTGTATATATATACAGTATCCAGGCCAACGGTGGGTACTGTACATAATTATTTCCAGAGCTGTGTATATATATACAGTATCCAGGCCAACGGTGGGTACTGTACATAATTATTTCCAGAGCTGTGTATATATATACAGTATCCAGGCCAACGGTGGGTACTGTACATAATTATTTCCAGAGCTGTGTATATATATACAGTATCCAGGCCAACGGTGGGTACTGTACATAATTATTTCCAGAGCTGTGTATATATATACAGTATCCAGGCCAACGGTGGGTACTGTACATAATTATTTCCAGAGCTGTGTATATACAGTATCCAGGCCAACGGTGGGTACTGTACATAATTATTTCCAGAGCTGTGTATATACAGTATCCAGGCCAACGGTGGGTACTGTACATAATTATTTCCAGAGCTGTGTATATATATACAGTATCCAGGCCAACGGTGGGTACTGTACATAATTATTTCCAGAGCTGTGTATATATGTACAGTATCCAGGCCAATGGTGGGTACTGTACATAATTATTTCCAGAGCTGTGTATATATATACAGTATCCAGGCCAACGGTGGGTACTGTACATAATTATTTCCAGAGCTGTGTATATATATATACAGTATCCAGGCCAACGGTCGGTACTGTACATAATTATTTCCAGAGCTGTGTATATATATACAGTATCCAGGCCAACGGTGGGTACTGTACATAATTATTTCCAGAGCTGTGTATATATATACAGTATCCAGGCCAACGGTGGGTACTGTACATAATTATTTCCAGAGCTGTGTATATATATACAGTATCCAGGCCAACGGTGGGTACTGTACATAATTATTTCCAGAGCTGTGTATATATATACAGTATCCAGGCCAACGGTGGGTACTGTACATAATTATTTCCAGAGCTGTGTATATATATACAGTATCCAGGCCAACGGTGGGTACTGTACATAATTATTTCCAGAGCTGTGTATATATATACAGTATCCAGGCCAACGGTGGGTACTGTACATAATTATTTCCAGAGCTGTGTATATACAGTATCCAGGCCAACGGTGGGTACTGTACATAATTATTTCCAGAGCTGTGTATATATATACAGTATCCAGGCCAACGGTGGGTACTGTACATAATTATTTCCAGAGCTGTGTATATATATACAGTATCCAGGCCAACGGTGGGTACTGTACATAATTATTTCCAGAGCTGTGTATATACAGTATCCAGGCCAACGGTGGGTACTGTACATAATTATTTCCAGAGCTGTGTATATATATACAGTATCCAGGCCAACGGTGGGTACTGTACATAATTATTTCCAGAGCTGTGTATATACAGTATCCAGGCCAACGGTGGGTACTGTACATAATTATTTCCAGAGCTGTGTATATATATACAGTATCCAGGCCAACGGTGGGTACTGTACATAATTATTTCCAGAGCTGTGTATATATGTACAGTATCCAGGCCAATGGTGGGTACTGTACATAATTATTTCCAGAGCTGTGTATATATATACAGTATCCAGGCCAACGGTGGGTACTGTACATAATTATTTCCAGAGCTGTGTATATATATATACAGTATCCAGGCCAACGGTCGGTACTGTACATAATTATTTCCAGAGCTGTGTATATATACAGTATCCAGGCCAACGGTGGGTACTGTACATTATTTTCCAGAGCTGTGTATATATATACAGTATCCAGGCCAACGGTGGGTACTGTACATCATTATTTCCAGAGCTGTGTATATATATACAGTATCCAGGCCAACGGTGGGTACTGTACATAATTATTTCCAGAGCTGTGTATATATATACAGTATCCAGGCCAACGGTGGGTACTGTACATAATTATTTCCAGAGTTGTGTATATATATACAGTATCCAGGCCAACGGTCGGTACTGTACATAATTATTTCCAGAGCTGTGTATATACAGTATCCAGGCCAACGGTGGGTACTGTACATAATTATTTCCAGAGCTGTGTATGTATATACAGTATCCAGGCCAACGGTGGGTACTTTGAAGAATCTCAAATATAAAATAGATTTTGATTTGTTTAACACTTATTTGGTTACTGCATGATTCCATATGTGTTATTTCATAGTTTTGATGTATTCACAATTATTCGGCAATGTAGAAAATAGTAAAAATAAATCAAAAATAAACTTGAATGAGTAGGTGTGTCCAACCTTTTGAATGGTACTGTATATGTACACTGCATATTTACAAAACAATATATGGGGGATTAGAAATGATGCAGACGATTACATTGATGGAAGCTACAATCTATCTGCAATATTAAAGCTGAACTACCCCCTAAATAAAATAAATAAATACATAAATAAATAAAAAGCATGCATGGGCAGACATATGGTATGCACACATACATAAGGTAACATTCGTCTAGGTTATTTACACAAAGACATTTTTAAAGAAAATTAAAATAGACTGGGAAATGTAAAATAAAAGAAATACTGTCACATAGAACCGATAGGTGCATTGAAAGGTGTTGTTTCACAGGGTCAACCATAGAAGTAGAGCGCCCCTGGAGCTAATTAGGGCTGCCTTGTGAAAGGGCACATCTTCAGATTGTGCACCTTGGCGGCTTGGGTATTCAAACCAGCAACCTTGTTTACTGGCTCAATATTCTAACCGCTACCCTGGCCTGCCTATCCTATAAATCACAAGTAACTATAACATTCAAATACCTCTACATTCAGGGCATGTCCCAAGTCATATTCATATTACAAAACTATACAATTAGTACCATTCCCACTAGACGTTATTTTTCCATTACGATACCCATCTAATTAGTTTCCCATCGTAAGTGTCATGTACTGCATATGAAAAATCTATTTCCAATGTATGTAATCTTAAGGAGGCTGGGAGTATTTCTATTTCCAGACTACCCACAGTACGAGTGGCCGCCAGCCTGCCTAATATGATGCTTATAAGAAGGGAAAGCTTGTTAAAAGGACATGTTAGAGCTGTAATTGATTCATATTGGGTGATAGAGGATGAGGCTGTGTGTGTGTTGGAACACTGCACCATAATCACGCAGCACCATAGGGGGTGCTCCTCTCCTCTCCTCTCCTCTCCTCTCCTCTCCTCTCCTCTCCTCTCCTCTCCTCTCCTCTCCTCTCCTCTCCTCTCCTCTCCTCTCCTCTCCTCTCCTCTCCTCTCCTCTCCTCTCCTCTATACAGTACCTGACCCCAGAGCCCACCACTAAATCCCCCCCTGCCTCGGCCCGGCCACCAGGCCCAAGGATCAATAAGTAATTTTTTGCAGCTGATTAGTTTGCGGCAGGAAGGTGGACGCCGTCAGATCTGTCCTGAGGATATAATCAAGCACTAAAAAGTAGCGTTTTTGCTGCTGTAATGGGAGTATAGGTGGGGGTAATGGTATGATGTGATACATGTTTTGGGAGGAGATGAACAGGAGGCCATGATGGAGGAAAAAGACCATAGAGAAGCAGCAAGGAGATGCCTTAACACACACAGGGCTGGCTAGAAACCCCTAGCTCAGAACCACTGGCCAGGTCCTAAAAAAGATAAATGAATGCCATTCTTTCAATTGAGAGAATCCGTGATCGTGGAAGCATGCCTTCAATCAGCTGGTCGAAATTGAAAACAGCCCTTGTTGTTTTCAGTCTGATCAGGGTGGAGAGGAAGAGAGTAAAGGAGTGGAGAGTAAAGGAGAGGAGAGTCAAGGAGAGGAAAGTCATGAGAGGAGAATAAAGGAGAGTAAAGGAGAGGAGAATAAAGGAGAGTAAAGGAGAAGAGAGTGAAGGAGAGGAGAGTGAGGGAGAGGAGAGTAAAGGAGAGGAGAGTAAAGGAGAAGATGAGAAAGGCAAAGTGTATTGAAGGAGGAGAGTGGAGAGAAGTAATTTAAAGTTGTTAGGCTCCAGTGAGAGCTGCAGTAAATTCCTCTGTCTTTGCTCCTGAAAGACTAATGGCCTCACCACAGATATGAGGGCAGGAGGCATTAAACAAATATATGGCTCTCTTTAAACATGGCAACGTTTCCATGGCGACACCAACCTATGGAACATTCCATTGAAAAAATTATGTGGCATACACACACACACACACACACACACACACACACACACACACACACACACACACACACACACACACACACACACACACACACACATACTGAAACGCGTGTTTGTATGTGTATGAGAAATACCCCTACGTCTTCCAGAGGGTGGTTCTGAATTGCAGGTGCAGATAATGTGCTTTTTTCATCTTCTGCTGATGTGATGGATGCTGGTGAAAGTGGATGACAGAGAGAGATTGTACCCTTGACCACTTCCCCCCACAGACACACTACAGGGTTCAACCATACAAAAACATCAGCTCAAACTGTATCTTCACTCTCCAGACAGGAGATCCAGCTCAGCACTGTGGTTCACCCATAATACCAGGTCTGGGGATCAACATTGAACCATCTTTAACTGATGCCAGTCCTAGTAGGGATTCATTGAATCATCTTTAACTGATGCCAGTCCTAGTAGGGATTCATTGAGCCATCTTTAACTGATGCTAGTCCTAGTAGGGATTCATTGAACCATCTTTAACTGATGCCAGTCCTAGTAGGGATTCATTGAGCCATCTTTAACTGATGCCAGTCCTAGTAGGGATTCATTGAGCCATCTTTAACTGATGCCAGTCCTAGTAGGGATTCATTGAGCCATCTTCCATTCACTGTGTTTTCAGGGGGTTATGGAGAGAGCCTTATCAGCAGGTCTTCTGCATTAGTTTATTAAATATAAACTACTGACTTTCACTGTTGACCTCTTCAATCTCCCCTCTCTAATCCATCAAATCAAATGTTAGTAGTCACATGCTTGATAAACAACAGGTGTAGCAGTGAAATGCTTACTGACGGGCCCTTCCCAACAATGCAGAGAGAAAAATGAGAAATAGTTTAAGAAAAATAGAACAATAAGAACACAAGGAATACATTTAAAAATAACAACACATGGAATAAATACACAATGAGTAACGATAACTTGGTTATATCAGCAATATCTTCCACTATACTTTCCCCCCAGTTAGTTATTATGGAACAGGACATGTATGCCATGTATATTTCCACCTACAGGTTAACTGTTTATACTCTGTATACACACACCACTGTCATTCTCTCTGTAACAACTCGGCTATAACGGTGACAGTGTCAGAGGGCAGTGTCAGAGGGTGAGCCAGACAACTTAGTGTCTGAAAAGCCAAGGCACGGTGAGTAATGGCTGCCGTGAACTCTGCTAAGTGACATGTCTCTCTATTAAACAGCTTCCATACGGTGATACAAGAAGCCCTGCAGTCAGTCTGCTGTTATCCATCAGGAATAAAAGTTGTCACAACCAACAACCAACACTCACCAGCCTTCACTAGAAGCTCTCTGTTCACAGTTAACAGTTCTCTCACACCAGGTCTCTGGTACTTTCCTTTCTGGGTGGATCAGCAGGGGTTATATACAGTGCATTCGGAAAGTATTCAGACCCCTTCCCTTTTTCCACATTTTGTTACTTTACAGCCTTAATCTAAAATGAATGAAATAAAACATTGTCCTCATCAATCTACACACAATACACCATAATGACAGATGAAAAACATATATATATATTTGGGGGGGGGGGGGGGGGAGAGAAATATTAAAAACACATCTTTTTATTTTTATTAAAAATAAAAACACAGATATATCTTATTTACATAAGTATTCAGACCCTCTGCTATGAGACTTGGAGGAGAGGAGAGGAGAGGAGAGGAGAGGAGAGGAGAGGAGAGGAGAGGAGAGGAGAGGAGAGGAGAGGAGAGGAGAGGAGAGGAGGAGAGGAGAGGAGAGGAGAGGAGAGGAGTGGAGAGTAGAGGAGAGGAGAGGAGAGTAAAAGAGAGGAGAGTAAAAGAGAGGAGAGTAGAGGAGAGTCAAAGAGAGGAGAGTAAAACAGAGGAGAGTAAAGGAGAGTAAAGGAAAAGAGAGTAAAGGAGTGTGGAGGAGAAGAGAGTAAAGGGGAGGAGAGTAAAGGAGTGGAGAGTAGAGGAGAAGAGAGGCGTGTAAAGGAGAGGAGAGTAGAGGAGAGTAAAGGAGAGTAGAGTAAAGGAGAGTAGAGTAAAAGGAGAGTAGAGGAGAGGAGAGGAGAGGAGAGTAGAGGAGAGTAGAGGAGAGGAGAGGAGAGTTAAAGGAGAGTAGAGTAAAGGAGATGAGAGTAGTGGAGAGTAGAGGAGAGGAGAGTAAAGGAGAGGAGAGTAAAAGGAGATGAGAGTACTGGAGAGTAGAGTAGAGGAGAGTAAAGGAGAGGAGAATATAGGAGAGTAGAGGAGAGTAAAGGAGAGTAGAGTAAAGGAGATGAGAGTACTGGAGAGTAGAGTAGAGGAGAGTAAAGGAGAGTAGAGTAAAGGAGATGAGAGTAGTGGAGACTAGAGAAGAGGAGAGTAAAGGAGAGGAGAGTAAAGGAGATGAGAGTACTGGAGAGTAGAGGAGAGGAGAGTAAAGGAGAGGAGAGTAAAGGAGATGAGAGTAGTGGAGAGTAGAGAAGAGGAGAGTAAAGGAGAGGAGAATATAGGAGAGTAGAGGAGAGGAGAGTAAAGGAGAGGAGAGTAAAGGAGATGAGAGTAGTGGAGAGTAGAGTAGAGGAGAGTAAAGGAGAGGAGAGGAGAGTAAAGGAGAGGAGAATATAGGAGAGTAGAGGAGAGTAAAGGAGAGTAAAGTAAAAGGAGATGAGAGTAGTGGAGAGTAGAGGAGAGGAGAGTAAAAGAGAGGAGAGTAAAACAGAGGAGAGTAAAGGAGAGTAAAGGAAAATAGAGTAAAGGAGTGTGGAGTGTGGAGAAGAGAGTAAAGGGGAGGAGAGTAAATGAAAGGAGAGTAGAGGAGAAGAGAGGCGTGTAAAGGAGATGAGAGTAGAGTAGAGTAGAGTAGAGTAGAGTAGAGTAGAGTAGAGTAGAGGAGAGTAAAGGAGAGTAGAGTAGAGTAGAGTAGAGGAGAGGAGAGTAAAGGAGAGGAGAGTAAAGGAGAGTAGAGTAAAGGAGATGAGAGTAGAGTAGAGTAGAGTAGAGTAGAGTAGAGTAGAGTAGAGTAGAGTAGAGTAGAGTAGAGTAGAGTAGAGTAGAGTAAAGGAGATGAGAGTAGTGGAGAGTAGAGGAGAGGAGAGTAAAGGAGAGGAGAGTAAAGGAGATGAGAGTACTGGAGAGTAGAGTAGAGGAGAGTAAAGGAGAGGAGAGTAAAGGAGATGAGAGTAGTGGAGAGTAGAGTAGAGGAGAGTAAAGGAGAGTAGAGTAAAGGAGATGAGAGTACTGGAGAGTAGAGGAGAGGAGAGTAAAAGAGAGGAGAGTAAAGGAGATGAGAGTACTGGAGAGTAGAGAAGAGGAGAGTAAAGGAGAGGAGAGTAAAGGAGATGAGAGTACTGGAGAGTAGAGAAGAGGAGAGTAAAGGAGAGGAGAGTAAAGGAGATGAGAGTAGTGGAGAGTAGAGGAAAGGAGAATAAAGGAGAGGAGAGTAAAGGAGATGAGAGTAGGGGAGAGTAGAGGAGAGGAGAGTAAAGGAGAGTAAAGGAGATGAGAGTAGTGGAGAGTAGAGGAGAGGAGACTAAAGGAAAGGAGAATATAGGAGAGTAAAGGAGATGAGAGTAGGGGAGAGTAGAGGAGAGGAGAGTAAAGGAGAGTAAAGGAGATGAGAATAAAGGAAAGGAGAGTAAAATAAAATCACAGAAATATATAATTTGGATAAGTATTCAGATCCTCTGCTGTGTGACTCGAGATTGAGCTCAGGTGCGTCCTGTTTCCATTGATCATCCTTGACATGTTTTTACAACTTTATTGAATATGATTTGGAAAGGCTATTTAAGGTCCCACAGTTGACAGGTCATGTCAGAGCAAAAACCAAGCCATGAGGTTGAAGGAATTGTCCTTAGAACTCCTAGACAGCATTGTGTCGAGGCACAGATCTGGGGAAGGGTACCAACAAATGTCTGCAGCATTGGAGGTCCCCAATAACTCAGTGGCCACCATAATTCTTAAACGGAAGAAGTTTGTAACCACCAAGACTCTTCCTAGAGCTGGCTGCCCAGCCAAACTGAGCAATCAGGGGAGAAGGGCCTTGGTCAGGGAGGTGATGGTCATTCGGAGAAAGCTCCAGAGTTCCAAGGTGGAGATGGGAGAACCTTCCAGAAGGACAACCATCTCTGCAGCAGTCCACCAATCACACCTTTATGGTAGAATGGCCAGAAGGAAGACACTCCTCAGTAAAAGGCACATGACAGCCCGCTTGGAGTTTGCTAAAAGACACCTAAAGGACTCTCAGACCCTGAGAACAAGATTCTCTGGTCTGATGAAACCAAGATTAAACTCTTTGGCCTGAATGCCAAGCGTCATGTCTGGAGGAAACCTGGCACCATCCCTATGGTGAAGCATGGTGGTGGCAGCATCATGCTGTGGGGATGTTTTTCAGCGGCAGGGACTGGGAGACTCGTCAGAATTGAAAGAAAGATGAACGGAGCAAAGTACAGAGAGATCCTTGATGAAAACCTGCTCCAGAGCGCTCAGGACCTCAGACTGGGGCAAAGGTAACACCTTCCAACAGGACAACAACCCTAAGCACACAGCCAAGACTACGCAAGAGTGGTTTCAGGAAAAGTCTCTGAATGTCCTTGAGTGGCCCAGCCAGAGCCCGGACTTGAACCCAATCAAACATCTCTGAAGAGACCTGAAATAATCTATGCAGCAACTCTCCCCATCCAAACTGACAGAGCTTGAGAAGATCTGCAGAGAAGAATGGGAGAAACTCCCCATATACAGGTGTGCCAAACAGACTCAAGGCTGTAATCGCTGCCGAAGGTGATTCAACATGCTACTGAGTAAAGGGTCTGAATACTTATGTAAATGTATTATTTCAGTTTAAAAAATGTTATACATTTGAAAAAATGTCTAAAAAACTGTTTTTGCTTTGTCATTAATGTGTATTGTGTGTAGATTGATGATGAAAAAAACATTTTTTTTAAATAAATTTCAGAACAAGGCTGTAACGTAACAAAATGTGGAGTCAAGGGGTTTGAACACTTTCAAAATGTTTTCTCTCTCTCTCTCTCTCTCTCTCTCTCTCTCTCTCTCTCTCCTCTCTCTCTCTCTCTCTCTCTCTCTCTCTCTCTCTCTCTCTCTCTCTCTCTCTCTATATATACACTGTATACTGAACCAACATAAAAATGAGATATGTAAAGTGTTGGTCCTATGTTTTATGAGCTGAAATAAAAGATCCCAGAAATGTTCCATATGCACAAAAAGCTTATTTCTCTCAATTTTTTTGCACAAATTTATCATTTAAAGTTATCATTTCTCCTTTGCCAAGATAATCCATCCACCTGACACGTATGGCTTATCAAGAATCTGATTAAACTAAATGATCATTACACAGGTGCACCTTGTGCTGGGGACAATAAAAGGCCACTTTAAAATGTGCAGTTTTGTCACACAACACAATACCACAGATGTCTCAGATGTTTTGAGGGACTGTGCAATTGGCATGCTGACAGCAGGAATGTCGACCAGAGCTGTTGCCAGAGAATTGAATGTTAATTTCTCCAACATAAGCCACCTCCAACATCATTTTAGAGAATTTGGCAGTACGTCCAACTGGTCTTACAACCGCAGACCATGTGTAACCAGTCCAGCCAAGGACCTCCACATCCGGCTTCTTCACCTGCGGGATCATCTGAGACCAGCCACACGGACAGCTGATGAAACGGAGGAGTATTTCTGTCTGTAATAAAGCCCTTTAGTGGGGAATAACACATTCTGATTGGCTGGGCCTGGCTCCCCAGTGGGTGGGACCGTGCCCAGTCATGTGAAATCCATAGATTAGATTAGGACCTAAGGAATTAATTTCAATTGACTAATTTCCTTATATGAACTGTAACTCAGAAAAATCTTTGAAATTACTGCATGTTGCGTTTACATTTTCATTCAGTATATATATCAGGGACATTGTGGAGTTTTTCTCCCTGGGTCCTGTAGTGGTTGTAAAGGGTCTGTGTGTTTAACAACATGGTGGCCAGGCTTAGGGCTTCTCATATTCACACACAGGTAGACTGGGACTGATTTAGTACCAGGTCATAAAGGTGACGTCTCAGGAAGGGCTCTGTGTGTGCATATTTAAGCCTGTCAGTCTCTCAGTCTGTCTCTCAGTCTGTCTCTCAGTCTGTCTCTCAGTCTGTCTCTCTCTCTCTCTCTCAGTCTGTCTCTCTCTCTCTCTCTCTCTCTCTCTCTCTCTCTCTCTCTCTCTCTCTCTCTCTCTCTCTCTCTCTCTCTCTCTCTCTCTCTCTCTCTCTCTCTCTCCACATGTAACAAATGTGCCATTCTCTCTCCTGAAATCATGTGTTTGACCTCGAGGCAAAACATCAACACTGGCTTTTAAATCTAAATAGTTCTGGATATATAACTGGTGGGTGGGCAATTTGGGAACATAGAATATAAAAGTATTTGAAGCGTTTAAATGGTTCTCACTTGCAGCACAGATAAATAGAGAGCAAGTGGTCTCATCTGGTAGAACAGTGTCCTCTCCTGGACACTGTCAGAATGGCTTTGATGGAGATACAGACTACAGAGTAGAGACATATACTGACTACATATTAGAGACAGATATATACTACAGATTATAGACAGATATAGATTACAGAGTAGAGACATATATAGACTACAGATTATAGACAGATGTATACTACAGATTATAGACAGATATAGACTACAGTGAAGAGACATATATAGACTACAGAGTAGAGACATAAAGAGACTACAGATTATAGACATATATACTACAGATTATAGACAGATATATACTACAGATTATAGACAGATACAGACTACAGAGTAGAGACATATATAGACTACAGAGTAGAGACATATATAGACTACAGCGTAGAGACATATATAGACGACAGATTATAGACAGATATACTACAGATTATAGACAGATATATACTACAGATTATAGACATATATACTACAGATTATAGACAGATATATACTACAGATTATAGACAGATACAGACTACAGAGTAGAGACATATATAGACTACAGTGTAGAGACAGATATAGACTACAGAGTAGAGACAGATATATATATACTACAGATTATAGACATATATATACTACAGACTATAGACAGATATATACTACAGATTATAGACAGATACAGACTACAGAGTAGAGACATATATAGACTACAGAGTAGAGACATATATAGACTACAGAGTAGAGACATATATAGACTACAGATTAGAGACATATATAGACTACAGATTAGAGACATATAAAGACTACAGATTAGAGACATATATAAACTACAGAGTAGAGACAGATATAGACTACAGAGTAGAGACAGATATAGACTACAGAGTAGAGACAGATAGAGACTACAGATTAGAGACATATAAATCAACACTCACTGCCTTGTTACAGAACATGGAAATTAAGCACAATTATATTTTCATTTTCTAAAAATGTCAAGTTTTACCAGTTACATTTCATTATGTGGTATAAAGTGAAAGTAAGAGGACAATATCTAGGGATGAATACAACATGAAAAAACATTAAAGTCAAATGGTTGGAAATGCTTTGATTGTTCTGTGGATGGAGATAAATGACCAGCCATTTTTTTCAGCACAATAGTCCCAAGTGATCAGGAGCATTAAAACAAAGAAGAGACTCTCCACAGCACAGGGGGATTGGAACAAACTGTCTGCTCCCTGTGAATCCCCCCCAAAAACTGCAAATAGTCCCCTGATATTACTACAATTCAATAGCATGTTATCTTACAGAGAACTGCAGACCAGTGTACATCTGGAGAGATACTGTAACGAACAGAAGAACACTACAGACAGATAGACATGATGTCAGAGGGACTTTTCACATGCTACTGATGTAACTGTTCCCACTAACAGCTAGTTAACAGTTAAGCCATTCATACTGACATCAAAGCTCCTCTTTCAGCACTCTGCACAGAAGTTAGCTTTTCATTTGTATTTGCATTCTGCACACATCCCTCTTTCACTCACCAGCACTGTATCATAGGCCTTAGTTAGTGCAGCAAATTAAAAGCCAACAGCTATACACTGACAATAAATGTGGCGGACCTCTGGTGGAAAAGCAATATGAATACATTACTACCATCACCACAACATCCAGCTCCCATTCAACTGACCTATCACTGCTACAGAATCTCTCACACACACACACACACACACACACACACACACACACACACACACACACACACACACACACACACACACACACACACACACACACACACACACACAGTATACTATCCATCTGGTGTCAGTGTCAGCTCCCCCGGGGCACACGCCCCCGAACAGTAATTGTTTCTGTAATGTACATCTCACTTCATGCAGCGCAATCACCCCACACAAACACACACACACACACACACACACACACACACACACACACACACACACACACACACACACACACACACACACACACACACACACACAGGTGGGGGAGGTGGGGTGGGGTGGAGGTGGAGGTGGGGTAGGGTTGAGGAGGTGTGGGGTGGAGGTGGAGGTGGGGGTGGGGGTGGAGGTGGGCTGGAGGTGGGGTGGAGGTGGGGTGGGGTGGGGTGGGGTGGAGGTGGAGGTGGGGTGGGGTGGAGGTGGGGTGGGGGTGGGGCTGGAGGTGGGGTGGAGGTGGGGTGGGGTTGAGGTGGGTGGAGGTGGAGGTGGGGTGGGGTGGAGGTGGAGGTGGGGTGGGGTGGAGGTGGGGTTGAGGTGGGGTTGAGGTGGAGGTGGGGTGGGGTGGGGTGGGGTGGGGTGGAGGTGGAGGTGGGGTGGAGGTGGGGGTGGAGGTGGGGTGGGGTTGAGGTGGGGTGGAGGTGGGGGTGGGGTTGAGGTGGAGGTGGGGTGAGGTGGGGTGGAGGTGGAGGTGGGGTGGGGTGGAGGTGGGGTGGAGGTGGTGTGGGGTGGAGGTGGAGGTGGGGGTGGAGGTGGGGTGGAGGTGGGTGGAGGTGGAGGTGGGGTGGGGTGGAGGTGGGGGTGGAGGTGGGGTGGGGTTGAGGTGGGGTGGAGGTGGGGTGGGGTGGGGTTGAGGTGGAGGTGGGGTGGGGTGGGGTGGGGTGGGGTGGAGGTGGAGGTGGGGTGGGGTTGAGGTGGAGGTGGGGTGGGGTGGAGCTGGGGTGGGGTTGAGGTGGTGTGGAGGTGGAGGTGGGTTGGGGTGGAGGTGGGGTGGGGTGGAGGTGGGGTGGAGGTGGTGTGGGGTGGAGGTGGGGTGGAGGTGGGGGTGGAGGTGGGGTGGAGGTGGGGTTGAGGTGGTGTGGGGTGGAGGTGGAGGTGGGGTTGAGGTGGGGTGGAGGTGGGGTTGAGGTGGTGTAGGGTGGAGGTGGGGTGGAGGTGGAGTGGAGTGGAGGTGGGGTGTAGGTGGAGGTGGAGGTGGAGGTGGGGTGGAGGTGGAGGTGGAGGTGGGGTGTAGGTGGAGGTGGAGGTGGGGTGTAGGTGGAGGTGGAGGTGGAGGTGGGGTGTAGGTGGAGGTGGAGGTGGGGTGTAGGTGGAGGTGGAGGTGGGGTGGAGTGTGTTTGAGTGTTGAGATGGACCGCAGCAGAACACCTGGGGTGTAGGTGGAGGTGGAGGTGGGGTGTAGGTGGAGGTGGAGGTGGAGGTGGAGGTGGGGTGTAGGTGGGGTGTAGGTGGAGGTGGAGGTGGAGGTGGAGGTGGAGGTGGGGTGTAGGTGGAGGTGGGGTGTAGGTGGAGGTGGAGGTGGAGGTGGAGGTGGGGTGGAGGTGGGGTGGAGTGTGTTTGAGTGTTGAGATGGACCGCAGCAGAACACCTGCCCAGGTTGGCTTTAAAAGCAGTATCAAATCAAATCAATTCGTGGATAATCCGCTCCATGAATCTGGAATGAAAGGGTCACTTTAGGGGGAATGATGGGAAAACATTTACATACCTGTAGATTTATACAGGGTTTTAAGTCCGCGTTAAAAGACACAATTAGATGAGTGTGTAGGTATCCCTCTGAGAATGTTCCCCCACACACACACAGTCTGATCCTCTACCCTCTCTGCAGCTCCTCCCACTGCTCCAAGGCAACCAGACACCACCAGGGATGTAGATGTGACAAACAGGATTTCAGACCCCACAATCCTCAATCCTCCCTGCCAATTAATGACGTTAATTGGTTGGGCTGATGCCAAGTAGTGCCAATGACAGCCGAAATCAAAGACAAGTTTTGTTTTGGGTTTCAATAAACATAGATACACTGTCCGTTCCAATTGTCATGACATTCAGGGGTTGTGAATATTTATGTTTTAACCCGGCCGTTAAAACATGTGGTCCTGTAATACTAGAAAACCTCCAGTGTTACTGATCTACAGGCCTCTTATGACTGATCCCTAGTGTTACTATACTACATGCCTCTTATGACTGATCCCTAGTGTTACTGATCTACAGGCCTCTTATGACTGATCCCTAGTGTTACTGTTCTACAGGCCTCTTATGACTGATCCCTAGTGTTACTGTGCTACAGGCCTCTTATGACTGATCCCTAGTGTTACTGTGCTACAGGCTTCTTATGACTGATCCCTAGTGTTACTATACTACATGCCTCTTATGACTGATCCCTAGTGTTACTGATCTACAGGCCTCTTATGACTGATCCCTAGTGTTACTGTTCTACAGGCCTCTTATGACTGATCCCTAGTGTTACTGTGCTACAGGCCTCTTATGACTGATCCCTAGTGTTACTATACTACATGGCTCTTATGACTGATCCCTAGTGTTACTATACTACATGCCTCTTATGACTGATCCCTAGTGTTACTATACTACATGGCTCTTATGACTGATCCCTAGTGTTACTATACTACATGCCTCTTATGACTGATCCCTAGTGTTACTATACTACATGCCTCTTATGACTGATCCCTAGTGTTACTGTTCTACAGGCCTCTTATGACTGATCCCTAGTGTTACTATACTACATGCCTCTTATGACTACTCTTAGAGCAGCTGGGAGGAGGAGCTCTCTAGCTAGGTCAATAACCAGGAATGACTCTCCGGTTGGTTCCTGCGTATTAATGAAGAAATGGTTGCCAATGACAGAGAAGCAGGTCAGGACTGAAAGACAGCTGTAATCCCAGAATGCACTATACTATAGGAAGTGGGCAGCTATGACTGGTTTTCCAGGTCTGCACCTCCATGGCTTAGTGCCTAAATATGGTCATAAACACCACAGCCATCATGACAATGACAGAGGATCAGCAGAGACAGGACATCTAACAGAAAAACACCCCTCCTGAGAGACAGTGGAATGTTAAGAACTTACACAGGGAACAGTGTTTTAGGCTTTAGTCACACTATTAACACAATACTGTATGTACTGTCATATCTATCATGTGAAGGCGGGCGAGAGCTCCTCCAGGGAAAACATAGGTTTACAACTGTGAAGAGACACTTGTCCTCAACCCTGTCTCTTGCCCACCTCCCCAAGTGACCAGTAACCACACATAAACGTATGGTTTCCCTTATTCCAGGGGTATTACAGTACACTGCCACTAATCTAACTGCTGGCTGGAACACACAATAAGAGCGACATCAGATAGGGGCCACGTCTCCATCCTGGCCATTCAGGACAGGGCCTTATCTAGAGGGAAACACTTTTCAGCTGCGCTGGGCCATCCATACGGGCTGCTGACAGTGAGCTTAGTGCTCTCTCCTGTCTCTGCCTCAGGATCCTCCACCACCAGCTCCTCTCAGACACAGCCCCGGTCTTACCACAGGAGCAGAGCCTGCTAGCAACGCTGCACAAAGGGCTATTGACTGAGCCTGTGTCAGGAGTTATCCAACTTTAATCCCACTAGCAAGCAGCATATTCCGGCAATGAATTATAGATGACACAGGTTACAGTCCCCTATATGACCCCTATTCCCCGCTAAAGCACCAAGCAAAAGTTTAATAAACTAGATTATCAACTTGCTGTGTGTATACCGTCTGAACAACGCCGAGATGGAATTTCATATAATAGAAAAGGAAGTTGGTGCGCTGAAAGAAGTGAGAGGGGAAAAGTAATCCTGATGTGAATTACAGCTGAAGGTAGGGAGGTTTTCAGGGTCTGGGGAAACCTGCGTGTGTTGGAGGTGGGAGGAAGCAGGGAGGAGGTGAGAGTGTTTCTAGATGGGGGAGGAAGCAGGGAGGAGGTGAGAGTGTTTCTAGATGGGGGAGGCAGAAGGGAGGTGAGAGTGTTTCTAGATGGGGGAGGAAGCAGGGAGGAGGTGAGAATGTTTCTAGATGGGGGAGGAAGCAGGGAGGAGGTGAGAGTGTTTCTAGATGGGGAGGCAGCAGGGAGGAGGTGAGAGTGTTTCTAGATGGGGGAGGCAGCAGGGAGGAGGTGAGAGTGTTTCTAGATGGGGGAGGCAGCAGGGAGGAGGTGAGAGTGTTTCTAGATGGGGGAGGCAGCAGGGAGGAGGTGAGAGTGTTTCTAGATGGGTGAGGCAGCAGGGAGGAGGTGAGAGTGTTTCTAGATGGGGAGGCAGCAGGGAGGAGGTGAGAGTGTTTCTAGATGGGGGAGGCAGCAGGGAGGAGGTGAGAGTGTTTCTAGATGGGGGAGGCAGCAGGGAGGAGGTGAGAGTGTTTCTAGATGGGGGAGGCAACAGGGAGGAGGTGAGAGTGTTTCTAGATGGGGGAGGCAGCAGGGAGGAGGTGAGAGTGTTTCTAGATGGGGGAGGCAGCAGGGAGGAGGTGAGAGTGTTTCTAGATGGGGGAGGCAGCAGGGAGGAGGTGAGAGTGTTTCTAGATGGGGGAGGCAGCAGGGAGGAGGTGAGAGTGTTTCTAGATGGGGGAGGCAGCAGGGAGGAGGTGAGAGTGTTTCTAGATGGGGGAGGCAGCAGGGAGGAGGTGAGAGTGTTATTAGATGGGGGAGGCAGCAGGGAGGAGGTGAGAGTGTTTCTAGATGGGGGAGGCAGCAGGGAGGAGGTGAGAGTGTTTCTAGATGGGGGAGGCAGCAGGGAGGAGGTGAGAGTGTTATTAGATGGGGGAGGCAGCAGGGAGGAGGTGAGAGTGTTTCTAGATGGGGGAGGCAGCAGGAAGGAGGTGAGAGTGTTTCTAGATGGGGGAGGCAGCAGGGAGGAGGTGAGAGTGTTTCTAGATGGGGGAGGAAGCAGGGAGGAGTTGAGAGTGTTTCTAGATGGGGGAGGCAGCAGGGAAGAGGTGAGAGTGTTTCTAGATGGGTGAGGCAGCAGGGAGGAGGTGAGAGTGTTTCTAGATGGGGGAGGAAGCAGGGAGGAGGTGAGAGTGTTTCTAGATGGGTGAGGAAGCAGGAAGGAGGTGAGAGTGTTTCTAGATGGGTGAGGAAGCAGGGAGGAGGTGAGAGTGTTTCTAGATGGGGAGGAAGCAGTATACAGTGATGAGAAAAGAAAGGTCTGCTATATGTTGAGCTTGTTCAGACACAGTGCTGAATGCTTCCTCTCACACTAACAGTGTTCAACTGCAAGGATGTCTTGCTGGCTTTGGGGAATGGAACTGAACCATTATACTGAACCTCAGGTATGAACCATTATACCGAACCTCAGGTCTGAACCTCAGGTCTGAACCTCAGGTCTGAACCATTACACTGAACCTCAGGTCTCAACCATTACACTGAACCTCAGGTCTGAACCATTACACTGAACCTCAGGTCTGAACCTCAGGTCTGAACCTCAGGTCTGAACCATGACACTGAACCTCAGGTCTGAACCATTACACTGAACCTCAGGTCTCAACCATTACACTGAACCTCAGGTCTGAACCATTACACTGAACCTCAGGTCTGAACCTCAGGTCTGAACCTCAGGTCTGAACCATTACACTGAACCTCAGGTCTGAACCATTACACTGAACCTCAGGTCTGAACCATTACACTGAACCTCAGGTCTCAACCATTACACTGAACCTCAGGTCTGAACCTCAGGTCTGAACCTCAGATCTGAACCTCAGGTCTGAACCTCAGGTCTGAACCTCAGGTCTGAACCTCAGGTCATATCATCACCAAGTGATGATATGATGGCGAAGCTAGTTCAGCTGAGCACTGGGTATTCTGAAAATGGTCCAGCGAGTATAGGGTCAGCAGTACCGGTAAATTCTAGTGAAATACACTGGGCACGGTCTCCTGGGTAACTGTAGTCACAGCCGAGGTCTCAGACACAGTAGGCAAGGTAGGTAGTAAATTGAGGGGAATGAGAAATCCAAAGTGGCAGTTACAATGTAAGATAGCATTGCATTAAACCCAATTCCCATAAAGAATAGATAATATCATTGCCTGCATGCTACATCCGTCATTATAATTGCCAAAGCCTCCGAGTTGACATGTTAAGTCATACCTCTTATCCTTTAGCATAGGGAGTAGACTCCACACTCCCTGGGGTTGAAGGGTAACTTTGACTCAATACTGAGGTCAAGCCACTGTGTTTCGTGTGTGACACCCGACCCTGTGGACTTCCTGTATCCCATGGTCGTCCCATACACAGACAGAGGCCTTTCATTACTGCCTGGTCCTGCTCCCAAATCACAGGGCTGTGCTGTGGCTGAGCCTTGGAGGGAGCCTCCCTGAAGCCAATGTAATGGGATCCAGGGTCATCGTTATCAAGTACGCCGGGTCGACATCAGGGAGGACTTAATGATCTTCAAACACCTGCTTTATCCACCACACCACATTCCTCCACTCCTCTACCTTTCCTTTCCTCTTCTCTCCTCTCTCTCTCCACTCTTTTTCCTCTCCTCTCTCTCTCCTCTCCTCTCCCATTTTCTCCAGCTCTGAGGGGCGATCCTCTGTTCTTGATAGTGCTAATCCCGGTCCGTTTGACAAACCAACCCGTGTATTTATGGGAAATACTGATGTAAACATTCCTCTCAGAGCAGAGCAGAGTGGCTCTCTGTGTGATGGAAAACAGCATGGCTGGAGGAGTCCATGGAAATGCCTCAATGTTCATGATTATACAGAGCATTCGGGAAAGTATTCAGACCACTTGACTTTTTTCCACATTTTGTTACGTTACAGCATTATTCAAAAATGTATTAAATAAATGTTTTTCATCATCAATCTACACACAATACTGGGGTAACAAAACAGGTTTTTAGACATTTTTGCAAATTTATAAAAAACAACGACAACAGAAATACCTTATTTACATAAGTATTCAGACCCTTTGCTATGAGACTCTAAATTGAGCTCAGGTGCATCCTGTTTCCATTGATAATCCTTGAGATGTTTCTACAACTTGATTGGAGTCCACCTGTGGTAAATTCAATCGATTGGACATGATTTGAAAAGGCACATACCTGTCTATATAAGGTTCCACAGTTGACAGTGCATGTTAGAGCAAAAACCAAGCCGTGAGGTCAAAGGAATTGTCTGTAGAGCTACAAGACAGGATTGTGTTGAGGCACAGATTTGGGGAAGGGTACCAAAAAATGTCTGCAGCATTGAAGATCCCCAAGAACACAATGGTCTCCACCAAGACTCTTCCTAGAGCTGACTGCCTGGCCAAACTGAGCAAACAGGGGAGAAGGGCCTTGGTCAGGGAGGTAGAGTGGCCAGATGGAAGCGCTCCTCAGTAAAAGGCACATGACAGCCCGCTTGAAGTTTGCTAAAAGGACTCTCAGACCATGAGAAATGAGATTCTGTGGTCTGATGAAACCAAGATTGAACTCTTTGGCTTGAATGCCAAGCATCACATCTGGAGGAAACCTGGCACCATCCCTACTGTGAAGCATGGTGGTGGCAGCATCATGCTGTGGGGATGTTTTTCAGCAGCAGGGCTGCGAGACTAGTCAGGATCGAAGGAAAGATGAACGGAGCAAAGTACAGAGAGATCCTTGATGAAAACCTGCTCCAGAGCGCTCAGGACCTCAGACTGGGGCGAAGATTCACCTTCCAACAGGACAACGACCCTAAGCACACAGCCAAGACAATGCAGGAGGGGATTCGGGACAAGTCTCTGAATGTCCTTGAGTGGCCCAGTCAGAGCCAGGACTTGAACCTGATCGAACATTTCTGGAGAGACCTGGAAATAGCTGTACAGTGACGCTCCCCATCCAACCTGACAGAGCTTGAGAGGATCTGCAGAGAAGAATGGGAAAAACTCCCCAAATACAGGTGTGCCAAGCTTGAAGCGTCATACCAAAGAAGACTTGAGGCTGTAATCGCTGCCAAAGGTGCTTCAACAAAGTACTGAGTAAAGGGTCTGAATACCTACGTAAATGTGATATTTACGTTTTTTATTTTTAATACATTTGCAAACATTTCAAAAAACCTGTTTTTGCTTCTTTATTATTTGGGTATTGTGTGTCCATTGATAAGGGAAAAATAATAATTGAATACATTTTAGAATAAGGCTGTAAGGTAACAAAATGGTAATAAAGTCAAGGGGTCTGAGTACTTTCTGAATGCTCTGTATGTATCCCTGATCAGTTCGAGACAGAGAACATATCTTCAAAAGATTCCATTAGATACATCAACTGAAATGACACAGATTGAGTCAATTTGGTGAGAAAAGTGAATCAAATGGACAAAGACACTCACAAACAGCATGACCTTCCAGAACACACAGGGACTGTTTAGGGCTCAAATCCAACGTAAACAGCTACAGTGACATTAATATGTTTGTCTCCTCCTTGGAATGCTGGGAGCTCAAATGAAGAACAAACATTGTTGAGCTCTATGCTTGTGGTATGGAGTGGAGCGGAGTCCGTTGTATTGGAACCCAGTGCTGGCTGTGAGCTGTGAACCTTAAAACACAGCGTGACAGAGACACAACAATGTGGGAGAAAACATGGTAATTACCCGGTAAGAGCAGGGTTGTGTTTGTGGGTAAATGACAGGGGGTTATGATAAGTGGTGAGAGTATTGTGCCAGCAGCAGGGCCTCAGCCTGCCTATCTTAACCACACGCAGGAGAGAAGATTACTCTACACAGTTACTCCAGCTACTCCATTGGCTCTCTGTGTGTCTGTGTGTCTGGCTGTGTGTCTGTTTGTTTGTGTGTCTGTGTGTCTGTGCGTGGGACACAGTGAAAGAGTGTCAGGCACAATTCATTATCTATAGTGCTCTTAGGAACAGCTCGCTCACTCACACCCCTGGTAGAAGACATGAAGCACCGGTGATGTGATGATATTAACACACCAGGGTTGAGGGAAGAAAAGGGGCTGCATTCTTTCATCACAGCAGTGGAGCAACACGATGGGTTATAATTGAGCATATTGTACTATTTTGAATGTAGATGAGTTCATCTATAGGTCTCTGTTGGGGGTTTGCTGCTGTTTTGTCAGAGTATGGATGAATGAACATGGGTGAAAAGATATATTATTGTATCAGAACACTGAAAATAGAACTCGTAACAGAGGCCATTGTATTTTAGAAGTGTGTGACCACCAAGCATAGCAGTACCATAATCACCTGAGGGGTAGTAAGGGGTATGAAAGTCTAATTCCTCCCTAAAACATGATTCCTCTGTTATTAGAGGCTGCCTGGTCCCCTGTTTGTTGGGGGGGGGGGGGGGACCAGGCTCAGCCCTGACCTGGACAACCGTGCGGTAGGGGGCTGCTGTAATTAGTTTTCATCTGACCCCCCAGGGGCAGTGAGGGGTCATGATCCTGGGGTCACACAGTCTCTCTCTCTCTCCCCTCTCTGGGCCCTGCTCTATCCTCTGCTCCATTTTCTCCTCCTTTCATCCTTCTCTCTCTCTTTCTACTAGTCATTACTGAGGTTCCTCTGCCTCCACAGCCAGTGAACTCACTCTCAGCCAATCCACCAGCAGCCAACCAAAAAGCCATGTATGTAGTGCTCTGTGTCATCACAGCAACTTCTGTACTAGAGCTCTGGGAGGTAAGGTGAGGAGAGGAGAGATGAGGAGAGGTGAGGAGGGGAGGTGAGGAGAGGTGAGGAGGGGAGGTGAGGAGAGGTGAGGAGGGGAGGGGAGGAGGGGAGGGGAGGGGAGAAGGGAAGGTGAGGAGGGGAGGTGTGGGGAGGTGAGGGTAGGTGGGGGAGGTGAGGAGGGGAGGTGAGGAGAGGTGAGGAGGGGAGGTGAGGAGAGGTGAAGAGGGGAGGTGAGGAGAGGTGAGGAGCGGAGGAGAGCTGAGGAGGGGAGGTGAGGAGAGGTGAGGAGGGGAGGTGAGGAGAGGTGAGGAGGGGAGGTGAGGTGAGGAGAGGTGAGGAGGGGAGATGAAGTGAGGAGGGGAGGTGAGGTGAGGTGAGGTGAGGTGAGGAGAGGTAAGGAGGGGAGGGGAGGTGAGGAGAGGTGAGGAGGGGAGGTGAGGAGAGGAGAGGTGAGGAGGGGAGGTGAGGGGAGGGGAGGGGAGGGGAGGGGAGGGGAGGGGAGGGGAGGAGGTGAGGTGAGGTGAGGTGAGGAGGGGAGGTGAGGAGGGGAGGTGAGGGGAGGAGGTGAGGTGAGGAGGGGTGAGGAGGGGAGGTGAGGAGAGGTGAGGAGGGGAGGGGAGTTGAGGGGAGGAGAGGTGAGGAGGGGAGGTGAGGAGAGGAGGTGAGGTGAGGAGAGGTGAGGTGAGGAGGGGAGGTGAGGAGAGGAGAGGTGAGGAGGGGAGGGGAGGGGAGGGGAGGGGAGGGGAGGGGAGGGGAGGGGAGGGGAGGGGAGGTGAGGGGAGGTGAGGAGGGGAGGGGAGGGGGTGAGGTGAGGAGAGGTGAGGTGAGGAGGGGAGGTGAGGAGAGGTGAGGAGGGGAGGTGAGGGGAGGAGAGGTGAGGAGAGGTGAGGGGAGGAGGTGAGGTGAGGAGAGGAGAGGTGAGGAGGGGAGGTGAGGAGAGGTGAGGAGGGGAGATGAGGAGAGGTGAGGAGGGGAGGTGAGGAGAGGTGAGGAGGTGAGGTGAGGAGAGGTGAGGAGGGGAGGTGAGGAGAGAAGAGGTGAGGAGAGGTGAGGAGGGGAGGGGAGGGGAGGTGAGGAGGGGAGGTGAGGGGAGGAGAGGTGAGGAGAGGTGAGGAGGGGAGGTGAGGAGAGGTGAGGAGGGGAGGTGAGGAGAGATGAGGAGGGGAGGGGAGGAGGGGAGGGGAGGGGAGAAGGGAAGGTGAGGAGGGGAGGTGTGGGGAGGTGAGGGTAGGTGGGGGAGGTGAGGAGGGGAGGTGAGGAGAGGAGAGGTGAGGAGGGGAGGTGAGGAGAGGTGAGGAGGGGAGGTGAGGGGAGGTGAGGGTAGGGTAGGTGGGGGAGGTGAGGGGAGGTGGGGGAGATGAGGGAAGGTGGGAGAGGTGAGGGTAGGGTAGGTGGGGAGATGAGGGGAGGTGAGGGGATGTGGGGGAGGTGAGGGGGGGTTGGGAGGTGGGTGCCGGGAGGAGGTGGAGGTGAGGGGAGGTGGGAGAGGTGAGGGGGGGTGGGGTGGGGAGGTGGGTGCCGGGAGGAGGTGGAGGTGAGGGGAGGTGAGGTGAGGGAGGGGAGGTGGGGGGAGGAGGGGAGGTGGAGGGGGTGAGGGAAGGTGGGGGAGGGAAGGAGTTGCTCTGAAAACTCCAGTGAGACCAATTTGTGAAAGGGTGGTAAGAGGAAGTTTGTACCTGACTACTCCCCTACTCCCCTACTCCCCTATTCCCAACATGCACAACCTCTTGACGTTGAGGAAAACCGTTATCAGCACAGCTCAGCAAAGAACAAATGGAACAATGCAACCAAGCAACACATTCATTTCACGTAACATTAGGGCACTGAGGGAGGATTTATCAGAACGGTGAAAAGAATAAAGAGAGAAGGTAAGGTACATGTATTCATTCCAGGTTCAACATCAACACATAAAGTGGTTTACATGGGGAGTGGAAGTAAAAAAACATGTTTCTTTCATAGTTAGTCAGTCACGAAGATGGTGAGGTGAGAATCAGTTTATTTACATAGTGAGTGGAGTGGGGAAAGGGTGAGGTATTCTTTCACAGGGGTCACTGGTTTAGCATCCATGTGAAAAGACAACAACTCCTGTTGCAGCGTGGACACAGCCATGCATGTCCCTGTACCAGCCAGATTTATTATGCCTCCACGGTACACACTACGTAATTGATGCTTTCAATTCACACAGAGTCACAAAGGAATTTACAAGGCAGAGCATACTAATAGGATAAAGGAGCTTTCTGGATTCATGAAGCTGCCACTCTGTTACAAATCTAATAACTATTAAACTTGAAAAAGAGCACACAACCCACAACCATTTTGCTGCTTTCAGCAGAAAAGCCTGACAGAGAGATTGGTCCAGGGGGGAGGTGGTGCAGGGTTGGAGGGGGTGGACGGAGGTGGCTAACGGGCCATATTGTTCAATTAAAGAGATTTATTTAGCAGCTGAGCAATGAGATTGATTATTTATCTCATAAATAATTCTTGCTCTGTGTTGGGTACGGGAGGACTAGGTGAGACGTGGGCTTTATGCAGGCCTGGTCAATAATTCTCTATCAGGAGAAAATAAGATAAGTCTATATTGGTGGGCTCAGTGCCCTGGAACCAGGCCTGTGGGGGTTTAATCAGACCTCGGGGGGCTACCAGGCAAGTGAGCACACGCCATAGCCCCCCTGTGCATTGCTTTGCCACACTACCCTGCACCCCCAGCCTAAATGACATTACGCCCTTATTACTAACCCAGTCCCAGCCAGGCCTGAATTGTAAACCACTCATTTAGACACACATCACCTGATCCAGCCCCAGATTAGCCTGCCGTATTGGGCCTGCGCTCAGTGGGCTGGGGGAGACAGGGGGGCCGATACTGGAGACTGACCTGTGCTGCTGGCCAGTCAGCAGTCACTCAGATAGATATAGAGATAGACACAGGAGAATAGAGAAGAGAAGAGGAGAATAGAGGAGAGGAGAATAGAGGAGAGGAGCTCACAGAAATATTGCCACAGGTCCTGCCCTCTCTCTCTCTCTCTCTCTCTCTCTCTCTCTCTGCTATTTGTTCAATTGACAGCAAGTTTCCCTGGTTTTATTACACATATCAATATTATCTATGGAAATGAAGCTTGATAGGATAAATATGTATGTGCAAACTCACCTACATCAGGAGAAAGCAAAGGACCAAGGAGGAATCAGCAGGCACAATGGACAGAAGAGAAAAGAGAGAGAGAGTTATTTATATATAGTATCTGAAATTATATTCCGAAAATGTTTGCCTTGTTTGAAATTAGATCATGAAAGTTGTTAATCAAATGTCAGCTTTGACGTCTTCTTTTCAGTTACCACACTGACACATACATAATAGGTGAATGGATGTGGATTTGTCAATATGAAACACTACCATGGACAAACGTGTGCGTTCATCACTTCAGTCTTCAACTAGTCGATGTTTATCATAGTGTTGAATTTATCCAAACCATCAGGAAGTGAACTATGATGTTGACAACAGATGTACAAGACATATTTTATCAACCACAAAGACAGGCCCCTTAAATATTTCAGCTACTAACACAATGGAAACAAATGAACCTACGATCCACCTTCCTATGTTTGTGTCCGATTCTGTTTCCATTTGTACATCCAGCTGAAATCTGTTTAAGAGGCCCTGTCTTTTCTAATGAGATGTCACTTGATTTAGGGTCGGGGGAGTTGAAGGCTACAATGTTTCACAAAGGGCTTCTCCCCACCGCCGGGCCGTCAATGGAAATCAATAGAGACGATACAATTATTAATACAGTCCTGGTCAGTTAGATATGAATGAGACGGATGACATTAAGCCAGATTGATCCAGAGGGAAATGGATTTCATAAAGCACTGAATGCCATCATTATATTCCACACAATGGAGCTGGATCGAGAGAGAGGAATGCAGAGGCGGTTCATTTTATTCTTCGGTATATAAAGGCTCTGAACATATGCCTCATACATATACCTATCCTATTATACACAATATACTGTACATGACCCATCAGCCTGCTACAATTATCACACCCACAAACACTTCAAAAATAATTTAAAGGCAGTCACAGAAACACAGTATTTGAGTTTCAGTTTATGCTGTGTGTGTGTGTGTGTGTGTGTGTGTGTGTGTGTGTGTGTGTGTGCTGCGCGTCCCTACGTGCGTGTGTGTGTGTGTGTGTGTGTGTGTGTGTGTGTGTGTGTGTGCTGCGCGTCCCTACGTGCGTGTGTGTGTGTGTGTGTGTGTGTGTGTGTGTGTGTGTGTGTGTGTGTGTGTGTGTGTGTGTGTTGTGTGTGTGTGTGTGTGTGTGTGTGTGTGTGTGTGTGTGTGTGTGTGTGTGTGTGTGTGTGTATGTGTGTGTTCCTATGTGTGTGTGGCTGTGCAGTAAATCCACTACTGACTGTGTAATGGCTCTCTGTTGGCCCATGGAGAAGGGGGTTGGCCACCAGCCGGCCCCTGAGTCCCAGGTGTCTGTCTCAAATGGATATTCACCCAGGAGATTAACTCAGCTTCCAGTACAGCTCTCAGTTCAGCTCCCAATGGGCCCAGTGCCTACAGTCAATAACACAGCATCAAAGCTGGTAAATACACAGACACACAGGCCGGGATTTGACTGTTTGAATAACCCCCAGCACAAGAACAGACTGGATATACCAATAAGCCCTGATTATTGCCATTATAGCCCATATACTATATTACAGCTTCATTAGTCTTCACAAGTCATTTTGGAAATGAAATGGTAGGAATAATCTGTGGATTTACTCAAGGGGGTTTATTGAGGACAACCGATATTTTCACATCTATCCCTATCCATTCCGGGTCTGTTAGAACATAATTCAGTCATAACACTGTAATACTTTGGTAGCACCATCCTACCTAGAGTGGACTGAGGAGCCTGAGGAGGTGTATAGTCAGTGGAGGGTAAAAAGTGTTGACTGGCTCAGTGTGTGCGAACTGGTTATAGTTCCCCGTGCCAGCAGCTGTTCTGTGAACAAAGCAGCTGCTCCTGGTCCTCCCTGGCCAGTCAGCCAGTTACACGGCAACAGGAACCACGGGAACCCATCCTCTGAGCTCTATGCTCCTGGTCCTCCCTGGCCAGTCAGCCAGTTACACGGCAACAGGAACCACGGGAACCCATCCTCTGAGCTCTGTGCTCCTGGTCCTCCCTGGCCAGTCAGCCAGTTACACGGCAACAGGAACCACGGGAACCCATCCTCTGAGCTCTGTGCTCCTGCTCCTCCCTGGTCAGTCAGCCAGTTACACGGCAACAGGAACCACGGGAACCCATCCTCTGAGCTCTGTGCTCCTGGTCCTCCCTGGCCAGTCAGCCAGTTACACGGCAACAGGAACCACGGGAACCCGCCCTCTGAGCTCTGTGCTCCTGGTCCTCCCTGGCCAGTCAGCCAGTCCACACGGCAACAGGAACCACGGGAACCCGCCCTCTGAGCTCTATGCTCCTGCTCCTCCCTGGCCAGTCAGCCAGTCACACGGCAACAGGAACCACGGGAACCCGTCCTCTGAGCTGTTTGCTTACTCTACACACACACACACACAGGTGGACCTGCAGGGCCTCAAAATGCTGCACATCACAACTAACTACTGTCCAGTCTGGCCATCCAAACATACAGTGAGGGAAAAAAGTATTTGATCCCCTGCTGATTTTGTACGTTCGAGAGACAGAAAAACAAAACAAAAAATCCAGAAAAACGCATGTCAAAAATGTTATAAATTTATTTGAATTTAATGAGGGAAATAAGTATTTGACCCCCTCTCAATCAGAAAGATTTCTGGCTCCCAGGTGCCTTTTATACAGGTAACAAGCTGAGATTAGGAGCACAGTCTTAAAGGGAGTGCTCCTAATCTCAGTTTGTTACCTGTATAAAAGACACCTGTCCACAGATGCAATCAATCAATCAGATTCCAAACTCTCCACCATGACCAAGACCAAAGAGCTCTCCAAGGATGTCAGGGACAAGATTGTAGACCTACACAAGGCTGGAATGGGCTACAAGACCATCGCCAAGCAGCTTGGTGAGAAGGTGACAACAGTTGGTGCGATTATTCGCAAATGGAAGAAACACAAAAAAACTGTCAATCTCCCTCTGCCTGGGGCTCCATGCAAGATCTCACCTCATGGAGTTGCAATGATCATGAGAACGGTGAGGAATCCGCCCAGAACTACACAGGAGGATCTTGTCAATGATCTCAAGGCAGCTAGGACCATAGTCACCAAGAAAACAATTGGTAACATACTACGCCGTGAAGGACTGAAATCCTGCAGCGCCCGCAAGGTCCCCCTGCTCAAGAAAGCACATATACATGCCCGTCTGAAGTTTGCCAATGAACATCTGAATGGTCAGATGAGACCAAATTTGAGCTCTTTGGCATCAACTCAACTCGCTGTGTTTGGAGGAGGAGGAATGCTGCCTATGACCCCAAGAACACCATCCCCCCCGTCAAACATGGAGGTGGAAACATTATGCTTTGGGGGTGTTTTTCTGCTAAGGGGACAGGACAACTTCACCGCATAAAGGGACGATAGACGGGGCCATGTACCGTCAAATCTTGGGTGAGAACCTCCTTCCCTTTGCCAGGGCATTGAAAATGGGTCGTGGATGGGTATTCCAGCATGACAATGACCCAAAACACACGGCCAAGGCAACAAAGGAGTGGCTCAAGAAGAAGTACATTAAGATCCTGGAGTGGCCTAGCCAGTCTCCAGACCTTAATCCCATAGAAAATCTGTGGAGGGAGCTGAAGGTTCGAGTTGCCAAACGTCAGCCTCGAAACCTTAATGACTTGGAGAAGATCTGCAAAGAGTAGTGGTACAAAATCCCTCCTGAGATGTGTGCAAACCTGGTGGACAACTGCAAGAAACGTCTGACCTCTGTAATTGCCAACAAGGGTTTTGCAACCAAGTCCTAAGTCATGTTTTGCAGAGGGGTCAAATACTTATTTCCCTCATTGAAATGCAAATCATTTTATAACATTTTTGACATGCGTTTTTCTGGATTGTTTTGTTGTTATTCTGTCTCTCACTGTTTAAATAAACCTACCATTAAAATTATAGACTGATCATTTCTTTGTCAGTGGGCAAACGTACAAAATCAGCAGGGGATCAAATACTTTTTTCCCTCACTGTACACACGCACACTTATGCAAAGACACTCACACACACACTTACGCAGATACACACACTTGTTCAAGTACACACTTATGCAAGCACACACACACACACAAACATTTCATGCAAAGACACACAATCATTAGCAGCCCTATCCAAAACCTGGAGGGCACACACACACCCACACACCCACACCCACACCCACACCCACCCACACACACACACACACCCACACCCACACCCACCTCCACACTCACACCCACACTCACACCCACCCACACACCCACACCCACCCCCACCCCCACCCCCCACCCCCACCCCCACCCCCACCCCCACCCCCACCCCCACACCCACCCCCACACCCACCCCACACCCACACCCACACCCACACCCACACACACACCCACATACCCACACCCACACACACACACACACCCACACACACACACACACACACACACACACACACACACACACACACACACACACACACACACACACACACACACACAGAGGGCAGGAGCATGATATCAGCAATCAGGTGGTGATTGCAGACATTGTTGTCGTAGCCATCACTGAAATGTGAAATGAGGTGAAATGAGTGGAGAAATCCAATCTACTGTAGGCTGCAATCCCATATTTCTGAACAGTCTCTGTGCTGAGAAGAAAGTTCAGTGGGTTTCTTATAGTTAAAGATTCTCCTGAGGGGCTAATGTAGCGTTTAGAAGTACTGATAAATAAATCCTGTAAAGGACTGAGTGCTAACAGCTATCTGACTGATCCCCTTCCCCAATCCCCCCTGACCCTCTCTGTAATGTAACCTATCTCTAGCTGTAGACTGTAGACTGGAGAGTAGCTGCCTGCCCTGAGGAGAAGCAGCGCTGGGCCACCCTACCATCACCACCAGCCACCAGCCTCCAGGTCTCTCTCTGCCACACTAAGACTCTTCACTGGACTCACACAGCGACTCTAATATCCCAATTTCCCTCCAAATGTATTTATTTAGACACATTCAAATCCACTTCAAAGGGCCGTTTGAAGAGTCTCTGGGCTTTGAAGCACACACTGCAACACAGCCCTATCTATCCCACAATCCTTTCTGGTGTGTCATTAGTACAACAGCTTCTTGCCTTCCCAGCGAGGGTCCTGATTAGCACAGTATAACACGTTAACATGAGAGGACTGAACAAGATATTAGTGTGGAGGTCCAGTGAGGACTGGAGCCAGTTGTGATACCAAGTATTACCAACACTAATCTGACCAACTGAGATGGGATTACTCTGTTTATGCCCAATGTCGGAGGTCATCTGAGATGAATGAAGAAACAAAGCACATAATGTGGCAAGAGGCATAACTGGTATAACTATGGGTGGTTTTGCTCCTTCTCTTTCAACTCTGGTTGCATGGCAACACATGAACCGTCATGCCACAATAGCATAATGATAAACTACGACTAGAGGCCTTGAGACATGACTAAGAGTTCACCATCAATGACCAATGCTGCTACTCACAGCAAGCTTCATTAAATGAAAAATATTATGCACACAAAGTACCTTAATCAAAAGCAGAATTCTGAATAAAATGTTTCCCAGCTAATTTAACGGACGTGACACAGTCTACCTTTTCAGACTGAATAAAACATTTCAACATGGATTACTACCAATCTAAAAAATGTGATTACACTTCAGCCCAGAGTTACATGGAGATTTGAATGAAAAAAATATATAAAAATGTTTATCTCTCTCTTTTAATTATCAGTGGCTGGCAGTCTCAGTGTGTGGAGTTGTGCTAATAATTATTTAATGAACTTGTTGACTGGGGATGGTAGAGGGCAGTGGTCCCCCCCTCCTTGTTATCTCGTCTCATGGCCACACACACTGGGACAGGCAGGTATCTCCTGCAGCGTGGTGGCTTTTAATGAAAGACTAAAGTAGATGCATCATGTTTAATGTAAGGCAGAGTGAATTAACACTACTGTCTCTACTGTGTGTGTGTTTGTCAGTCTTAATTCCTGAGGAGACCATAGGCTTACCACAAAGCACCATTTAAAGTGGAACTGAAAGAGATTTAGCAACATGAAATCTTATTAAAATATGATAATTTACACCCCCAGGAAGAATATGATGCCTTTTTTTCTGAGAAGTGAGCAGTTAAATATGGTAATTTCACATTTTCATAAATTCATCAAATGTTTGGGAATGACGTAGAGTAAGGCATTTGTGAAAATTCTACAGACATATAGAGTGGGAAAGCGGCTGTGTGTTTGGACAATTAATAGACAATTCAGTAAATCAAACCTAATAAAAACGTATCAGTCTTGTCCAGGACCGGACTCTGCCCGGTGGGCCATAGCCAATCAGAGCTACAGTAGGCCTACAGTACATGCAAATAAGCCATTTGCCGGAAGATTCCCAGTGTTTGTGATGCTCCTTGTTTGGTGCAACGACAGTGTAGAGAGCGTGGTGAAACAGAAGAGTCATTGTCTGTGCTTTTGAGTTTTGATGTTGAGTCTTTGCCCGACAATGTGATGTTAGAATATTTCAGTTATGCTGTACGAGCTTTTGTGCAGAACCCATTACGATGTTACAGGTGTCAAGCTTATGGGCATGTGGCAGCGGTGTGTAGGAGGGAGATTCCTAGGAGTGAGAAGTGTGCAGAAGGGCATGAGACAAAGAGTATGTAGTATTGGGGGAAGAAGCGGTATGTGTTAATTGCAGGGGTGCCCATTGTGCTGGGGATCAGAAGTGTCCGGTATGAGGGAGGCAGGTTGAGGTTACCAGGATAAGAGTAGTGCAGGGGGTGCAGTATGCTGAGGCAGTGGAGAAAGTAAAGGAGGAAGGGTCAAAGGGAAGGGATCCAGAGAGGATCCGTGTGAGTATTGGATCTGTGCCAGCACAGAGGGATAGGCCAACGAGTGATGTATTCTTCAGTAATATTGGCTTCTTAGCATTCATAGCAATGGTTATCAACTGTACTGCAGTGATGGAACGAAAGTCACAGAAAATAGAGGTTGTGGTGGCAGCTGCAGAGAAGTATTTGGGGGTACGAGATTGGACTGCAGAGGAGTTGCATGGTGTGTTGAATGGCCGTAGGATGGTGTAGGAACAGATAGGGTGTATATGGGGGGGGGTTTATTGAGGGTAAATGGCAGAGACATTTTTACTTTCGTTTTTTTTCCTTTCCCCTTTTTTCATTTTGTGTCTTAAAGTATAATGGATTTATTCCCCAGTCTAGTTGGGGGAGGAAATGCAACATATATTGCATGGTTTCCCAACTATTGGCCCCCCTATGTTTTCTGTGCAAAAAATGAATAAATAACGTGTTACATTTTTTACATTTTCAATGTTGGACATAAAAGACGCCAAGTGATTTAATTTAAGAATTCTGTTCCCAAATATTCACACGCATAATAGAGAGACACGTGATCGTATACAAATGTAAGCAAGGTTTGAAATGATTGTGTTTTAGTCAAACATTATATCTGTTTGGGCTTCTTGAAGTCAGATCTCGACCTTTAAGTCTTTATTGAAGACTCATCTCTTCGGTAGGTCCTATGATTGAGTGTCGTCTGGCCAAGGACTGTGAAGGTGAACGGAAAGGCGCTGGAGCAACGAACCACCCTTGCTGTCTCTGCCTGGTCGCTTCCCCTCTCTCCACTGGGATTCTCTGCCTCTAACCCTATTACAGGGGCTGAGTCACTGACTTACTGGTGCTCTTCCATGCCGTCCCTAGGAAGGGTGCGTCACTTGAGTGGGATGAGTCGCTGACGTGATCTTCCTGTCCGGGTTGGCTCCCCCCCTTGGGTTCGTGCCGTAGGGGAGATCTTCGTGGGCTATACTCGGCCTTGTCTCAGGAGGGTAAGTTGGTGGTTGAAGATAACCCTCTGGTGGTGTGTGGGCTGTGCTTTGGCAAAGTAGGTGGGGTTGTATCCTGCATGTTTGGCCCTGTCCGGGGGTATCGTCGGATGGGGCCACAGTATCTCCTGATTATCTCCTGATTATCTCCAGTATCTCCTGATTTATGCTGCAGTAGTTTATGTGTCGGGGGGCTAGGGTCAGTCTGTTGTATCTATAGTATTTCTCCTGTTTTATCCGGTGTCCTGTGTGAATTTAGGGATTTTCTCTCTCTCTCTCTCTCTCTCTCTCCTCTCTCTCTCTCTCTCTCTCTCTCTCTCTCTCTCTCTCTCTCTCCCATGATACAAGTTAGTATTCGACATCCATCCATGTCTGAGGACATCGGGAGATGACATGGAATTTGACCACTAGGGGCAACAGTGAGCGCTGTTACCTTCAAGTCGGTTTCAGTTTTGCTAGGGCGATGGGGATGGAGGATTGACCTAAGCATCTGTTTCTGAATTTTTAAGGTTAGGGTTAAGTGCAGGCATTTACTCCAAATTCTTATGATTGAGCATTAATTCTGAATGGTTCAGGTCAGGGTTTAGGTTTGGGATAGGCTTAAATAAAAATATCAAAACAACTTTCTATGCTGGATTTGAATTTGCAACCTTTAGAACCAGAGGCAGATGGCTTCTGATTCCAAAGGTTACAAGTTTGAATCCAGCGTTAGAAAGTTGTTTTTGATATATCCCAGCATCTAGCTAGCTAGCTAACGTTAGGCTCCACGTTTTTAGTTAGCTAAATAAATAGCTAGATACATAAATAGATAAGCTAGCCTATTTGCCACGTTATGAGGGACTTGTGGTCATTTCCAGCCTTTAACTGTTACATTCCTACATTTTTGTCCAACATATTGAGTAATTGAAACTGAAACAGTGCTTCCCGAATGGTTGGAGGCAGCAAACAATGTACCAAGCCATGTATATATTTACTAATATTATATGATTCTCTGCTTGTTTTATAATTGCACAGTAGATAAAACACTGTCAATTCCACTTTAAATGCTGTCCATTGCGGTAAATAGAAAAAGATCCCTTTAAAGACAGCCTTCATTTTCTGCAGATTGTACGGTATGGACAGTTTTGCATGTGTATATGTAGCAGAGTGATGTTGTTAACCTAGATTATGCACAGGCATTTTATTTTAAAGGAGTTGTACAGAGGACTGGGTCAACGGGTCATCTCAAGAGGTGATTCATTTCTTTTTGTGTTCCTTAATTCCATTCGATGTCTATTTATTTATCAAAGCTGGGTTGCTGTCCTTTTATTTTGTGTACAAGCACTACACTGTGTTATCTCATGACTAAAAAAGTGTCATGTCAGGTTTGATACTGCATCCTTGGATGGTTTGGTTCATTTAAATGTTTATTTTGTTTTGTATTTTCATTTTACTTTTATTTAACTAGGCAAATCAGTTAAAAACAAATTCTTATTTACAATGACAGCCTACCCCGGTCAAACCTGAACGACTCCGAGCCAATTGTGCGCCGCTCTATGGGACTTCCAATCACGGCTGGATGTGATACAGCCTGGTCCATTTGTAATGTTAGGCTTGATAGTGCATTCTTGGTTGGTTTAGTTCATTTGTTTGGTCCTGATGCTTCCCCTTTAATCGTCCTCTCTCGTCTGGAGAGGGTAGCTTGTCTTCTGCTTCTCTATTTAAGTGGAAAACATGTCAATATGTTCTTTAAGCAGAAGGAAAGTTTTGTAATTTGTGTTATTAATATATTTTGTTGAAAAATATATCATTATATTTTTCATGCACAAGCGCTTTAAAAAATATATTTATTGAGGTCACTAGCTACGTTAAACGCAGACGTGAGAGAGAGCGCAAGAGCTGACACTGCAACCTTTTTTTGTCAACTCTCTGCAGGTGGCAAATAAATCCCCACAAATCAATCCAGTTCTCAGAGTCACATTATTTCAGGCACAACACAGAATGAAGCACGCTACATATGCAGTATGTACAGTAAAGTGAACTGTGTGTTGGTGAGAAGGACAAAGAGCAGTGGTGAGAGCCAGTTACAGAAGAGTTTACTGTGGTGCACCCAGGCATGTTGGAGGAACCACAGAGAGCAGAGAAAAGACTTATGGCTCATGTTGAACGCTGGGATTCTCACCCCATCTCCCTCTCTCTCTCTCTCTCTCTCTCTCTCTCCCTCCCCCCCATCTCTCACTCTCTCTCCCTCCCTCCCTCTATCCCTCTATTTCTCTCTATTTCCCTCTCTCTCCCTGCTCTCCCCATCTCCCTCTCAATCCCCCTATCTCCCTATCTCTCTCTCCCAATCTCCCTCCCTCTATCTCTCTCTCTCCCCATCTCCTACTCTCTCTCCCTCGCTCGCCCTATCCCTTTCTCTCTCCCTCTCCCTTGCTCTCCCTCTCTCACTATCTCCCTCTCTCTCTCTCTCTCTCGCTCACCCTCTCCCTCTCTCTCACTCTCTCTCCCTGTCTCCCTCTCTCGCTCTCTCTGTGGGCCTTTCACTTTCACCCTGACTGTTTTCAGGTCTACTTTAATGACTTCAGGGCTAACCCTGGGAGAAGAGAGCAGCATAGTTCTTCAATCTCCTCCCTGCTCTCTCTCTCTCCCCACCTCTCTCCCCACCTCTCTCCCCATCTCCCTCTCTCCCCTTCTCTCTCTCCCCCTCTCTCCCTCTCTCCCCTATCTCTCTCTATCTCTCTCCCTCTCTATCTCTCCCCCCCCCTCTCTCTCTCTCTCTCTCTCTCTCTCACTCTCTCTCTGTGGGCCTTTCACTCTCACCCTGACTGTTTTCAGGTCTACTTTAATGACTTCAGGGCTAACCCTGGGAGAAGAGAGCAGCATAGTTCTTCAATCTCCTCCCTGCTCTCTCTCTCTCCCCATCTCTCTCCCTCTCCCTCTCTCTCCCTCTCTCTCTCCCCATCTCTCTCCCTGCCTCCCTCTCTCTCTCTCTCTCTCTCTCAGAGCCCAGCTGGAGAGAAGAGATAGTAATGTTCTCAGCCGTCTACCCTTACAGTCTACCTTGCGGTGTTAGTCCGCCATGCTGCTGGAGGGGCACTGATAGAAAGAAAGAGTGAAAGTAGATGAAAGATAAGCTTTCATTCCTATTACCTGCCAGCAAGAGCACCTTGAACTAGAGTTCTCCTCACCCTGTGTAGTTGTGGGTAGTGGAATGGTGCGTACATCGTTTGTTATTTATCTTCTCGTGCTGTAGCGCAGTCTTTCAGCCATCCTGCTACAGCAGGCTTTCAGATGCTCTAGTAATGGGAATTGATCATCCCTGCTCCTACGTTGAAACACTGATGTATACTGTAATGATATAACGCAGGGACCAACTTTTGAGGCGCACGCAACCCCTTCTCCTCCTGCTGTTTCTTAATGAAATTAACTTCTGCCTCTGTGGAGACATCGCCAGTGGCTAACTGAGGTGCCAAACAGTATCCTCTCCGAAGGTTACTCTCCAGTCCTGGGTTCATTTTCCTTTTCTCTCTCAAGTTCATTGATGTCCTCAAGCCACAATCAGAAGTATGAGCTGGTTTTATATTGCATCAATAAAACATGTATATATAATTTCTACATATGAAGCCACTATAGAGAATGGTCTAATAGGTTGTTTTATTTGGTTTTTAATTTTCATGATTATATGCCATGGACGATGAGTCTCCACTTCAAATTGATTTGATTTCTTTGAGGTGAAGAGGAAGGAAATGACATGATGTTAACCATCGCTCCTAATAAGACAAAGAGACAGAGGGTTCAGGTACTGTAGTCGTTTGTTCATATTACAAAGAGTCCTCTGAGTGGTGAATACGGCTCACCTGAGTTATCACTGCAACGCAAGGGACTAGGAGAAGCTACCAGAAACGGTCATATTTTCCAGTTAAAAAGGCTCAACTTTCTGTAGAATGCTTAAAGAAAATACAGTGGCTGAACCACCATCAGTCAAGTCTATTGCCTTGGTTTTGGGTCTATTCCACTTTTCCACTGGTGGTCTGCAGACACCCGTACATTCAAAGCCCCAGACAGTGGGCTAACCCTCCGCTAAGCCCTGACCACAGGCCTTTGGAGGGCTGGGACATCCTTCCCCTGCTGGGCCTCAGATAGAGACCAGTCACTGATTAGCTGTAATACTTCTCAGCTGGGTCCGACTGCAAGGCTGCTCATGTGCTGCTAATTCACATGAGGTTCAGCTCCCATATCGCCCCGACTCCCATGTTGCGGATGGGGGTCTGCCTGTCTTCATACTGTATAGATAATATGTTTATAGAAGAGGTTGCTGTTACATAATAAACCCCATATATTTTTACATTGAAAAGCTATACAGCGCTACAGGCATGGGAATTAAATGATGTAATCTGGATAAGTAGGGCTCATGGAATACAGGGAGAAATAGCAGCACAACGGTAGGCTTACATCTCACACACACACACACACACACACACGCACACGCACACGCACACGCACACGCACACGCACACGCACGCACGCACGCACGCACGCACAGGAAAACATGCATTTTATACCCTGCTGCCTTTTCTGGAGAATTAATACAGAGAGAGAGAGGACTTCAACAGACTGCTGCCTGCCTAGCTACTGCAACCTCAGGCTGTCAATTAACCAGGAAGAGAAGTTCAACTCTACAATATACGGTATTGTGTGAATATCTCTAGTGGGGGAAAGGTCTGTGGTGGGTTTACAGCACATCGTGGATCAGGAGTTCATTACAGCCCTAACTGGAGCTCCATGCTGTATATCTACACTACCACAAAGCTGAAAGATGCCCCAGAGTACCATGAACATGATGTCATTATTTCCTCTTCCTTCATACTTTGCATTACACCTATAGGCCTTACCTGACCCTATGGGGATTGACATAGAGACATGCAGTAGAAAAAGCTCCCATCCTATCATAGTGAATACACAGGCAGTGGCGTGAAGTCATTTCAGGGATGGAAGCCATGCAGAGAATCATCATGGCCAACTGTTGTAATGAAAAAATAATTGAGGTTTTGAAGGTTCAAACACTTGGCCTTGGAAGCCACTCTGTTATCAAACATCTGGCGGTGGAGCCATAGAGAGCCTTCCCAGTTGGCCCCGCTGGACTCTAACTGACCCAGTGGGACAGCCTCTCCAGCACTCTGCCATCCAGTCATTAAGAACATCCAATATTCACCAATCAGCAAGGAGATTTGCATCCTTAGGTGTTATTGGCGTGATCAATCATGTCCTGGGTCCAGCGGTTTAATTTGGTCACCTGCTGGCCAGTTGGCTGGTGGCCTGGACTGGGCTAAGCAGTCTGCCAGGCCCGCTCCTCTTCTCTCCTCTGGAGCCAAGGCAGGGGGCTAATTGAGCAGATGTTGGTAAACAAGCAGGTCATTGGTGGAACCCCAGAAACAGGGTCTTCTCTTCAGCGCTCCTCTTATGAGTAGATATATTTGGGGGAGAAAAGGAGCACATATGGCAGAGGGATGAACATCTGGCAAATGGGACTTTCATCTTTGATACCGTTCGCTTTTGCTGCCATGCCATAGGGGGAGAGTTGGTGAGAGTGGCAAACAAGATAACATTTCAAAGAAAATGATTACATTGTAAGAAGGTAACAGCCAATGCTGTGCAACAGAAAATTCAACCAATGTCCAATTTTCTGTTAGATATCGTACAAACTACAAAGCCAGTCCAAGACAGTTTCAGTTGTGCAACTATTAATAAATGACGAAAGCATCATAATTGACAGCAAGTGTTGCTCCACACACCATGAATGTACAACCTTGGTCTTTGTGGTTAGTTCTCCTTGGGTAAAGCTGCATCCTGTCTCTTCCTGTCTTCCTCTCCCCAGCTGTTGGATAGTTGGGCTAATTGCTGAGGATCGCCTTGCCTCTGTCAATCTACCTCTGTCCTCATGGATTGACAACAATAATGAAATCAGTAGAGACAATAGAGGCAGATTACAGGCTGAAAGGCCTCTCTCTCCTTTATAATACAGCTGTACAGGGAGAGAGCATAGAGAGGCCATGTCACACACAGAATAGACTGAGACTTTTCATTAGATGCTAAACAAATGCCACGGCTGCAGAATGAATCCTAAATGAGAATATAGTTTACACCAGACCATCTGGCATGGCCTGGCGTATTGAAATGAACTGTAAATTGGCCAATTGAAAGTGAGGGCTGGTCCTGGGCTGGTCTCTTTGTTAGAGCTGCTCTGATTGGACGGATGGAGATGTTATTGAGCAGACCTTGAATGGATCAGCCTAATGGAGGCTTTCACTGTGTCTGTTTGTCCATCCGTCTGAACAGAAAGGCAAATAAAGTGCCGTCTCTCTCTCCTCTCTCACCCACCCGCCCACACACACCACAATGCCTAACCTTCAGGCCCATTACAGCAAAAAGCTTTAGGCAAAAACAAATAACAATCTACTACGCAAATAAATAAAACTTGATGCACTCGTGTCCTGGGTGGCGCTGAAGAGAGGAAATGGACAATGTAGTGATCCTGGGGTCAATACAGCCAGCCGACGAAACATCCCTCTCCATCCACTAAAAGCATAGTAGTAGCTGGCTGTGATTATTCCCTCCATCCTGGATCACTGAGCTTTAGATGTTTTCCCTCGTTTCCCCTCTCGCCCTCTCCTCTCAGTAAACACTGAAACACAGGCATGTGGAAGGCATTAGGCCAAATGGTGAAGCAGGTTATCAATATAATTCCTGTATTTTTTTAAATGTTATTTTCTAACCTTTATTTATCTAGTCAGTTAAGAACAAATTCCCTAACGACGCTGGGGCAATTGTGCGCCGCCCTATGGGACTCCCAATCACATCTGGTTGTGATACAGCCTGGAATCAAACCAGGGTCTGTAGTTACACCTCTATCACTGAGATGCAGTGCCTTAGAGCGCTGCGCCACTCGGTGAGCCCCTGAATAGGGATGCACTGGGTCTAATGTCCTCAATATCCACATGTCCTTGTCCTTTGTCTCATTCAGAGAGGTCTCCCTTGTGTAGACAGACAAAGAAAGAGAGAGATTGAGTTTGTCCCACAGAGGACATGATGGTCATGAAGGAGGAATATTAGATCTTCCATACTGCTGAGGCACAACAACAGACATATGGCTCCCCCACAGGGACAGCCTGACTCCCAGACAGCACCTAATGCAATCAGCACCACACACAGCCAGTGTGTACAGGACATAAAGCACTCTCCTCTCAGCACGCAGCACAAATCATCATCACTCAAATCTGATTTGGGTCGCAGAGCGTCCTAGCTGCAATTTCCTTTATTAAAATAGCCAGATCTCTATTTGATCCTGTTCAATGCTTTTGGTCTCTGGTGGCTCTTAGTGAAGGCCAAATCTGAAGGGTGTGTGTGTGTCTGTGTGTGTCTGTGTGTGTCTGTGTGTGTGTGTGTGTCTGTGTGGTATTTAATTGGCAAGCTATTTAATGACACAGTTTACATAACCAGGATAAATACAGCCCTGAAAGGCTGCAAGGACACACAAACACACACCACACTGTGTTCCAATGGCAGGAAGTGTGTGCATGTGAGTGTGCTTGCTGCGTCTGTTGGTATGGTGCGAAGCGTGGCGTGCTGTGTCCCAGTGTCCACCCTGGTCCCTGACTACAGGGCAGCTGTGTTCCAGTGTCCACCCTGGTTCCTGACTACTGGGCAGCGGTGTCCCAGTGTCCACCCTGGTCTCTGACTACAGGGCTGCTGTGTCTCAGTGTCCACCCTGGTCCCTGACTACAGGGCAGGTGTGTCTCAGCGTCCACCCTGGTCCCTGACTACAGGGCAGCTGTGTCTCAGTGTCCACCCTGGTCCCTGACTACAGGGCAGCTGTGTCTCAGTGTCCACCCTGGTCCCTGACTACAGGGCAGGTGTGTCTCAGTGTCCACCCTGGTCCCTGACTACAGGGCAGCTGTGTCTCAGTGTCCACCCTGGTCCCTGACTACAGGGCAGCTGTGTCTCAGTGTCCACCCTGGTCCCTGACTACAGGGCAGCTGTGTCTCAGTGTCCACCCTGGTCCCTGACTACAGGGCAGCTGTGTCTCAGTGTCCACCCTGGTCCCTGACTACAGGGCAGCTGTGTCTCAGTGTCCACCCTGGTCCCTGACTACAGGGCAGCTGTGTCTCAGTGTCCACCCTGGTCCCTGACTACAGGGCTTCCTCTGAAGATATCTGGCACAGCCTTCTCTCTACTTTATCTTCTTTAATCAGTGATGTTATTGGCATGTGTGGTTTTGTCAATGGAGTGAGTCAACAGGGGAGTGGATGCTGGGAGGATGTCCAATGGGCAGAACCCAGGAGATTTGGACCGCTCACTGCTGCCAAACCAACAGCCTGACTGACCTTTGACTGCTGTCAACATGTGTGAGCAGAGCCTTCCAAGGACTCATGTCTCTGCATCTCTTATGTCCTCTTAGTGGGAAAGACACTCAGCTTTATGTGTTAATAAAATCCAACCATCATCACAGCTGTTTTTGTGAATAGAAAAATCTGTGAAATCACTTGTCATTGTTGTAATAAATCACACCATGATTCTGTGATTGACATAACGGCTCTTGTGGAAAACAAACAAAACACACACACACACTCATACCCACACACAGCTCCTGTAACAATGGCTGACTAGCACGGGGACTGTCATCTCACGCTGTCTATCCCATGTACCAGAGTAGACTGAAGGGGCGGGCGGGCTTTGGGTATAAATAAATTATTAAAGCCCCATAAAAATGTAATCCACATTAAATGTCTTCAATTTCTAAAATTATGAGACTTTGGCTTTCCGCTCCTCCAGATATTAGATTTTAATGTCCAATGTTTCATATGGAATATTTGGAGAGGTTCACAAGTTCGACTTCACCTTGGGATCTGGAAGCATGTAAATAAAACAGCTCTCTGTTACATGAAGATAGAATTTACACTGAATTTACACACGCGTCCGCGTGTCACCTTTCGGATAGGGACCTGAACGCACGGACAAAACAGAGGATATTTCAATATAACTATGGATTATTTTGAACCAAAACAACATTTGTGGTTGAAGTAGAAGTCCTGGGAGTGCATTCTGACGAAGAACAGCAAAGGTAATCCAATTTTTCTTATAGTAATTCTGAGTTTATTGAACGCCCAACTTGGTGGGTGTCAAATTAGCTAGCCCGTGATGGTGAGCTATCTACTCAGAATATTGCAAAATGTGCTTTTGCCGAAAAGCTATTTTAAAATCTGACACCGCGATTGCATAAAGGAGTTCTGTATCTATAATTCTTCAAATAATTGTTATGTTTTTTGTGAACGTTTATCGTGAGTAATTTAGTAAATTCACCGGAAGTTTTCGGTATGTTTGCTAGTTCTGAACGTCACATGCTAATGTAAAAAGCTGTTTTTTGATATAAATATGAACTTCATTGAACAAAACATGCATGTATTGCATAACATAATGTCCTAGGAGTGTCATCTGATGAAGATCATCAAAGGTTAGTGCTGCATTTAGCTGTGGTCTTGGTTTTTGTGACATTAAATGCTAGCTTGAAAAATGGGTGTGTGATTATTTCTGGCTGGGTACTCTCCTGACATAATGTAATGTTTTGCTTTCGCTGTAAAGCCTTTTTGAAATCGGACAATGTGGTTAGATTAACGCGAGTCTTGTCTTTAAAATGGTGTAAAATAGTCATATGTTTGAGAAATTGAAGTTATAGCATTTTTAAGGTTTTTGAATATCACGCCACTCGATTCCACTGGCTGTTGACTAGGTGGGACGATTTCGTCCCACATACCCGAGAGAGGTTAACAAACAAAAAAACTGCTTTACAATGCATTTAAACCAATTAGTGGCTCTACAGAATGAAAGCGATCCAGACTAACATTTTCCCCCTTTTCAGGTGATGGCACCAGCCCATGGTTTGGTTGCAACAAATCTTTTTCACGGCGTCACGCAATAGAAGAATATAGTAATCATCTTAGACATTCACAGTGTTATATTTAAGAATAAGGCTCAGGGGGGGTGTGGTATATGGCCAATATACCACAGTTAAGGGCTGTTCTTCAGCACGACACAACGCAGAGTGGATACAGCCCTTAGCCATGGTATATTGGCCATATACCATAACCCCCCTGTGGTGTTTTCTTGCTATTAGAAACTGAAATAAACTGAAATAAGAATTATATCTACAGAAAGCTGAGAACCTCTTCAACTGTGACAACAGGATAGCTGTGTTTTCCCCGCAATTCGATTTTAAAATGATATACAATCAGAACACATTTTTATTCCCTGGAAAAGGAGAGAAAGTCTGGCTTGCTCAACACAGCAGCAGGCCCTAGCCCAAAGGCCGGCAGATGGCGATATTAAGTCGTTTCATCTTACTGTCCAAAGGCAATGTACTTTATGAATCCGGCTACACACTCGTATCCCCGTGAACTGGTTTATACATAAAACATTCTCTATTCAGGCTACAGAGGCTTCAATTTCCTCTTTAACTCGATTTGATGGTGAGAAGGCACAAATAAAGGGGAAAATATATTTATTTATGAAAGATTGTTTTCCACCACCATGCTAGATTCACCAATGCTACTTCCTGACATTGGTACAGCGCTCAGACCATGGGTAAACAACAGACTGCTGCAACCTGATTGGCTTAACATTATACGCATAAAGAAAGTATGCATATTTTCACTTTTATTTCTCTCCTCTCACTATTAAATCGAGTTAAGAAAGAAATCGACGCCTCTGCAGCCTGAATGGAGAATGTTTTATGCACGAACAGGTTCATGGGGCATACAAGTGTATAGCCGACAGCATACATTTCCTTTGGACAGTAAGATGAAATGACTCAATATTGCCATCTGCTGATCTTTGGCTAAGCAGGCCCCAGCGAAACAGGTACGTGGCAGGCATACACTTTCATTACAGGAATCATGAGTATAATGTACTTTACGGTTCGACCAAATCAAAGGGTCGCAAATGTGAGTGCTTTGGTTGCAGTCTTGAATCCTGAAATCTATTGGAATGTACATGTTGTCCTGTAACCAGTGAGAGCTGCTCTTCATTCCATACATAAATACTGCCACCTGCTGATATACCCTGGGCGCTCCAGTCCTAGCAACGCTGTAAAATGGATCTGTACATGTGTGGAAGCGACAACGCCAGTATTTGGTCTAGGCTTTAACACTGTATTAATTTATTCTACAGGCATCAGACCAGAGAACTGTGGCACTACAGGCAACACGGCCCACTCCTAATTGGAATGTTGACCAGCTGCATTTTGATGGGATTTAGAAGGTCAGGGCAACAAAGCCCTCTGAGGAACAACAGCACACATTTCCCCTTCCCTTTCTCTGTGACATCTATCAAAATGGCTGCTGTGGGAGAAGGGGTTAATTAATGGCATTATTTGTCATGCCAACCGAGGGCGTCAGCAGATGTTTCCATTAGATGTGATGTCTTTATAAGGAGACGTGACAGCGACCAAACAGCTACCATCGCGTCAATGTGGAACCATGCCAGCCAATTAAAACACAGTTAACGGACTTCTGCTTTAATAACAGACACAAGGATGTCTGTTACTAAAGCCTCCACAACACCTGAGTGTGTGTTCATTCAGAATACTGGATTATCAGCCTCTATAACACCTGAGTGTGTGTTCATTCAGAATACTGGATTATCAGACTCTACAACACCTGAGTGTGTGTTCATTCAGAATACTGGATTATCAACCTCTATAACACCTGAGTGTGTGTTCATTCAGAATACTGGATTATCAGCCTCTATAACACCTGAGTAAGAGTTCATTCAGAATACTGGATTATCAGACTCTATAACACCTGAGTAAGAGTTCATTCAGAATACTGGATTATCAGACTCTATAACACCTGAGTAAGAGTTCATTCAGAATACTGGATTATCAGACTCTATAAAACCTGAGTGTGTGTTCATTCAGAATATTGGATTATCAGACTCTATAACACCTGAGTAAGAGTTCATTCAGAATACTGGATTATCAGCCTCTATAAAACCTGAGTGTGTGTTCATTCAGAATACTGGATTATCAGACTCTATAACACCTGAGTGTGTGTTCATTCAGAATATTGGATTATCAGACTCTATAACACCTGAGTAAGAGTTCATTCAGAATACTGGATTATCAGACTCTATAACACCTGAGTGTGTGTTCATTCAGAATACTGGATTATCAGCCTCTATAACACCTGAGTGTGTGTTCATTCAGAATACTGGATTATCAGCCTCTATAAAACCTGAGTGTGTGTTCATTCAGGATACTGGATTATCAGCCTCTATAACACCTGAGTAAGAGTTCATTCAGAATATTGGATTATCAGACTCTATAACACCTGAGTAAGAGTTCATTCAGAATATTGGATTATCAGACTCTATAACACCTGATGAAGACTTCTGGATCATATCCAGTCTAAGACCATAGGCTAGTTTAAAATGGTAAATATAGAGGTCCTATATTCAGGGAAATGTATTGATAAATTGGCAGGATTTTGTGAAGGAGGTGCTGGTACCCAGGACCATAGCAGGAGACGGGAGTGAGATGGCACTCCAGTTATTTACTATCCCGGGGGTCTGTTTTATCAAGAGTTTGAACATCAATCTGTTTTCTGTCGGGAATAGCAAAAACAGGAACAAAGCTGATAGGAATCTGGTGGAGTAGAAAGAAATCACAATTTGTTATCCCCTTTTATGACTCCAATAGCAAATAATAGATTTCCCCCATTTATGTAAACAGTGCATTTCCATAGAAATGGCCTATTGTGTGCGTCTCCGTGGGCCAGATTGGGGGAGTTGGGGACTGGAACTCTTAATCCTGTTATAGTTTCCTCCTGCAGTAGAGACAGGGAGAATCTCAATTCTCCTCCAATGGGTTTAGAGAAGGAGGTGAGGAAAGGAGACGCGAGGAGTATGCAATTGAGTTTCTCCCACAGGCAGAGTTTCACAGGGATGCTCCCGCTCAGAGCTCAAGGCTGAGAGAAGGATGGACATATTCCACCTATTGCTTTCTCTCTCTTTCTCTTTCATGTGGAGCTGGAGCACTGCATTTCACTCCCTCACTCTTGTTTTCTAAAGCAGCTCGTTACAATGGGTACTGCCGTTTACTGCATCCAGAGGAGTGAAAAGAGTAAACATGAAACCCTTATCTATTATGTGGTGTATATAGTTAAATAATAATGCATGCACAACTAAATAATCAAAATGCCTGTCTCAGTGAACTTGACAATTACTGATGTGCAGATTTAACAGTGAGTGTTAATAGCAAGATGAAGAAGTAATGAGTGCTGCACATCAAACCTAGCCCTCTCATTGATCATTTATTTCAGTTTGTGGGTAATGGTGACATTTAGCTGAACACAATACTGGATCTACTAGGAGACGGCACCATTTCATTCAGCTGAGTTGCACTTCTGAAATGAGCTATAGGCATACTACTGTGTGTGTGATGAATAACACTGGAGGAAACTCAGACCACAAATGATTAGCTGCCAATCAAACAACTTATACAACTTATACAGCATGTTTCACAATAAAAGTAAGAGTTGGAAAGAATTTTGTTTTAATACATCATATTACTTGACAACTAAGCACAAATGCAATTTTTTCAAAACCACTACAGTAGCATTTCTGTTTTCTTTGCACAACAGATGCTTCTTATCTGTAACCATAGATACACAGAGAACAGTGAAGGATGGCTCTGAGTCAATATAATCAGGGACAGAGAGGTTTGTGACACATGCCATTCAGGGGACACCCAAGGGATCAATGACATTGATAAACAAAATTGACCACTGTCAAAGACTGACAAATACAAAAACAAAAACACACACACACACGCACAAGCACACACACACACACACACACATAACTGCAGGGCTCATTAACTTGCCAGTTTGTTGATGTCATCTGCCTTCACAGTGTCAAACCTCTCACAGCACTTGTCAAGTTTTGAGCTCTGACACCAGCAGTCTATTGCATTTTTTTCACCTACCTTTCTCTCTCTCCCTCTTTCTCTACCTCTCCATATATCTATCTATCTATCTATCTATCGTATCTATCTATCTATCTATCTATCTATCTATCTATCTATCTATCTATCTATCTATCTATCTATCTATCTATCTATCTATCTATCTATCTATCTATCTATCTATCTATCTATCTATCTATCTATCTATCTATCTATCTATCTATCTATCTATCTATCTATCTATCTATCTATCTATCTATCTATCTATCTATCTATCTATCTATCTATCTATCTATCTATCTATCTATCTATCTATCTATCTATCTATCTATCTATCTATCTATATATCTAACATGCTTGCTGAGCCTTGCTGAGCCTAGTATACAGTAGGTGTGTTATTCCAAAACTGATATTAGTAGATGTTCCCAGTATGGCTGATAAGGATGATGTTATTACATGTCCACTGCAGCTGTTTTTATCTCAATATCAAATCATTTCCGGGTAACAATTAACTACCTTACTGTGATTGCTTTCAACTATAATTGTCAAAAAGAAACCAAAAAATTGCTTCTTAGCAAAGAGCAATTTCTCAAGCAAAAATGTTGTCTGGGAGTGGTCTGAGTGGGGAGGGGGGAACTGAAAATGAGCTGTTATTGGCATACAGTTGTGGAACTCTATAATTCACAGGTTGCACCACCGTCACGTCATGCCATTCTTATGGAAGTTTGCAAGACGCTCTCTGCTGGTGGCGTCATAGTGGTGCCCTAAAGTGGTGATAAGCCCAGTCATTCTAGACGGAGGCTAACTTCTATTTTGTCTAAATTACACTATAGTGCCTGGAGAACAAAATAACATTGGTAAAGTATTCAAATATTTAGTAGGGAACAACTTTGCCAGAATTATCATGTCATCAAATTTACTTTAGACAGATGGCAATGTTGTCATTAGCTAGCAAAGTTTGTCAAAAATAGCTACAATGCTAACATTAGCAAGCTAAAATCCGGTGCCCTCACCTCAATCTTAGCTAGTGTCATGACGTTGGCCTGTGGGTAAGGTCTATGACCCCCCCATAAATACCTTTCTCCCTTCCCCTCTCTTTCTGACCATACTGAAGGACTGTTGAATAGCCTTTGTTAAATATAGAGAGTCTGGGAACATCAAACAAATGGGGAAAAGGAACCATATTTTGGTAATAAAACCAGTTGGAAATATGCATTGGAACTTAATGAGTATGGATGTCAGTTCGATTGTCATCTGAGACATTATGACTGATGACAGGACGACATAAACTGTACCTGGGAAAGTATACACCCTCTAGTTATCAGAGTCACATGGAATTGTTATGCAATTGAAATGTTTGATATTGAAATTGTTTGTTAGGAGATTAAATGTAATTTTAGCTTCCAATTGAGAGAATTGGGTTTTCATAAGGAAAGTGCCCTGCTTATCAGTGGCCCGCCCCTGTGAAGAGACAGGGGTTATAAACGATGACACACCCTTCTCCCCTCGCCACTATATAAGACAATGACACAATGTAACCAGGAGTCGTGAGGTCTGCAGCCTCTGCGTTACAAGGACACACATGTAAAGTAGAGAACTAAGCCAACCTCGGCGTGAGCTTTGGTTGTGAATGGTATGAACTTTGAACTTATTCACTACAGAAGTGATACTTCCTAGCCGTTGAGTTAGCAGCGGCCGCTGTAGACGTGGGCTAGAAAAGGACGGACGATGGATCAAGTCTACCACAGACGAAGATACCACCACGTCTCCAATTTACCACCAGAGACATTCTTCCGAGGACCGGAAGATCTGTTGGCCAACCCGGCCAGCATCTACGACCAACCTACCGAAGCGCATCTCAGAGTAAATATTTATTGCATTTTCCTTTTCCAAATGGGCGGTAATTTAGAATGCATAAGATTCTGTATTTACGATAGCATAGCTGCCATATCTTTATTCCTAAGTCTTCCCGCACTTTCATTCAAGCCCAACCCCCTTTCTTTGTGTAACCAGCTTTCATGACAGGCTCCGTCCACCGGGATGTTTCTGTATGACATCATTTGTATTCTGTGTATATGTAATTCTGTGTGATTAGTTTAGGTATTTAGTAAATAAATAATTAAACCCAATTTGGTATTGCTGATTCAACTTGTTAGCCAGGGTTCGTGAAGATAACCAAGAATTTACAACTTTCATTATGAGACTGAAAATAAAATGAGGATTAATATTGACGGCTATCGATGTAAAGTCTTTAAGAGTTTATTCGGAAGATAACGGCTCTATAAACACTCTTCCGTGGTGTCCCGACTTTCTAGTTAATTACATTTACATGATTAGCGAATCAGGTGATATTAATTACAGGGAAAGGATTTTATAGAATAGCATGTCATATGACTTAATCCGGCATAGCCAAAGACACGACACTAGCTTGCTAAAGTTATACTGCATCTAAAATCAATCTGGCGACATCAAAATTATAACAAAAGGCTTTCCAACTAATTATTTGCCTCATTTTGAATGTCATAATATTTCCAAGTCACTGTAATGCACTTTGATGAAATCTTCTTCAGCGCTCATTGACCATACAGCGAGGAAAATGCTCAGTCCAAAAGGAATGTTAAAAACAATATTTTGACGAAACATGCTACCCATGAATTGGTCTATTAACTAATTTACTGCCTTGTGATGTCACCAGACAGGCCAAAACTCCATTCCACCAAAACAGGCTGAAATTTCAGGCGGCCTTTTCAAACAGCTGTGACACTAAAAGGGGATTATCATCATTTTCACAATTTCAATGTATTATTCCAACCTCAGTGTGGAAGTATATATATTTTTGACTACACTGGACCTTTATAATTGCATGCACATTTGCAGTAGGATGGATGAGAAAAGCAAGGCCATTAATTGATAATGTGTGTTTCTGTCTACATTCCATTAACATGGCATGCAGATCGGCCCTACTGTTTATCTTCCTGTCTCTGTGTGTGATTTGTGTGTGTGTGTACGTGCATGCATGAGTGTGCTCGTGTATGTGAGGGTGTTTGAAAGTGCCTGTGTGTATGGCCCATGCCAAAGTGTGGCTTGTATACAAGGGTGAATATTTGTGTTAATATGGCACTCATGTCTGCTTTATGAAGGCTCATGTCAGACTGACCCTCCAGTAGCATAAAACAGAGGTCATTGTGACAACCTCCAGTAGGATAAAACAGATGTCATTGTGACAATCTCCAGTAGCATAAAACAGATGTCATTGTGACAACCTCCAGTAGGATAAAACAGAGGTCATTGTGACAACCTCCAGTAGGATAAAACAGAGATCATTGTGACAACCTCCAGTAGGATAAAACAGATGTCATTGTGACAACCTCCAGTAGGATAAAACAGAGGTCATTGTGACAACCTCCAGTAGGATAAAACAGAGGTCATTGTGACAACCTCCAGTAGGATAAAACAGAGGTCATTGTGACATCCTCCAGTAGGATAAAACAGAGGTCATTGTGACAACCTCCAGTAGGTTAAAACAGAGGTCATTGTGACATCCTCCAGTAGGATAAAACAGAGCTCAGTGTGACAACCTCCAGTAGGATAAAACAGAGGTCATTGTGACGTCCTCCAGTAGGATATAACAGAGCTCAGTGTGACTGATCCTCCAGTAGGATATAACAGAGCTCAGTGTGACTGATCCTCCAGTAGGATATAACAGAGCTCAGTGTGACTGATCCTCCAGTAGGATATAACAGAGCTCAGTGTGACTGATCCTCCAGTAGGATATAACAGAGCTCAGTGTGACTGATCCTCCAGTAGGATATAACAGAGCTCAGTGTGACTGATCCTCCAGTAGGATATAACAGAGCTCAGTGTGACTGATCCTCCAGTAGGGTATAACAGTGTGAGCCAGTGATTAAACTGTGGCTATCCCAGCCTATTGTTTACATTAGCACATCAATTATTCACTCACCCCCATATCCTCAGGGCACAATAACAGTACAGCCCCCACACAGACAGGGATATAGAATAATACCCAGAACCAAAATGGAATGTAAGTCAATCAAAACAAATGAAGTGTATGTCTCTTTAGCTCAACATACTTCTCAACAAGGGATATCATGTATATTCCCTGTCCGTGTCTGTGTTGTTTTCGCTTCTGACAAGGGATAATATTTTTTGGGAAACACAGTGGAGGGTAAAACACACAATATCCATAATAATCTAGAAATATCCAGGACCTCATCTTATTGGTAACACTGCACAGATGTAACTGTCTTTGTTTGAATGATCCACCAGTGATCAGATAAGATTACACTATGTATAAACAAGAAGATTATAAAGCTCAAACGACCGTGTGTACACAGGGTGTGTATATCCGTGCTGCTCAGCTGCAGCTGAGTGAAAAGAAGACCTCTGGTTATGAGTCCTCCTACTCCACCCTGTGGTCTGTCCCTGACAGGCTCTTACTGACTACAGAATGGCAGGTAGGGAGAGGAAAGGGAAAGGGGGATACATACTGAATGCATTCAACTGAAATGTGTCTTCAGCATTTAACCCAACCCCTCTGAATCAGGAGAGGCAAAGAGGAAGAGACACGGAGGGAGATGTAGAGAAGGAGAGGCAGAGAGAGAGAGGGAGGCGAGAGAGAGAAAGAGGCAGGGATGGAGAGACAGAGAGGCATGGAGCGAGAGCGAGAGTGAGGGAGAGACAGAGAGGGAGAGACAGGGAGGGAGAGACATGGAGGGAGAGAGCGAGATAGAAACAGGGAGGGAGATACAGGGAGGGAGAGACAGGGAGAGAGAGACAGAGAGAGAGAGACAGGGAGGGAGAGGCAGAGAGAGAGGCAGAGAGAGAGAAAGAAGCAGAGAGAGACAGAGGCGTAGAGAATGTTAGAGAGAGAGGGGTAGAGAGAGGGGAAGAGAGAGAGAGAAAGAGAGAGAGGCAGAGAGAAAGAGACAGGTAGGGAGAGACAGGGAGGGAGAGGCAGAGAGAGAGAGGCAGAGAGAGTGAGAGGCAGAGAGAGAGAGCCAAAGAGAGGCACAGAGAGAGTTAGAGAGAGTGAGGCAGACACAGAGAGAGAGGCAGAGAGAGAGAGAGGCAGAGAGAGATGCAGAGAGAGAGAGACAGAGAGGGAGAGACAGGGAAGGAGGGCAGGGAGTGAGAGACAGAAGGAGAGACAGGGAGGGTGAGGTAGAGAGGTGAGCAAGAGGGAGAAAGATGAGAGAGAGGCAGAGAGAGAGCGAGAGGCAGAAAAAGAGAGGCAGAGAGAAAGAGGCAGAGAGGATGAGACAGGAAGGGAGAGGCAGAGAGAGAGGCAGAGAGATGAGTGAGAGGCAAAAAGATGAGCGAGAGGGGGAAAGATGAGAGAGGAAGAGATAGATGAGAGAGAAAAGAGGAGAGAGGGAGATAGAAGCGAGAGAGATAGAGGAGGGAGAGAGACAAATAGAGAAAGAGAGACACAGAGAAAAGAGAGAGAGAGCAAGAAATAGAGAAAAGAGAGAGTATGTTCTGAACCTGATCTAGCCAGCCCTCTATCCAGTATAATCTCTGCCCACTTTATGATTTATAGTGCTCAGTCAGGTGAATATTTCATTGTGATACATAGAGGCTAGCTAATATCCCAGGCCCAGTCAGACTGGGGCATTAAGGAGAGGCATGAATACATTGAGGTTGTTACGCCTGGCCTTAATCAATCAGGGCACACAGTGGGTGGAACTGCTAAGAGAAACGCTCTGTTCTCATTACACAGACAAATCATACATAACATTAAGCGTTATAAATGACATACATACCCCGGGTTACTCCACCCAACCCTAATGACCAAAAATCCTCCTCCAGGAGGAGAGGATTAGACTAGAGCAATAAAGATTTGAGATGTCTTTTGAATATAGACTGAAGAAACTGCAAAAAGGGACCGAAAACACCTCTAAAATGGGATGTAGAAAACCACATTCGTTTTCAGCATGTTAATAGGCCTATATGGCTAAAACATGAGGCTTTGAGACAAGAGAGTCTATTTTCATGTGCCTCCAGAGAAAACTGGGCCTGTCACCATAATACAAACATTAGAATATTGGGGGAATATACAAAGTCATGAATAAAATTATGTTGTTGTCTTCCAAATGAATTCCTTTCCATTGCCTGAGAAATCAGCTTTGACAGACAAACACAATTTACGGGCATATTTTTCTGAACAATGATATTATTACGTCCACTCTAAGTACCAGTAAATGCCCATCTTGTCTCTCTCTGCTTCACTAAGAGGCTTATGGATGTTACAAACAGAAAGAAAAGGTCCAGGGGGTGGGAAAGGCTGACAATCATCACATGTTCACATCAGATCTCGGAGGATAGGAATGATACCCTATTTATCGTGGAGGAATCTGGGACTGGGAGAACTGAGAACAGGTGCCATACTGCTGTTGTTCAACCCACTATGATGTAATAGAAATATCCCCATTACGGGCCTGATTAGATGTATAGTACCTGGGAGAGGAGAGAGCAGAACAGCACAGTCCAGTATGTAGGTTAAACCTCAGCTCCCGTCCTGCCAGTCTATAATCCAGTATGTAGGTTAAACCTCAGCTCCCGTCTCCACAGTCTACAGTCCAGTATGTAGGTTAAACCTCAGCTCCAGTCTCCCCAGTCTACAGTCCAGTATGTAGGTTAAACCTCAGCTCCAGTCTCCACAGTCTACAATCCAGTGTATAAGTTAAACAGCTCCAGTCTCCCCAGTCTATAGTCCAGTATGTAGGTTAAACCTCAGCTCCAGTCTTCCCAGTCTATAGCCCAGTGTGTAGGTTAAACCTCAGCACCAGTCTCCCCAGTCTACAGTCCAGTGTGTAGGTTAAACCTCAGCACTAGTCCCCCCAGTCTACAGTCCAGTATGTAGGTTAAACCTCAGCACCAGTCTCCCCAGTCTACAGTCCAGTATGTAGGTTAAACCTCAGCACCAGTCTCCCCAGTCTACAGTCCAGTATGTAGGTTAAACCTCAGCACTAGTCCCCCAGTCTACAGTCCAGTATGTAGGTTAAACCTCAGCACCAGTCTCCCCAGTCTACAGTCCAGTATGTAGGTTAAACCTCAGCTCCAGTCTCCCCAGTCTACAGTCCAGTATGTAGGTTAAACCTCAGCTCCCGTCTCCCCAGTCTACAGTCCAGTATGTAGGTTAAACCTCAGCACCAGTCTCCCCAGTCTACAGTCCAGTATGTAGGTTAAACCTCAGCTCCAGTCTCCCCAGTCTACAGTCCAGTATGTAGGTTAAACCTCAGCTCCAGTCTCCCCAGTCTACAGTCCAGTATGTAGGTTAAACATCAGCTCCAGTCTCCACAGTCTACAATCCAGTGTATAAGTTAAACCTCAGCTCCAGTCTCCCCAGTCTACAGTCCAGTATGTAGGCTAAACCTCAGCACTAGTCCCCCCAGTCTAGAGTCCAGTATGTAGGTTAAACCTCAGCACCAGTCTCCCCAGTCTACAGTCCAGTATGTAGGTTAAACCTCAGCACCAGTCTCCCCAGTCTACAGTCCAGTATGTAGGTTAAACCTCAGCACTAGTCCCCCAGTCTACAGTCCAGTATGTAGGTTAAACCTCAGCACCAGTCTCCCCAGTCTACAGTCCAGTATGTAGGTTAAACCTTAGCACTAGTCCCCCAGTCTACAGTCCAGTATGTAGGTTAAACCTCAGCACCAGTCTCCCCAGTCTACAGTCCAGTATGTAGGTTAAACCTCAGCTCCAGTCTCCCCAGTCTACAGTCCAGTATGTAGGTTAAACCTCAGCTCCAGTCTCCCCAGTCTACAGTCCAGTATGTAGGTTAAACCTCAGCACCAGTCTCCCCAGTCTACAGTCCAGTATGTAGGTTAAACCTCAGTTCCAGTCTCCCCAGTCTACAGTCCAGTATGTAGGTTAAACCTCAGCTCCAGTCTCCCCAGTCTAGAGTCCAGTATGTAGGTTAAACCTCAGCTCCAGTCTCCCCAGTCTACAGTCCAGTATGTAGGTTAAACCTCAGCTCCAGTCTCCCCAGTCTACAGTCCAGTATGTAGGTTAAACCTCAGCTCCCGTCTCCCCAGTCTACAGTCCAGTATGTAGGTTAAACCTCAGCTCCAGTCTCCCCAGTCTACAGTCCAGTATGTAGGTTAAACCTCAGCACCAGTCTCCCCAGTCTACAGTCCAGTATGTAGGTTAAACCTCAGCTCCAGTCTCCCCAGTCTACAGTCCAGTATGTAGGTTAAACCTCAGCTCCAGTCTCCCCAGTCTACAGTCCAGTATGTAGGTTAAACCTCAGCACCAGTCTCCCCAGTCTACAGTCCAGTATGTAGGTTAAACCTCTGCTACAGTCTCTCCAGTCTGCTCTAACAGCATCTCTCCACACAGCTCAGGCTGGTATCACCAGTGTGACTGGGAGCACCAGGAGGCTCCAGCTAAGACCCAGCCTCATCCTGAGCTACATAGTCATGGTGTCTCCCTCGAGAGCTGAGGAAAAAACTCAAACCTGGAAAAGGTAGCGCAATCTGATCCTAAAAATGAAGACGCAGTGCAAAGGTGTGTGTGCATGACTGCAAATGTATTTGCTTGTGTGTGTGTGAGCATAAATCTGTCATATCAGTGTGTGTTTGCTTGTTTATGTGTTTGCTTATGCATGTCTGTCTGTTTGTGTGTGTCTTTATGTGTGATTTCACAAGTAAGTGAGCAGCTGGGAGGATAGCAGCTCATCAAATCTGTCTCACTGGGTGATGTTAATATGGAAAAGCCAAGCCGCTAAAGGATATAAGCAACTTAGAAAGTACAGTGAAATAAAGTTGATGATTCCCCTGCAGTTTGGAAAACTTCAATCCTGGAGAGTTGAAATGCACATTCTGCCTCGTTCTGATCACCTGACAACTGGACTGATTAGAATTTGCATATTGGATTGGAAAAATAAAATAAATCAGCATTTCATGTTGTTCCAGTACCATGATATTGATTCAAGCATTTTGTCTGTTAAAAGAATAATGTATGCCTTAAAAATATGGGCACACAATTACTAAATAGTCTTAGTCATTTCAGTGGCTAATAAGAAGCTAACTACATCAAGGTCTATGTTTAGATTGACTTCAGTCCTCTCACAACTGTTCTGCTATTTGTAATGGGGTTAGCTACATCAGGAATCAATGCAGTGTCTGGGGCTAACATGGTGAATCGCCTCAATTAATTGGGGGACAACATTAAACATCCAATGCAGCCATTTTTATCTAATATCAAATAATTTCTGGGTTACAATTGGGTACCTTACTCTGAAAAAAAAGCTTCTTAGCAAAAATACATTTCTCAAGCAGGACATTTGCAAGGACTGTCTGGGAGTGGTCTGAGGGGGAGGGGGAAACTGAAACTAGCTGATATTGGCAGAGAGGTTTGGAACGCTATTTTTTATTGGTCTATTAACGAGTGCGAATGCCACCAGGCAGTTTAAAACTCCATCCCACCAAAACAGGCTGGAATTTCAGGCAGTCTTATCAAACAGCTCTCACACTAAAAGGGCATTATCATCATTTTCACAATTTCACAGTATTATTCCAACCTCATAGTGTGGAAAAATTGAAAAAAACACAGGAAATCACGTTTTTTACTGTACTGGGCCTTTAAATCGACCTAGTCTCTTGTCGTTGTTTTGGGTTCTCATCAGAGGTGTGGACTCGAGTCACATGACTTGGATTTTAGTTAGACTCGAGTCACAAATATGATGACTTGCAACTCAACTTTAATACCAATGACTTGTGACTTAACTTGGACTTGAGCCTTTTGACTCGAACTGACTTGATACCCTTCTGTTGTGTCTTTGGGGTACCATTAACCTGTTAGGGCTAGGGGGCAGTATTGACACGGCTGGATAAAAAACGTACCCGATTTAATCTGGTTACTACTCCTGCCCAGTAACTAGAATATGCATATAATTATTGGCTTTGGATAGAAAACACCCTAAAGTTTCTAAAACTGTTTGAATGGTGTCTGTGAGTATAACAGAACTCATATGGCAGGCCAAAACCTGAGAAGATTTCAAGCAGGAAGTGGCCTGTCTGAGAAGTAGTGTTTCATCTTGGCTCTTTTTATTGAAGACTCAGGATCTGTGCAATAACGTGACATTTCCTACGGCTTCCATAGGGTCTCAGAGCCCGGGAAAAAGCTGAACGATATCGAGGCAGACTCTGGCTGAAACACTTTATCGCTTTTGGCAAGTGGCCACTCAGAGTACTATGGGCTTAGGCGCGTGCCCGCTTCGACCAAATGCTTTCTTTTCCTTTGTCTGTTTACCTAAAAGCAGATTCCCGGTTGGAATATTATCGCTTTTTTATGAGAAAAATGGCATAAAAATTGATTTTAAACAGCGGTTGACATGCTTCGAAGTACGGTAATGGAATATTTAGAATTTTTTTGTCACGAATTGCGCCATGCTCGCCACCCTTATTTACCCTTTAGGATAGTGTCTAGAACGCACGAACAAAACGCCGCTGTTTGGATATAACGATGGATTATTTTGGACCAAACCAACATTTGTTATTGAAGTAGAAGTCCTGGGAGTGCATTCTGACGAAGACAACAAAGGTAATAACATTTTTCTTATAGTAAATCGGACTTTGATGAGTGCTAAACTTGCTGGGTGTCTAAATAGCTAGCCCTGTGATGCCGGGCTATCTACTGAGAATATTGCAAAATGTGCTTTCACCAAAAAGCTATTTTAAAATCGGACATATCGAGTGCATAGAGGAGTTCTGTATCTATAATTCTTAAAATAATTGTTATGCTTTTTGTGAACGTTTATCGTGAGTAAATTCACCGGCAGTGTTCGGTGGGAATGCTAGTCACATGCTAGTCACATGCTAATGTAAAATGCTGGTTTTTGATATAAATATGAACTTGATTGAACAAAACATGCATGTATTGTATAACATAATGTCCTAGGGTTGTCATCTGATGAAGATCATCAAAGGTTAGTGCTACATTTAGCTGTGGTTTGGGTTTATGTTACATTATATGCTAGCTTGAAAAATGGGTGTCTGATTATTTCTGGCTGGGTACTCTGCTGACATAATCTAATGTTTTGCTTTCGTTGTAAAGCCTTTTTGAAATCGGACAGTGTGGTTAGATTAACGAGAGTCTTATCTTTAAAATGGTGTAAAATAGTAATATTTTTGAAAAATTGAAGTAATAGCATATCTAAGGTATTTGAATAACACGCCACAGGATTCAACTAGCCCATAGAGGTTAAACTGAAGACATGTTTATCAATTAACTCCCTGTAATTATTATCACGCGATCAAACTGATTCATCGTTTAATTGTAATTAACTAGGAGATCGGGGCACCAAGGAAAATATTCAGATTACAAAGTTATAATTTTCCTAATATAACTTTCCTATATTATAACATTATATATTACATTCTATTATAGTATAGGCCGATTATCTTCTGGTTTAAATGGTGTATTTTACCTCGTGTCCAGTCTCATTCCAAACGTCGTAAATTGTTGTATCTGCACAAACCCAGTCTTTACTAAAATCATCCATACATCAATTGTCTTAAAATCATTTATTTACTAAACTAAGTAATTCACAGAACGTATACAAACAGTAATTATCATCACAAAGAATTGGTAGAGTAATGTGCCCTAGTGGCTAACAGGCATGGCTGGTGTCTTGTAGAACAATGGGTCATAAAATGTTCAGCTGAGGAGGTACACAGAGTTCATTAATATTAACAATTGACATGCTAATCAATTGCACATGAACGCTCACTCATTTGGGAACAATTGCAATCAATATATATTTACGCTCAGTGTGTCGTCGGGATCCTTGTTGAAGAGTCGTTCTGTTGGAGAGTTCTCTCTCTCTCTCTCTCTCTCTCTCTCTCGGTTATTATGGATCTTTCAAAGTGACATTCATTAATGTCGTCATAGAATGGATGTTTTGTTGGTCTTCGCGTTCAATGATATCATTTCTAGCTGCAGACTATTACTTAATATCAAAGACTTGTTCTTTTTCTGTCGGTATCAATAGTCTAAAAGTTAACCACGTGGTATAGTTCACTTTCAGTAGAGTACTTGGATGGTCAAACCTATTGGCCAACTCGCAATGGAGTGGAGGCCGGGTCTGAAGAAAGTAGATCAGGGTATAGTTTTATAGTGAACATGTCACATGACGCCTGGTCCTGTCTGTGTCCCTGGGGGCGTGCCGATGACTGAGTTAACCTGTTATGGCTAGGGGGCAGTATTTTCACGGCTGGATAAAAAACGTACCCGATTTAATCTGGTTACCACTCCTACCCAGTAACTAGAATATGCATATACTTATTACATATGGATAGAAAACACCCTAAAGTTTCTAAAACTGTTTGAATGGTGTCTGTGAGTATAACAGAACTCATTTGGCAGGCAAAAACCTGACAAGGTTTCAGGCAGGAAGTGGCCTGTCTGACAAGGTGTCGTTCTTCTTGTCTCTGTTTATTGAAGAGTGAGGATCTTAGCTGTCCCGTGACACTTCCTACGGCTGCCATAGGGTCTCAGAAGGCGGTAAAAAGCTGAATCGTGGCTTTGCAGGCTCTGGCTGAAAAAAAGTAGCGCGTTTGGGTAGTGGCTGGTTACAGTACTGTGAGACTCAGGCTCGTGCCCGCGTCGACCGAAAGCTTTGTTTACTTTCCTCTGTTTAGCTAAAAGGAGATTCCCGGTCGGAATATTATCGCTTTTTTACGAGGAAAATTGCCATAAAAATGGATTTTAAACAGCGGTTGACATGCTTCAAAGTACGGTAATGGAATATTTAGATTTTTTTTGTCACGAATTGCGCCATGTGCGCGACCCTGATTTACCATTTCAGATAGTGTCTGGGACGCACGAACAAAACGCCGCTATTCGGATATAACGATGGATTATTTTGGACCAAACCAACATTTGTTATTGAAGTAGCAGTCCTGGGAGTGCATTCTGACGAAGACAACAAAAGGTAATCAAACTTTTATAATAGTAAATATGATTATGGTGAGTGCTAAACTTGCCGGGTGTCTAAATAGCTAGCCCATGATGCCTGGGCTATGTACTTAGAATATTGCAAAATGTGCTTTCACCAAAAAGCTATTTTAGAATCGGACATATCGAGTGCATAGAGGAGTTCTGTATCTATAATTCTTAAAATAATTGTTATGCTTTTTGTGAACGTTTATCGTGAGTAATTTAGTAAATTCTTAGTGAATTCGCCGGAAGTTTGCGGGGGGTATGCTAGTTCTGAACGTCACATGCTAATGTAAAAAGCTGGTTTTTGATATAAATATGAACTTGATTGAACAAAACATGCATGTATTGTATAACATAATGTCCTAGGGTTGTCATCTGATGAAGATCATCAAAGGTTAGTGCTGCATTTAGCTGTCTTCTGGGTTTTTGTGACATTATATGCTAGCTTGAAAAATGGGTGTCTGATTATTTCTGGCTTGGTACTCTGCTGACATAATCTAATGTTTTGCTTTTGTTGTAAAGCCTTTTTGAAATCGGACAGTGTGGTTAGATAAAGGAGAGTCTTATCTTTAAAATGCTGTGAAATAGTCATATGTTTGAAAAATTGAAGTTTTTGTATTTTTGAGGAATTTGTAATTCGCGCCACGCCTATCATTGGATATTGGAGCAGGTGTTCCGCTAGCGGAACGTCTAGATGTAAGAGGTTAAGCTTGGTACAGAAATACAATTCTATCACATTAACATCAGTAAATAGCATCTCAATGTATTACAAATAGCTTTATCCTTATTAATACATTTTATACAACCATGTGGATGCAAGTCTCAAGGCTGAGGCTATTATATAAACCGTTTTATGGTAATATGGCTATATTGTCTTTTCTGAGTATCACAAAATTGTACCAAGCGGACCAGTTCGTAGCTGGATTCTTCACCAATCTTCCATACCTTCTCCAGAACACAAAGGTCGCTTGGCTCCCCAATTCTGTGAGTTGGAAGAATTTCCTGTGTCTCTCTATGGGCCATGTGGCAAGAGATTCTCCTCTTAGAGTTTTTACAACCCTTTCACACAGGGCCTGGGTGGGGGAAGGTAGGTTGGGGGATGGTGCAAGGGGGGAGGGGGTCAACTGTCCTCCCTGTACTCAAAGAGGCCAACGTCATGACACTTCCCAAGCCCAAATATTAAAAATGATGCTATTAAAAACAGTGTGGGGCACACCAACTCTTCATTTAACGGATTACAGTTTGAATCGGACAGCAGCCAATCAAATTGTGCCAGCTGAGAAAAAGTTGTGCGTGGCAGTGCAGAGGAACGTCGGCAGGTGAATTCAGATGGAGCCCTTGGAAAGGCGATACCCCAAATTATTATTTTCGGATATAAAGGCGACGCTGTATCAACAAAAAACGGATTGCAACTTGCAAAACATGCGGGAAGAAAATTACAGACGGAGGTGCAACAATTTCCAATTTTGTTCGACATTTGAAGCTGCTCAAAGAACGGTAAGTCGTGGCTAATATAGCCGACAGCTATATATAATTTTGCTAGTGTATCATGTAGGCTAACGTAATGTTAAATCAATGAGCCTCCACACAGTCAGTCAGTGTGGGACCGTGATCATAGCACCCAGATTGAGCTACAACTGGCTAGGCAGTTGGTAGCCTAAACCCTGCCTGATGTTACTGCTGTTCCTAAAACCATTGACATGCATTAGCCTTCTGTAACCACACACAAAGAGAGAGTGTGTGTGTGTGTGTGTGTGAGTGTGAGGTGTGTGTGTGTGTGTGTGTGTGTGTGTGTGTGTGTGTGTGTGTGTGTGTGTGTGTGTGTGTGTGTGTGTGTGTGTGTGTGTGTGTGTGTGTGTGTGTGTGTGTTAAGGTTGAGCGATTGTGTAGAAGCCTACATCGCCCGATTGCGCCCTATAGCGATCCTCGATAGTCGATCACTATTGGGGGGTGTGTCTTTCTCATGGCTACCCATGTATTTCCATGGAAATATAACATAGATATTTTTAAAAGCATTCATGATTTGCGTAAATATAATATACTATTACTCTTGTTAAAAATATGAAATGGTATAACATTATGACTTGTTTAGGACTCGAAACTCAAAGTTTAGGACTTGACTTGACTTGATACTTGACGGTCTTGACTCGAGACTTGACTTGGACTTGCCTGTCTTGACTTGGGACTTGACTTGGGACTTGAGTGCTAAGACTTGAGACTTACTTGTGACTTGTAAAACAATGACTTGGTCCCACCTCTGGCTCTTATCCTGTCTCTTGGCATGAGGATAAACCAATATAAACTCTGGATTGAATGAATACATCATTGGGATAAAAAGGGAGGTATCACGTTTCGATATAGGAAAAACTAGCAAGGATCTGATCAATATGAACAGGTAAACAGATCTAAAAAACAAACATCCACACTCGGCCAGCAGTAAATCTCCCATATAGACTCAGTGCTGCGGTGCCACAGGTTGTCTCAGTACACATCATAACACACTGACTACACTATATGACAGATCCATAGTGATCAGTCGTCCAGGAATCAATCACACAAATGGACCCAATACTTCAGCTGAAATGTCATTCAGAATGCTACGTATTACATGGAGAACATTTCCATCATGGTACTTGGATCTGAAGTCACATTGGACTCTGGCCGCTGATGATTTACTGTTTAAGCCTTATAGTTTTATGGATTTCCTGTCTGGACCGTCGGATGCCAGCGCTGACCTGAATGTTGACCTTGTCAGAACAGGGGTCCATCGGTGGCAGTTGACTCTGTCGCCCCCTTTTTCTGCCTGACGCCACCCCTCACTGTTCCTCCTCTCCTCTCCTCTCCTCTCCTCTCCTCTCCTCTCCTCTCCTCTCCTCTCCTCTCCTCTCCTCTCCTCTCCTCTCCTCTCCTCTCCTCTCCTCTCCTCTCCTCTCCTCTCCTCTCCTCTCCTCTCCTCTCCTCTCTTTAGCTCTCCTCTGCTCTCCGCTCCAACTCCTCTCCTCTCCATCTCCTCTCCTCCCCCCTCCCCTCCTCTCCTCTCCTCTGGCAGCTTTGGTAGGTTCCATTTACCAACACTTCCACCCAATATTCCTCCTGCCATGATAATACCCCCAGTAACAGCCATAACCCCAGCATGCAGCGCTGCTCAATTACAGCCTTCAGGAGGATGGGATTATGGACAGGGATGGAAGGGAGGCAGGGAGGGGGGAAGAGAGGGGGAGAGAGAGAGGGGAGGCAGGCTTTTACTGCCATGAAGGGCTGTAGATGCACAGACAGGCGCAGCGGCAGAGAGTAAATCCCAAATAGGCTGTCACCAGCCGACAGCGCACTGAAGTCGAGAGAAACACACCAGCACAGTAGAATGGGGAGGAAAGGATGTGGAGGGGAGGTGGAGGGGTGTCTGAAGGGGGAGGGAGAGAAGTGGAGGGAGGGTTGGCCGATTTGACTTTTAGAGCTGAGGCGGGAGGCTGAGAGGAAGGGAAACAACAGATGAGAGGAAGGGAAACACAACGGATGAGAGGAAGGGAAACACAACAGATGAGAGGAAGGGAAACACAACGGATGAGAGGAAGGGAAATACAACAGATGAGAGGAAGGGAAACACAACAGATGAGAGGAAGGGAAACACAACGGATGAGAGGAAGGGAAACACAAAGGATGAGAGGAAGGGAAATACAACGGATGAGAGGAAGGGAACTAACGGATGTGAGAAAGGGAAACAACGGATGAGAGGAAGGGAAACAACAGATGAGAGGAAGGGAAACACAACGGATGAGAGGAAGGGAAACACAACAGATGAGAGGAAGGGAAACACAACGGATGAGAGGAAGGGAAACACAAAGGATGAGAGGAAGGGAAATACAACGGATGAGAGGAAGGGAACCAACGGATGTGAGAAAGGGAAACAACGGATGAGAGGAAGGGAAATACAACAGATGAGAGGGAGGGAAACACAACGGATGAGAGGGAGGGAAACACAACAGATGAGAGGAAGGGAAACACAACGGATGAGAGGAAGGGAAATACAACAGATGAGAGGGAGGGAAACACAACGGATGAGAGGGAGGGAAACACAACAGATGAGAGGAAGGGAAACAACGGATGAGAGGAAGGGAAATACAACAGATGAGAGGGAGGGAAACACAACGGATGAGAGGGAGGGAAACAACGGACGAGAGGAAGGGAAACACAACAGATGAGAGGAAGGGAAATACAACAGATGAGAGGAAGGGAAACACAACAGATGAGAGGAAGGGAAACACAACGGATGAGAGGGAGGGAAACACAACAGATGAGAGGAAGGGAAACACAACGGATGAGAGGGAGGGAAACAACGGACGAGAGGAAGGGAAACACAACAGATGAGAGGAAGGGAAATACAACAGATGAGAGGAAGGGAAATACAACGGATGAGAGGGAGGGAAACACAACGGATGAGAGGAAGGGAAACACAACGGATGGGAGGGAGGGAAACACAATGGGGAATGGGGGCATTGCTTGGTGTGGTTAGGGTCACAGCTTCAGCTCAAAAATATTTCTACACCTGTGGAGAGAGAGAGTTTTGAGCTCAGAAAAAATAAGACAGGGGGTTTATGTCTACACAGTACGATGTGCAGTACCCCCCCCCCCCCCCCCCATCCCTTCAGTAGTGAATGCTGATTGAGAGGGTGCTGGCAGGAAGATGAGCAGTAATCAACTCCACATCAGAACAGGCGCCGTGTCATACACAGACCCTGCCAGCCATGCAGGCATCCAGCAGCCAAAACACAAATCTGTGTTTGCAGAGAAGATTACATTTACCCACAAGTCAATGTTCAGGTCTGTGTGTTTGTCAGAGGGCGCACATCAGTAGACATTTAAACGGCCCACAAAATGTACCATGAAGCGATTGATTATGCTCCATAGAATGTGTGTGAATTGGTTTCATGTTATTTGTTTGGGGGGGGGACTCCTATGAATCTGAGGAGTGTTTTGGTACTTAACTCAATACAACATGAAGTAAAAGAGCATATCAGATGACACTGATAGTCCCTCAATATGTGTTTCTGCCCCCCACAGAGACAGAGACAGCATCTTCCTCTTGTCTCTATTCCGATGGGAACCTTCATGTTCTCTTGTCAGATTCTGTTTCAATGATTCTCCTGCTGACCCTCTACGGTCCTACCATAGGACACACATACACACCAGTGAACTGAGCCACAGAGCCGTTGCCACCCAACCATGAAGTGGGAAATAAAAACAGAACACAAGCAGATCAACTGAGCTGCCAGTGTCACTGATCAGTGAGTAGGAATGGCTAAAACAACTCAGTTGTCCTGCCCAGTTGGGACTGCAGAGGACTGGGACAACTAAACCCACTGAAGTGTGTCCACAACGGTCCAGCCGGCACTCGGCACTCTAGAACACAAATAAAAGCTATTTCCTGATATGCTGATGGTTTTATGGATTTCCTGTCATAAATGTTACCAGAAAAGTAAGTAGGCCTACTTCCCAGAGAAACTAGTCTGCTGAATCCATCAGTATCTAGCCACACACACATACTTTGGAGGGCCTACATTTGCATTCTGGGTAGCTTCTGGCTAAAGGCTGTGTGCTTATGGGAAGCAGAGTCCATGTTGGAACAGCCCTTTAGCCCTGTCCAGCACAGGGCAGTTTGGGAGCCACTAGCAGGGGGTTGAAGTACAGGAAGGTTGGGGTATATGCGCGTTGGGTTGGGGGAGACAGTATCCATTGGCAGGGGGTTGGGGTACGGGGGGTTGGGGTATAGGGGCGTTGGGTTGGGGGAGACAGTATCCATTGGCAGGGGGTTGGGGTACAGGGGGTTGGGGTACAGGGGGGTTGGGTTGGGGGAGACAGTATCCATTGGCAGGGGGTTGGGGTACAGGGGGTTGGGGTACAGGGGGTTGGGTTGGAGTGTGGGAGACAGGATCCACTGACGGGGTTGGTACAGGGGGGTTGGGGTACAGGGGGGTTGGGGTATAGAGGCGTTGGGTTGGGGGAGACAGTATCCATTGGCAGGGGGTTGGGGTACAGGGGGTTGGGGTACAGGGGGGTTGGGGGAGACAGTATCTATTGGCAGGGGGTTGGGGTACAGGGGGGTTGGGGTACAGGGGGGTTGGGGTACAGGGGGGTTGGGTTGGGCGAGACAGTATCCATTGGCAGGGGGTTGGGGTACAGGGGGATTGGGGTACAGGGGGGTTGGGGTACAGGGGGGTTGGGTTGGGCGAGACAGTATCCATTGGCAGGGGGTTGGGGTACAGGGGGGTTGGGTTGGGCGAGACAGTATCCATTGGCAGGGGGTTGGGGTACAGGGGGATTGGGGGAGACAGTATCCATTGGCAGGGGGTTGGGGTACAGGGGGGTTGGGTTGGGCGAGACAGTATCCATTTCAGACAGCTTAATTAATCTGCAGATAAGAGGTTCACCCAGCATAGAGCTTGGGTTCAAGGAGAGTTACCAAAGTGTGCAGGCCAAGCAACCTTTGTTATTTTCCAGCCGGTCGCTCGCTCCTCGCCAAACCAACCAGCAGGACATAAATCCAGTTTGAATTGGAAGGAGGAACTGGTGCAGCATCTGACCCCAGCATTTACATGCAAGGGGACAAGATTAATGTTGTGAATTAACTTATCTATGTGAGGAAACTCAGACCTGTGACTTCCAAAGCAACAGTGTCAAGACAAACTCCCATTCTCTCTCTCTTCTTTCTCTCTGTTCCTCCAGGACCCATAACAGAAGGAAGGACTGAATAATGACACCAAATGAGGGAGGAAGAACAGTCTGTCTGATGTCAACTGTCTGAAATAGTCTTCCATTTGCTTGTCAGTTGAGAACAACATGTTCTTTGCGCCACAGGAGGACACACAGGAAGCCTGGCGCAAGAGCAGAGTCAGAAGCGCATGACGACATTATCACTATTTTAAATAGGAGACTCATGGAGGATGAGCTGGCCAACTCACTGGTGACTTGTGGAGGTGGGTAAGGAGAGAAGGAGTGAGGGAAGGAGTGAGGGAAGGAGAGGGGGAAGGAGAGAGGGAAGGAGAGAGGGAAGGAGTGACAGGAGTGAGGGAAGGAGAGAGGGAAGGAGTGACAGGAGAGAGGGAAGGAGAGAGGAAAGGAGTGACAGAAGGAGAGAGAGGAGGAGAGAGGGAAGGAGAGAGGGAAGGAGAGAGGGAAGGAGTGACAGAAGGAGAGAGGGAAGGAGAGAGGGAAGGAGTGACAGAAGGAGTGAGGGAAGGAGAGAGGGAAAGAGTGACAGAAGGAGTGACAGAAGGAGAGAGGGAAGGAGTGACAGAAGGAGAGAGGGAAGGAGTGACAGAAGGAGAGAGGGAAGGAGAGAGGGAAGGAGTGACAGAAGGAGTGAGGGAAGGAGTGACAGAAGAAGAGAAGGAAGGAGAGAGGGAAGGAGTGACAGAAGGAGAGAGGGAAGGAGGGAAGAAGAGAGGGAAGGAGTGACAAAAGGAGAGAGACAGATGGAGAAAAACAAAAGGAATGTGAGTGCAACGGTCTAGTGTGAGTAGTGTTGGCACGAGGCTGTCAACAAGGTCATAACAACAAGATTGCTGAGGATGCTCTCTGATGGACTGGTTTAATACTAGAGCAAAGGCTGTGTACTCATTTTAGGCTACTAATAAACTGCCACTTTTTTATTGATTTTATTTTACCTCCCTCCGATGTTTCTTGCTTTGAGTTATGGATGGTTATCTTCTTTGGGGTAGGGGGCAGTATTTTGATGTCCGGATGAAAAGCGTGCCTGTAGTAAACTGCCTGCTACTCAGGCCCAGAAGCTAAGATATGCATATTATTAGTAGATTTGGATAGAAAACACTCTGAAGTTTCTAAACCTGTTTGAATGATGTCTGTGAGTATAACAGAACTCATATGGCAGGCAAAAACCTGAGAAAAAATCTAACCAGGAAGTTTGGAAATCTGAGGTTTATAGTTTTTCAAGTGATTGCCTATCTAATGCACAGTGTCTGTGTGGTCATTCTGCACATCCTAAGGCTTCCACTAGATGTCAACAGTCTTTAGAACGTTGTTTCATGTTTCTACTGTGAATGGGGAGAGAATAAGAGCCCTTGGAATCAGATGACTGAGAAAATGACATGAGCTCAATCGCGGGCGCTCCCGTGAGAGTTAGGTGTGTTCCTTTTCATTTCTGAAGACAAAGGAATCGTCCGGTTGGAATATTATGGAAGATTTATGATAAAAACATGCTAAAGATTGATTCTATACATTGTTTGTCATGTTTCTACGAACTGTAATATAACTTTTTTGACTTTTTGTCTGAACTTACTGCGCGAGCACAGTGCATTTGGAGTGCTGGACTGAACACGCAAACAAAAAGGAGGTATTTCAACATAAATATGGACTTTATCGAAACAAAACAAACATTTATTGTGGAACTGGGATTCCTGGGAGTGCATTCCGATGAAGATCATCAAAGGTAAGTGAATATTTATAATGTTATTTGTGACTTCTGTTGACTCCAAAATGGCGGGTATCTGCATGGCTTGTTTTGATGTCTGAGCGCTGTACTCAGATTATTGCAAAGTTTGCTTTCGCCGTAAAGCTTTTTTGAAATCTGACACAGCGGTTGCATTAAGGAGAAGTTTATCTATAATTCTGTGCATAACACTTGTATCTTTTATCAAAGTTTATGATGAGTATTTCTGTAAATTGATGTGCTCATTCACTGGAAGTTTTGGAGGCAAAACATTTCTGAACATTACACGCCAATGTAAAATGGGGTTTTTGTACATAAATATGAACTTTATTGAGCAACACATACATGTATTGTGTAACATGAAGTCCTATGAGTGCCATCTGATGAAGATCATCAAAGGTTAGTGATTAATTTTAGCTGTTGTTTGTGACGCCTCTCCTTGCTTGGAAAATGGCTGTGTGCTTTTTCTTGTCTAGGTGCTGTCCTAACATAATCTAATGCTATGCTTTCGCCGTAAATCCTTTTTGAAATCGGACAATGTGGTTGGATTAACGAGAAGATTATCTTTAAAATGGTGTGAAATACTTGTATGTGTGAGTAATTTGAATTATGAGATTTTTGTTGTTTTGAATTTGGCGCTCTGCTATTTCACTGGCTGTTGGCGAGGTGGGACGCTACCGTCCCACATACCCTAGAGAGGTTATACAGCATTTCTGTAACGTATTTTTAAAAAATGTCTTTCACCTTTATTTATCCAAGTAGGCTAGTTGAGAACAAGTTCTCATTTACAACTGCGACCTGGCCAAGATAAAGCAAAGCAGTGCGACACAAACAACACAGAGTTACACATGGCATAAACAAACAAACAGTCAATAACACAATTGCGAAAGTCTATATAGAGTATGTGCAAATGTGGTAGGATAAGGGGGGTGAGGCAATAAATAGGCCATAGTGGAGAAATTATTACAGTATGGCAAATTAAACACTGGGGTGATAGATGTGCAGAAGATGAGTGTGCAAGTAGCGGTACTGGGGTGCAAAGGAGCAAAAATAAATAAAATAAATAACAATATGGAGATGAGGTAGTTGGATAGACTATTTACAGATTGGCTATGTACAGGTGCAGTGATCTGTGAGCTGCTCTGACAGCTGGTGCTTAAAGCTAGTGAGGGAGATATGAGTCTCCAGCTTCAGTGATTTGTGCAGTTAGTTCCAGTCATTGGTAGCAGAGAACTGGAAGGAAAGGTGGCTGAAGGAGGAATTGGCTTTGGGGGTGACAGTGAAATAATGCTGGAGCATGTGCTGCAGGTGGGTGCTGCTATGGTGACCAGTGAGCTGAGATAAGGCGGGGCTTTACCTAGCAACGACTTATAGATGACCTGGAGCCAATGGGTTTGGCGATGGATATGAAGTGAGGGTGACAAAACAGATGGCACTGTGATAGACTGCATCCAATTTGCTGAGTAGAGTGTTGGAGGCTATTTTGTAAATGACATTGCCGAAGTCAAGGATCGGTAGGATAGTCAGTTTTACTAGGCTATGTTTGGCAGCATGAGTGAAGGATGCTTTGTTGCGAAATAGGTAACCGATTCTAGGTTTAATTTTGGATTGGAGATGCTCAATATGAGTCTGGAAGGAGAGTTCACAGTCTAACCAGACACCTAGGTATTTGTCGTTGTCCACATATTCTAAGTTAGAACCATCCAGAGTAGTGATGCTGGACGGGTGGGTAGGTGTGGGCAGCAATCGGTTGAAGAGCATGCATTTAGTTTTGCTTGCATTTAAGAGCAGTTGGAGGCCATGGAAGGAGAGTTGTATGGCATTGAAGCTCGGCTGGAGGTTAGTTAACCTCTCTTGGGTAGGGGGCAGTATTTTCACCCCCGGATGAAAAGCATGCCCAAAGTAAACTGCCTGTTACTCAGGCTTGGGATAGGCATATAATTGCTAGATTTGGATAGAAAACACTCTAAAGTTTCTAAAACTGTTAAAATAATGTCTGTGAGTATAACAGAACTGATATGGCAAGTGAAACCCAGAGGACAAACCATCCAGGGGAAAAAAATATTGAGGTCATAGGATTTACCAATTCTTTCTATGGGATACCCTATTTATGAAGAACATGGTTGCAGTTCCTATGGCTTCCACTCGATGTCAACAGTCTTTAGAAATTGTTCTATGTTTTTATTTTGAGAAATTAAGTAGTGCTATTCATTGTAAGTGTCACTCCAGGTGGACTCCACTGTTTTGGTGCGCGTGAACAGGAATGCGCTTCACGTTGTTTTTATCCGGTATTAGAAACAGTTTATTCCGTCTTAAATTTTATCGATTATTTACGTTTTAGGGTACCTGAGGTTAGATTAGGAATGTTGTTTGAAATGTTTGGACCAAATTTACTTACAGGTAACTTATTAGATACTTTGTAGGCATGTTGGGCGAGTTGAAACCGGTGTATTTCTAAATCAAACGCGTAAAGCCTTTTTGAAATCTGACACAGTGGCTGGATTAACAAGAAGTCAACCTTTATTTTGATGTATAACCCATATATTTTCAAGAATGTTAAATATTTGAATATGATATTTTTGACTTTCGCGCTCTGCAATTTCACTGGATGTTGGCCAGGTGAGACGCTACAGTCCCACCTGCCCATAAGAAGTTAACACAGTGTCTAAAGAAGGGCCAGAAGTATACAGAATGGTGTCGTCTGCGTAGAGGTGGATCAGAGAATCACCTGCAACAAGAGCGACATCATTGATGTACACAGAGAAAAGAGTCGGCCTGACAATTGAACCCTGTAGCACCCCCATAGAGACTGCCAGAGGCCCGGACAATAGGCCCACGATTTGACACACTGAACTCTATCAGAGAAGTAGTTGCTGAACCAGGCGAGGCAGTCATTTGAGAAGCCAAGGCTGTTGAGACTGCCGATAAGAATGTGGTGATTGACAGAGTCGAAAGCCTTGGACAGGTCGATGAATACAGCTGCACAGTATTGTCTCTTATCGATGGCGGTTATGATATCGTTTAGGACCTTGAGCGTGGCTGAGGTGCAACCATGACCAGCTCGGAAACCAGATTGCATAGCGGAGAAGGTATGGTGGGATTCGAAATGGTTGGTGATCTGTTTGTTAACTTGGCTTTCGAAGACCATAGAAAGGCAGGGTAGGATAGATATAGGTCTGTAGCAGTTTGGGTCTAGAGTGTCTCCCCCTTTGAAGAGAGGGATGACCACGGCAGCTTTCCAATCTTTGGGGATCTCAGACGATACGAAAGAGAGGTTGAACGAGCTAGTAATAGGGGTTGCAACAATTTCGGTGGATAATTTTAGGAAGAGAGGGTCCGGATTGTCTAGCCGTGCCGATTAGTAGGGGTCCAGATTCTGCAGCTCTTTCAGAACATCAGGTATCTGGATTTGGGTGAAGGAGAAATGGGGGAGGCTTGGGCAAGTTGCAGTGAGGGGTGCAGGGCTGTTGACCAGGGTAGGGTTGCCAGGTGGAAAGCATGGCCAGTCATAGAAGAATGCTTATTGAAATTCTTTGTTATCGCAGATTTATCGGAGGTGACAGTGTTTCCTAGCCTCAGTGCAGTGGGCAGCTAGGAGGAGATGCTCTTATTCTCCATGGACTTTACAGTGTCCCAGAACTTTTTGGAGTGAGTGCTACAGGATGCAAAGTTCTGTTTGAAAAAGCTAGCCTTTGCTTTCCTAACTGCCAGTGTACATTAGTTACTAACTTCCCTGAAAAGTTGCATATCGAGGGGTCCTATTCGATGCTAATGCAGTACGCCAAAGAATGTTTTTGTGCTGGTCAAGGGCAGTCAGGTCTGGAGTGAACCAAGGGCTATATCTGTTCCTGGTTCAACATTTTTTGAATGGGGCATGCTTATTTAAGATGGTGAGGAAAGCAGTTTTAAAGAATAACCAGGCATCCTCTACTGACGGAATGAGGTCAATATCCTTCCAGATACCCGGGCCAGGTTGATTAGAAAGGCTTGCTTGCTGAAGTGTTTTAGGGTGCGTTTGACAGTGATGAGAGGTGGTCGCTTGATCGCAGACCCATTACGGATGCAGGCAATAAGACAGTGATCGCTGAGATCCTGGTTGAAGACAGCAGAGGTGTATTTGGAGGGAAGGTTGGTTAGGATGATATCTATGAGGGTGCCCTTGTTTACGGATTTGGGGTTGTACCTGGTGGGTTTATTGATCATTTTGTGTGAGATTGAGAGCATCAATTGAGCATCGATTGTAGGATGGCCTGGGTGTTAAGCATGTCCCAGTTTAGGTCACCTAACAGCATGAACTCTAAAGATAGATGGAGGGCAATCAATTCGCATATGGTGTCCAGGGCACAGCTGGGGGCAGAAGGTGGTCTATAGCAAGTGGCAACGGTAAGAGTAAGACAGAACTCTGCAGGCTATCCCTGCAGTAGATTGCAACTCCGCCCCCTTTGCCCATTCTATCTTGTTGGAAAATGTTATAGTTAGGGATGGAAATTTCAGGGTGTTTTTGGTGGTCTTCCTAAGCCAAGATTCAGACACGGCTAGGACATCCGGGTTTGCAGAGTGTGCCAGGGCAGTGAATATTAAACAAACTTAGGGAGGAGGCTTCTAATGTTAACATGCATGAAACTAAGGCTTTTACTGTTACAGAAGTCAATAAATGAGAGCGCCTGGGGAATGGGAGGGGAGCTAGGCACTGCAGGGCCTGGATTAACCTCCACATCACCAGAGGAACAGAGGAGGAGTAGGTGCGGGTACGGATAAAGGCTAAGAGAACTGGTCGTCTAGTACGTTCAGAACAGAGAGTAAAAGTTGCAGATTTCTGGGCACGGTAGAATAGATTCAAGGCATAATGTACAGACAAAGGTATGGTAGGATGTGAATACAGTGGGTGTAAACCTGTGCATAGAGTGACGATGAAAGAGATATTGTCTCTAGAAATATCATTTAAACCAGGTGATGTCACCGCATGTGTGGGAGGTGGAGCTGAAGTGTTAACCTGTTAGGGCTAGGGGGCAGCATTTGCACGTCTGGATAAAAAAAATGTACCCGATTTAATCTGGTTACTAATCCTACCCAGTAACTAGAATATGCATATACTTATTATATATGGATAGAAAACACTCTAAAGTTTCTAAAACTGTTTGAATGGTGTCTGTGAGTATAACAGAACTCATTTGGCAGGCAAAACCCTGAGACATTTTCTGACAGGAAGTGGATACCTGATGTGTTGTATTACCTTTAAACCTATCCCATTGAAAAGCACAGGGGCTGAGGAATATTTTGGCACTTCCTATTGCTTCCACTAGATGTCACCAGCCTTTACAAAGTGTTTTGAGTCTTCTGGAGGGAGATCTGACCGAACAAGAGCCATGGAACGATGATGTCCCATTAGACACCTGGCGCGCGAGTTCATGTTGGGTACCCTCGTTCCAATACGTTATAAAAGAGTATGCATTCGTCCACCTTGAATATTATTCATGTTCTGGTTAAAAAAGGCCCTAATGATTTATGCTATACAACGTTTGACATGTTTGAACGAACGTAAATATATTTTTTCTCCTCGTTCATGACGAGAAGTCCGGCTGGCTTAGATCATGTGCTAACAAGACGGAGATTTTTGGACATAAATGATGAGCTTTTTTGAACAAAACTACATTCGTTATGGACCTGTGATACCTGGAAGTGACATCTGATGAAGAGAATCAAAGGTAATGGATTATTTACATAGTATTTTCGATTTTAGATCTCCCCAACATGACGTCTAGTCTGTATCGCAACGCGTATTTTTCTGGGCGCAGTGCTCAGATTATTGCAAAGTGTGATTTCCCAGTAAGGTTATTTTTAAATCTGGCAAGTTGATTGCGTTCAAGAGATGTAAATCTATAATTCTTTAAATGACAATATAATATTTTACCAATGTTTTCTAATTTTAATTATTTAATTTGTGACGCTGACTTGACTGCCGGTTATTGGAGGGAAACGATTTCCTCAACATCAATGCCATAGTAAAACGCTGTTTTTGGATATAAATATGAACTTGATAGAACTAAAAATGCATGCATTGTCTAACATAATGTCCTAGGAGTGTCATCTGATGGAGATTGTAAAAGGTTAGTGCATCATTTTAGCTGGTTTTATGGTTTTGGTGACCCTGTCTTTGAATCGACAAAACATTACACACAACTCTTGTAAATGTACTGTCCTAACATACTCTAAATTTATGCTTTCGCCGTAAAACCTTTTTGAAATCGTAAAACGTGGTTAGATTAAGGAGATGTTTATCTTTCAAAGGGTGTAAAATAGTTGTATGTTTGAAAAATTTGAATTTTGACATTTATTTGGATTCAAATTTGCCGCTCTTGAAATGCACCTGCTGTTGATGGAGTGCACCACGGGTGGCACGCTAGCGTCCCACCTAGCCCATAGAGGTTAACTAAGGCGTATTGAGCAGGGCTAGAGGCTCTACAGTGAAATAAGACAATAATTACTAACCAAAACAAGGCATATTTGGACAAGGCATATTGATGTTAGGGAGAGGTATGCGTAGCCAAGTGATCATAGGAGTCCAGTGAGTGGCTTCAGGCAGCTAGCGGGCGTGGGCTAGCAAGCTAGCAGAAGGGCCTTTGAGGGACGTCGCAACGGAAGAAAGTCTGTTGTGGCCCCCTTGTGCTGTGACGTTGGCAGACGGATCAGCAGGGCTCCGTGTGGTAAACCAGGCCAATTGGCAAAATAAGTATAGTGGCCAAAGAATTTGTCCAATGGCTAGCAGGCTAGCAGATGGTCCTAGCAAGGCTAGCACCAGGCTAGTTGGTTCTTGCTTCGGGACAAAGATGTTAGCCAGGAATGGCCACTTGGATAGCAGCTAGCTAGCTGTGATGATCCAGGTGAAAAAAAAAAAAAAGGTTCAGAGCTTGCAGTAGGGATCCGGAGATATGGAGAAAAATAAGTCAGATTTGCTCTGGTTTGAGTCGCGCTGTGTAGACTGGTGAGAGTTGTCCAGGCTAAAGGTAGCTGATGACCGCTAACAGTGGCTGACTACTAGCTAGTAGCTAGTTAGCTGGCTAGCTTCTGTTGTTAGTTCCGATTCAGAGGACGGATCAGCAGGGCTCCTTGTGGTAAACCAGGCCAATTGGCAAAATAGGTATAGTGGCCAAAGAATTTGTCCGATGTGCCTCTTAAGCTAACAGTCCGATGTGCTCTAGACAGCTAGCAGGCCGCGGCTAGTAGGCTGGTGGGTGGGCATTCAGGGGATGTTGCGACGGAGGAGTCAGTTGAAAAACCCCCTCGGGCGGAAATACGTCGGTAGTCCAGTCGTGATGGGTCGGCGGGGGTCCAGGTATTGTAGCCCAAGGAGTGGCTGATGGGCCTAGCAATGGCTAACTGACTACTAGCTAGTAGCCAGTTAGCTGGCTAGCTTTTGATAGAGGTTCCGGTTCTTAAGTATAAAAAAATAGCAGATCCGTACCACATTGGGTGAGGCAGTTTGCAGGAGAGTATATTCAGTCCGTAGATGGAAAGTGATATTAAAATATATACAAAATATATATATTAAAAAAAACAAGGAAAAACGATATTTACACAGGACAAGACAAAACACACGTCCAACTGCTGCGCCATCTTGGAATCAGCAATTCCAAGATGGCAGACCCCCTCCACACAAGTCCCTCAGACCCCCTCCATGTCTTTCAGAGCTCTGGGTTTCCCGTGAGTTACTCCTCCCGTGTATGGTAGTTTTTGCCTGCCTCGCTAATGACGCCTTTTGCCTATTCCCTGCCTGTACTTTAGCCTATTCGATTTCCTGTTATCTACCTATTTCCTGATCTCCCGGACTACATTACTAGCCTTTTCCCTGCCTGTACTGTTGCCCTTTTGGATCCCCTGTGTATGACCTTCTGCCTGCCCCTGAACCCAGCTACCTGCCTCCTTCTGTGGTCCTTTGCAATAAACACCTGCTGCGCCCTGAGCTTGAAACCAGCTCTCTGTCTCCCCTCGTATTCATTACAATTTCACCCACTTCCTTCAACTCCCCGAGAAGATTAAAAAGCCAAGCCAACACAACAACAGAGCTGCAGGTGAAGAAATTAAACAGGAAGAGGCACAAAGGAACCAGGACCTTTCAACCCACCAGGATCCCTTCCTAACAGAGACAGATACGGCACCTTTCGGTACCATCTCCAAAAGCTCTGCTCATTACACGGGGAAGCAGCTGAGTGTTGTATGCATACAGTATACACACACGTACACTGATGCACATACACACACGTACCTCTACCACACAGTACTGTACCTTTAACTTCCTTCCTATCCCTGTTGACGTCATCTCTGCTTAAACACACCCGTGGCTGAGCTTCAGCAGGCCTTTTTACATTATTAAATAGCATGGATTTTAATAGAAACACTAAAGCATCCCCTGATGACTGCCTCCTTTACTCATAGAGCTCCTATTATCCAATCAACAGCCTCTCCATGGTTCTCCATGCTCCAGGTCTCATATTATCCAATCAACAGCCTCTCCATGGTTCTCCATGCTCCAGGTCTCATATTATCCAATCAACAGCCTCTCCATGGTTCTCCATGCTCCAGGTCTCATATTATCAAACTAACAGCCTCTCCATGGTTCTCCATGCTCCAGGTCTCATATTATCAAACTAACAGCCTCTCCATGGTTCTCCATGCTCCAGGTCTCCACCAGTCATAATGTGCTGCTGAGCATTCCTCTCTGCTGGTGAGATCTACATTCACACCATCAGTTACAGCTGCCATCAGGTTCCCACTTCACAGGCAAGCATTCAGTAGGATTGTCAAATGCATAGCATGAGGCCTGTATATACTTATATATCCATTACAGGACTTTCTCAAAAGGTGACTTGGTTAAGTATGTGAGGTGTTTTCATCTTTTTAAGTGCAACGTGTATGTGTGTGCGTACTGTATATGAGCGTGTGTGTACATGTGTGTGTACAGACGAGATGTATCCTCTATGTTGCCTCCACAGACGAGATGGATCCTCCATGTTGCCTCCACAGACGAGATGGATCCTCCATGTTGCCTCCACAGACGAGATGGATCCTCCATGTTGCCTCCAGAGACGAGATGGATCCTCCATGTTGCCTCCACAGATGAGATGGATCCTCCATGTTGCCTCCACAGACGAGATGGATCCTCCATGTTGCCTCCAGAGACGAGATGGATCCTCCATGTTGCCTCCACAGATGAGATGGATCCTCCATGTTGCCTCCACAGATGAGATGGATCCTCCATGTTGCCTCCACAGACGAGATGGATCCTCCATGTTGCCTCCACAGACGAGATGGATCCTCCATGTTGGCTCCACAGACGAGATGGATCCTCCATGTTGCCTCCACAGACGAGATGGATCCTCCATGTTGGCTCCACAGATGAGATGGATCCTCCATGTTGCCTCCACAGACGAGATGGATCCTCCATGTTGCCTCCACAGACGAGATGGATCCTCCATGTTGCCTCCACAGACGAGATGGATCCTCCATGTTGCCTCCACAGACGAGATGGATCCTCCATGTTGCCTCCACAGACGAGATGGATCCTCCATGTTGCCTCCACAGACGAGATGGATCCTCCATGTTGCCTCCACAGACGAGATGGATCCTCCATGTTGCCTCCACAGACGAGATGGATCCTCCATGTTGCCTCCACAGACGAGACGGATCTTCCATGTTGCCTCCACAGACGAGATGGATCCTCCATGTTGGCTCCACAGACGAGATGGATCCTCCATGTTGCCTCCACAGACGAGATGGATCCTCCATGTTGCCTCCACAGACGAGATGGATCCTCCATGTTGCCTCCACAGACGAGATGGATCCTCCATGTTGCCTCCACAGACGAGACGGATCTTCCATGTTGCCTCCACAGACGAGATGGATCCTCCATGTTGGCTCCACAGACGAGACGGATCCTCCATGTTGCCTCCACAGACGAGATGGATCCTCCATGTTGGCTCCACAGACGAGATGAGAACTGACACTAAGGATACTAGTCTGTTCTGAAATATGAATTTGTTGGGACACAGTACATATTCCCAGAAATGGCGTACTTTCTCTCTCTCTCTCTGTGTGTGTGTGTGTCTGTGTGTCTGTGTGTGTGTGTGTCTATCTGTCTGCGTGTGTGTTTGTCTATGTGTGAGCATGCGTGGTGTGTGTCTGTGTACTGTATAGGCTACCTACAGATACTAAAGAGGGAAGAAGTGAGATGAGAGTGAAGGATTCTGGGAATAGAATTAGCCAGGATGAGAGACATGGTCAGGTGACTGTGATGCACATATAAAGGTCCACACTGTTATTTTAACATCTGACCCTGGAGTTGGATATCCCACCCTGCTTACATCCTCTTCCCGCATGTAAATATTATCCCACGGTCAGGCAACCTGCCTGCTTTGTGGGTAAAATAGCGCCCCCATGGAGCTTTAATATTGAAAAAATGTGTACGGTCATAAAACATGAACTGACAATTTAATTATATGCCAAATGCGTTTGATGAATAGCAATGGAACCCATGCATCTAATCTCACATTTAACAACGGAATCAATAGCTGCATTAATCACGCTCCAGCAAGTCATTACCACACAGCGTGAAAAATATAAATATGAAACCTGATATGAATTACAGAAGGAGGCAGGGGGCTGGCAGGTGTTCTGGGGAAAGCCCGGCGGCTCCACTGTAACAGGGTGAGATCTGTTTTGTGTTGGGTGTAACTTTGAATCAAGGCTTAATTTGGCTAACTTTTTGTTCAGGGACCTATTTAGACAAGGTGCTCTTTAGCAAATTTAATTTGCTCTGTCTTTTTCAGAACAAGACAAACACAGGGCACCCGCACGCGCAGACACACACACACACATACACACACACATACACACACACACACACACACACACACACACACACACACACACACACACACACACACACACACACACACACACACACACACACACACACACACACACAGGGGCAGGCCGTAGAAAAGACAGGGGACGGAAAAAACACACATTCTTAATGTAAATACAGATGCATTAATAAACAGCTTGTTGGGCAGAGACAGAAACATAGACAACAAGTCTTTAAAACATGCATAATCCATGAACTTCCAGACTAGTGATTACATTTCCAAAACTCCACACACTTTAAGGAATAGCACTATAAGCCTGTAAGTAGAGTGAGTTAAGCAGTTACATTATTTCCTCACAGGATCCATTCTAATCCCTTTCCCCATAACCTACAGAATGCTGAAGTAGGACAGAAAATAATACCTCCGCAAACCATGACTATCTCCCCACATGTGACCCTTTTCAGGAAGCTAGGGGTATGTCACACGTCACTACTTCACAGGAGAAGCATTTGAAAGTAAAACACTTTTTTTTACAAAATGCGTTTTTGGGGCAGGAATGCCTTCTGGAACATGTGAACTTTCATATGCCTTAATAACAAACTTGTATGCCAGCTGTATATATGAATTAAAAAATATATATTACGAGACAAGTTGGTTTAGCCACAGAAATATACAGGAACCTTCTACCTAGCCATGATTGGCTGAGATAATGGATTGTCTGGACATGCTAAGAGATGAGTTCAGATTGGTCTGCCATGTAGCATCCTTCTATCTATAACATGAGCTGCTCAGTATGTGTTGATAATCCTTTCTACAGCGGCTTTTTGAAAGATGTCATGAAGAACTTCAAAAGTGTTGCTATTGCTCTCAACATTGCTGCACTGAATTTAACAGGCACCATTGACAAAGATAAGTGGGAAAAAGTGTTGATGGACTACTTCCTTGAGGATGATCATGCCATGCTGACTCTATCTGACTCTGAAAATGAACCAGACATTATAGTCTTCTGATGAGAGCGATGGGGAAGAAATGGTGATGAAGAGTATTGTTGTCACGGAAGAAGTTTTAAAATAAGTGGAATGCCCTGTGGAAGCAGAGAGATGATTGCAAATGCAGAGGGAGTTGAAACAAGAACACAGAAGGCTGTGGTATCAAACATATTTTCTAAACTAAGGGCAACCATGGCATCCATGAAAGAGAAGGAGAAGCATTCACCCATGTATACAGGTAAGAGTCTAGCTACATTTTCAGATATTATGCGTTTCAATATTTTTCTTTTATTCATTTTCATTGCAAGTTAAAGCATACTGTTAGCTAGCTAGTTAACATAGTTGGTTAGATTTAGCTACCTGTAGATTCATGCATGGTATATGAGTTGGTATTATGATTCATTGTTTAGCTAGCTAGCTAGCTACACGTCTAAACAAAATACTCCACTATGCAAGTAACCATTTCACTGTACCGTTCACTGTACCGTTTACACCTTCTGCCTCCTGTGCATGTGACAAATAAACTTAGATTTTCTTTGATGTAGTGTGTGTTTACCAGAGACGGTAATGGGAAGAACAATATGACCTGCACCAAAGTCAGATTAGGATATAGGCCAAGGACTAGATAAAGTGTATTTTTACTTCTACTTTTTGCTACTACTTTCACCACTTTGTCTTGAAATCTTTGGTTGTTTACTACACTACCTTACTCAATCTAGCACATGGCTTCACAGGAGATTAGTGGGGCTAAGGCTGAAGAGGGTGTGAACGATGTTGAATGGGTGTAGACAAAGAAGAGCTCTCCAGTAGGTACCAAAACATTCAATGGCAATTCCCCAAAAATGTAGTTACAAGTTTATCAACTTTCAAAGCAGAACTACTTTCCCATTGTTCCTCAACTGCAACGTATGATATACAATTTTCTTGCTCTTTATCCAATGTAAAAAAAAAACGTTTAAAATGTTGCTACATAGGACTGAATCAAGGAGGTGGGTCACAAATAGTCCTAATACAGTAGTAAGAGATGTCACTTCCACTACCCGGCAGAGCAACCTCAAAGGGGGAATAAATAGGTAGGAAATGCTTAGTTTGTCAAAAGGCACTCTTTATATATTCTCTTGTTAGGGTTCGTTCCTACTTCGTCCTTGTCAATCATTGGTTCATTGGTGAAATTAGCATTATGACAATATAATTAAATCATTGAAAAACCTTTCTTAATGCAATTGCAGACAGAAGTTGACAATCAGGAACATAGCACGCATGTTTCTGAGTAAGTTCACATTAAACAAAAGTCTCCAGTTGTTTTGTTACACCATCAGTCTATCCTGGTGATGTCACTACCTACGTCATTACCTTTTTACTCCTGAGACCAAAACCCTATATAAACAATAGCTTTTAGTGTTATCTTAAACTTAGCAGTAAGCGTCCACTCCTCAAAGCTGATTTATTGTGGAATATCTGATTGGTCTATTATCTCCCACACTCCCCTGCAGAGTACTGTCTCAGTCACACATTTCTAAGAGGTGTCTTCTTTATAAGAGAAAGAGACATAGAGAAAAAGCAAATAACTGTGGAACAATTCTAAAACTATATAATGAATATATATATTGTTAATCTGTAGTCTAGGACCCTATAAATGTAAGGAGGGGGGAGGGGTCTTATAACCCCTCCCCTTCTATGAATATAACATAAGCATAATCAATTATTATAATACATCAAACATTTGTACAGCCCCAAGTCATGACCCCTAGGTGAATCCTGACACTCTCTCTCTCAATTCAATTCAATTTAAGGGTCTTTATTGGCATGGGAAACATATGTTAACATTGTCAAAAGCAAGTGAACTAGATAATAAACAAAAGTGAAATGAACAATTGAAATAAACAGTAAACATTACATTAAGTTCCACAATAATAAAGACATTACTAATGTCATATTATGTGCAAATAGTTAAAGTACAAAAAGGAAAATAAATAAACATACATATGGGTTGTACTTGGTTGTATACATAGGGTTGTAACATACACAGATGATGCAATCTCTATTGTACTCCACACTGCCCTTTCCCATCTGAACAAAAGGAACACCTATGTGAGAATGCTATTCATTGACTACAGCTCAGCGTTCAACACCATAGTGCCCTCAAAGCTCATCAATAAGCTAAGGACCCTGGGACTAAACACTTCCCTCTGCAACTGGATCCTGGACTTCATGGCAGACTGCACCCAAGTGGTAAGGGTAGGTAAAAACACATCCGCCACGCTGATCCTCAACACAGGGGCCCCTTAGGGGTGCGTGCTCAGTCCCTTCCTGTACTCCCTGTTCATTCATGACTGCATGGCCAGGCACAACTCCAACACAATCATTAAGTTTGCTGATGACACAACAGTGGTAGGCCTGATCACCGACAACGATGAGACAGCCTATAGGAGGAGGTCAGAGACCTGGCCATGGGTGCCAGGACAACAACCTCTCCCTCATGATTGTGGACTACAGGAAAAAGAGGACCGAGCACACCCCCATTCTCATCGACGGGGCTGCAGTGGTACAGGTTGAGAGCTTCAAGTTCCTTGGTGTCCACATTACCATCAAACTAACATGGTCCAAGCACACCAAGACAGTCGTGAAGATGGCAAGACAAAACCTATTCCCCCTCAGGAGACTGAAAAGATTTGGCATGGGTCCTCAGATCCCCAAAAGGTTCTCCAGCTGCACCATCAAGAGCATCCTGACTGGTTGCATCACTGCCTGGTATGGCAACAGCTCGGCCTCCGACCGCAAGGCACTACAGAGGGTAGTGCACAGCTTCCTGCCATCCAGGACCTCTAAACCAGGCAGTGTCAGAGGAAGGCCCTAAACATTTTCAAAGACTCCAGCCACCCTAGTCATAGACTGTTCTTTCTCTCTGCAACTGCACGGTAAGCGGTACCGGAGTGCTAAGTCTAGGTCCAAGAGGCTTGTAAACAGCTTCTACCCCCAAGCCATAAGACTCCTGAACATCTAATCAAATGGCTACCCAGACTATTTGCATTGCCCCCCCTCCCTCCCCTTCTTCTACACCGCTGCTACTCTCTGTTGCTATCATCTATGCATAGCCACTTTAATAACTCTACCTACATGTACATATTACCTCAAATAACCGGTGCACATTGACTCTGTACCGGTACCCCCCTGTATATAGTCTCGCTATTGTTATTTTACTGCTGCTCTTTAATTACTTGTTACTATTAAAATTTGATTTCATTTGATTTTGATATTTACAATGGTGTTTGTTCCTCTCTCTCTCTATTCTATTCTCTCTCTCTATTCTACTCTCTCTCTATTCTTCTCTCTCTCTCTCTCTCTCTCTCTCTCGCACGCTCGCTCTCTGCCCCAGTATGGGAGATAAGCATTTTCATTAACTTTAACATAATCAGATGATGAAGCATTAATGGTTCCACAACAGAAGAAATAGGCCAGCCACCTATATTTCTGAACACATCTAATATTGGTGTGGGCAGAGACCTGCCTTCTCTCCCTGCAGGTGAGCTGTAGCTGGATGGAAAATGCTCTCACACGTCTGCATTCTAAACACAGCAAGGCAGGCGTATGCTAAAAAGTATTGTGGATGCTCCATCAATACTGACAGCCTCCTACTCAATTGTTTTCTGTTTTTAGCAAACCTTCCCTGTCAGTGAGTCAGAGGGATTGAAAGAAGAGGAATTAGGATCCCCCATCTACTGGAGGCAATGTATACTGCATCCATAGTATTCAGGAAGTCCGATCCTCTGGCATGAGAGAGAAGACTCTCTCCCACTGCCCACTGTTACATTGCTAACAAATATGTACGCTAAAGATGTACATAGATTATAACATTTGAACAAAAATATTTAAACTAATCTGGCTTCAATGTGAAGAGCGTCATAATCTGACGATGCTTCTCTTTATTATTTATTCATGATGTCTTTGTTTACTTCTACACTGCATGACATCAGATTAAAGTATTCTTGACGATACCAACAACACATACTGGAACATTCCATCCTGACAGATTATTATACCATGCTAATTCAAACGCAATATCATTATCTTTAGAAGATTGCAAGATTATATAGGATTTTCAAGAAAGATTGCCTATGCAGCAATTAAATTATACATCTGTTAAATATTGCTTTTCATTTAAAGTCAACATGACCCAGTTACATGAAACATTACAGATATTTATATGCAACTTTTCAAAATTAAATTTCTGAACCAGGATTTTCTTTTTACCATCTAATTGACCCCATGTCTCAACACATATTGGTCTAGGGCAAAGAGAGAGTGTTCAAAAGGTACTTTCCAATTAGGTATTCATTCGTCACACCCCCTCCAACTTTAATTAAATGTAGCACATCAGTGGGAGATGTAAAATGTGGGGGTATTAGTGTGATTATGTTTCCTGTCAAGTGGAGGCCTCTCCTGGCCCACAACACAACAGACCCATGCCCTATAAAGGCTGGCGCCTCGTGGTATCACAGTTTACCCCTAATCCTTCTGCCTGTCAGATTTTTTATATTGTTTTGTAATTGCCTTTTAAGTTATGTGAAATTAGTGCTTACCTAAGTCAAATTATCATGGTTGCTATGTTGATAATGCGGCTGTGATGATAGGCTGGTTCTAGAGCTCATTAATTAGTGTGTTGCCGGGGTGTTGCTAGGGATGGGTGTCACCGGGGAGGACTGGGCTCCAGGATGGGGAGACTGGGATGATACCAGGAAGGACTGGGCTCCAGGTTGGGGAGACTGGGATTATACCAGGAAGGACTGGGCTCCAGGGTGGGGAGACTGGAATGTTCCCGGGGAGGACTGGGCTCCAGGATGGGGAGACTGGAATGTTCCCGGGGAGGACTGGGCTCCAGGATGGGGAGACTGGGATAATACCAGAGAGGACTGGGCTCCAGGGTGGGGAGACTGGGATGATACCAGGGAGGACTGGGCTCCAGGGCTCCCGGGCTCCAGGGTGGGGAGACTGGGATGATACCATGGATGATTGGGCTCCAGTGCTCCAGGGTGGGTAGACTGGGATGATACCAGGGAGGACTGGGCTCCAGGGCTCCAGGGTGGGTAGACTGGGATGATGCCAGGGAGGACTGGGCTCCAGGGTGGGGAGACTAAGATGATGCCAGGGAGGACTGGGCTCCAGGGTGGGGAGACTGGGATGATACCAGGGAGGACTGGGCTCCAGGGTGGGGAGACTAAGATGATGCCAGGGAGGACTGGGCTCCAGGGTGGGGAGACTGGGATGATGCCAGGGAGGACTGGGCTCCAGGGTGGGGAGACTGGGATGATGCCAGGGAGGACTGGGCTCCAGGGTGGGTAGACTGGGATGATGCCAGGGAGGACTGGGCTCCAGGGTAGGGAGACTAAGATGATGCCAGGGAGGACTGGGCTCCAGGGTGGGGAGACTAAGATGATGCCAGGGAGGACTGGGCTCCAGGGTGGGGAGACTAAGATGATGCCAGGGAGGACTGGGCTCCAGGGTGGGGAGACTAAGATGATGCCAGGGAGGACTGGGCTCCAGGGTGGGGAGACTGGGATGATGCCAGGGAGGACTGGGCTCCAGGGTGGGGAGACTAAGATGATGCCAGGGAGGACTGGGCTCCAGGATGGGGAGACTGGGATGATGCCAGGGAGGACTGGGCTCCAGGGTGGGGAGACTGGGATGATACCAGGGAGGACTGGGCTCCAGGGTGGGGAGACTAAGATGATGCCAGGGAGGACTGGGCTCCAGGGTGGGGAGACTGGGATGATGCCAGGGAGGACTGGGCTCCAGGGTGGGGAGACTGGGATGATGCCAGGGAGGACTGGGCTCCAGGGTGGGGAGACTAAGATGATGCCAGGGAGGACTGGGCTCCAGGGTGGGGAGACTGGGATGATGCCAGGGAGGACTGGGCTCCAGGGTGGGGAGACTAAGATGATGCCAGGGAGGACTGGGCTCCAGGGTGGGGAGACTAAGATGATGCCAGGGAGGACTGGGCTCCAGGGTGGGGAGACTGGGATGATACCAGGGAGGACTGGGCTCCAGGGTGGGGAGACTAAGATGATGCCAGGGAGGACTGGGCTCCAGGGTGGGGAGACTGGGATGATGCCAGGGAGGACTGGGCTCCAGGGTGGGGAGACTGGGATGATGCCAGGGAGGACTGGGCTCCAGGGTGGGGAGACTAAGATGATGCCAGGGAGGACTGGGCTCCAGGGTGGGGAGACTGGGATGATGCCAGGGAGGACTGGGCTCCAGGGTGGGGAGACTAAGATGATGCCAGGGAGGACTGGGCTCCAGGGTGGGGAGACTGGGATGATGCCAGGGAGGACTGGGCTCCAGGGTGGGGAGACTAAGATGATGCCAGGGAGGACTGGGCTCCAGGGTGTGGAGACTAAGATGATGCCAGGGAGGACTGGGCTCCAGGGTGGGGAGACTAAGATGATGCCAGGGAGGACTGGGCTCCAGGGTGGGGAGACTGGGATGATGCCAGGGAGGACTGGGCTCCAGGGTGGGGAGACTAAGATGATGCCAGGGAGGACTGGGCTCCAGGGTGGGGAGACTGGGATGATGCCAGGGAGGACTGGGCTCCAGGGTGGGGAGACTAAGATGATGCCAGGGAGGACTGGGCTCCAGGGTGGGGAGACTGGGATGATGCCAGGGAGGACTGGGCTCCAGGGTGGGGAGACTGGGATGATGCCAGGGAGGACTAGGCTCCAGGGTGGGGAGACTAAGATGATGCCAGGGAGGACTGGGCTCCAGGGTGGGGAGACTGGGATGATGCCAGGGAGGACTGGGCTCCAGGGTGGGGAGACTGGGATGATGCCAGGGAGGACTGGGCTCCAGGGTGGGGAGACTGGGATGATGCCAGGGAGGACTGGGCTCCAGGGTGGGGAGACTGGGATGATACCAGAGAGGACTGGGCTCCAGGGTGGGGAGACTAAGATGATGCCAGGGAGGACTGGGCTCCAGGGCTCCAGGGTGGGGAGACTGGGATGATACCAGAGAGGACTGGGCTCCAGGGTGGGGAGACTGGGATGATACCAGAGAGGACTGGGCTCCAGGGTGGGGAGAATGGGATTATACCAGGAAGGACTGGGCTCCAGGGCTCCAGGGTGAGGAGACTGGGATGATACCGGGGAGCGGTAGATTGAGATTCCGGGCTTTAAAGTACTTTAAAGGACTACTTAAGTAGTTTTTTGGCATATTTGTACTTTACTTTACTATTTATATTTTTCACAACTTGTACTTTTTCTTAGCTATATTCCTAAAGAAAATAATGTACTTTTTACTCCATACATTTTTCCTGACACCCAAAGTACTCGTTACATTTTCAATGCTTAGCAGGACAGGAAAATGTCCCAATTCACACACTTGTCAAGAAAACATTCCTGGTCATCCCTACTGCCTCTGTTCTGGCGGACTCACTAAACACAAATGCTTCGTTTGTAAATAATGTCTGAGTGTTGGAGTGCGCCCCTGGCTATCCGTAAATAAATCAAGAAACAAAAAATTGTGCCTTCTGGTTTATTATATCTAATTAATTTCAAATGATTTCTACATTTACTTTTGATACCTCTCTAGGCTAGGGGTCGGTATTTTCACGTCCGGATGAAAAGCGTGCCTGTAGTAAACTGCCTGCTACTCAGGCCAAGAAGCTAGGATATGCATATTATTAGTAGATTTGGATAGAAAACACTCTGACGTTTCTAAAACTGTTTGAATGATGTCTGTGAGTATAACAGAACTTATTTGGCAGGCGAAACCCCGAAGTTAAAACCAACCAAGATTTTTTTTGAAGTCACTCTCTTTTCAATGAGATTTCTATGGAGATCTAGATTTCTAAGGCACTTGCTTGGATTTCCTATCGCTTCCACTGGATGTCAACAGTCTTTAGAAATTGGTTGATGTTTTTCCTTTGTGTAATGAAGAAGTATTGCTGTTCAGAACGATGGTCTAGTGAAGTGTACTGTTTGTTAGAGGCGTGTGACCTGAAAGCACGCCCCACTTTGTTTTAGTCCGGTATTGAGCGCAGTTTATCCCGTCTTAAATTGTATCTATTATTTACGTAAAAAAATACCTAAAGTTGTATTAGGAAAGTTGTTTGAAATGTTTGGACAAAGATTACAGGTAACTTATGAGATATTTTGTAGTCATGTTGCGCGAGTTGGAACCGGTGTCTTTCTGGATCAAACGCGCCAAATAAATGGACATTTTGGCGATATAACGATGGAATTTATCCAACAAAAGGACAATTTTTGATGTTTATGGGACATATTGGAGTGCCAACAAAAGAAGATCTTCAAAGGTAAGGCATGAATTATATAGTTATTTCTGAGTTTTGTGTCGCGCCTTGTGGTATGGAATATGATTGTCTGTGTTTGTTTGATGGGGTGCTATCCTCAGATAATAGTATGGTTTGCTTTCGCCGTAAAGCCTTTTTGAAATCTGACACAGCGGCTGGATTAACAAGAAGTTTATCTTTAAACCTATGTATAACACTTATATCTTTCATCAATGTTTATGATGAGTATTTCTGTAATTTGATTTGGCTCTTTGCAATTTCACCGGATATTATTTGAGACAATGCATTACTGAACATAACGCGCCAATTTAAACTGAGGTTTTTGGACATAAAGAGGGACTTTATTGAACAAAACGAACATTTATTGTGTAACATGGAGTCCTGGAAGTGCCACCAGATGAAGATCATCAAAGGTTAGTGATTAATTTAATCGCTATTTCTGACTTTTGTGAGCCCTCTCCTTGGCTGGAAAATGTCTGTATGTTTTTTTGTGGCTAGGCGCTGTCCTAACATAATTGCATTGTGTGCTTTCGCCGTAAAGCCTTTTTGAAATCGGACACTGTGGTTGGATTAACAAGAAGTTTATTTTTAAAATGGTGTATAATACTTGTATGTTTGAGGAATTTTAATTGTGAGATTTCTGTTGTTTGAATTTGTCGCCCTGCAATTTCACTGGCTGTTGTCCCAGAGAGGTTTAATAATATTTTTGCACTTATATTTACGATCAATACTTAAGTATATTTATAACCAAACACTTTTAGACTTTTACTTTCGCTTTTAGAATTTAACTTTCACTTTTACTTGAATCATTTTCTATTAAGGTATCTTTACTTTTACTACAGTGTGACAATTTGGTACTTTTTCCATCACTGATAGGTTTGCACATACTTTAAGATAACCTATTAATTCTGATGTTCAGATTACACATAACTGAATCTGTCACTGTAAATTGGTGGAGGATGACAAATCTCTGGGTTAGAGGCATGTCTCAGAGACAGGGATTATAGGCCTGTTTCCTGTCTCTGATCCCGAGCCTGCTGCTCCTATTTTTTATTTTATTTAACTAGGCAAGTCAGTTAAGAACAAATTCTTATTTACAATGACGGCCTACCCCTGCCAAACCCTAACCCGGACAATGCTGGGCCAATTGTGCACCGCCTTATGGGACTCCCAATCACAGCCGGTTGTGATACAGTCTGGAATCGAACCAGGGTCTGTAGTGAAGCCTCTAGCACTGAGATGCAGTGCCTTAGACCGCTGTGCCACTCGGGAGCCCTATATGGAAAGTATCATAGCAACAACAGATGGTTAGTTGTTAATCACATTCTACTGTACGTACAGTACGATTGCTACCAAAGTCCACCAGTGTATTAACATCAACCATGCACAACTATCATGGGCTATGTTATGATCTTTTGACTTATACATTACCCACCACATAGATCCATATCATGTCTCTCCAAGTTGATAAATTGATAGAATGCATCATTTGACTGGACGTTTCATTAAATGTATAGATATGCACATATGTTTTTATTACTCTTTTATTATGTAAGGAGTATGTGTTTGCTTACATCATAATGTTATCAATAACAAACCAAAATACAGCCTATTAACGTTGACCCCTACCTACTATGTACAGTTTATGAGCAGTGTGAATAGCCTTGGGGTAAACAGTGAAACAGACACATCAGGACCCAGTCACACACAGCAGGCTTATCAAGCTCCTCCATACTACAGCACCAGCTCTCCTCACTCATCCCCATGGCAACTAGGCTGCTGTTTATCCTAATCACTTTGAGTTAACCTTGATATGAAATGGAGCCCTAGGGACCACTCAACACTTTTGTGCCATCTTCTGAAGACAACCCCCATTTCCAATAATAGCCATACAAGACATCGCTGTCTGAATATTATGGGAGGCAGGAGATAAATGTGGAGAAAGAGCCTGACAAAGATGAGTTAAAAAGACATGCAGCGAAGAGAGAGAGTCAGAGGAGGGACTGAAGTGACAGCTGCAGGATGCTGTCAGGGAGAGGACAATCAACGACTCCATTTCATAATGCTCAGCCTTTACGTTTCAGTCTCATGTTTTCCTCCTCATTTCCGTATGCAAGGTTACGTGCAGGATAGACCATAACCCCAATCTCGACCTAATTGCACAGGCCCGTTAATGACACTGTAGTTGTTTTGTGTTGTATAATCACCATGATGTGTATCATACTTTATTTTCTCAGTTTACTTTTCTAACATGTTTATACAAACATAGCAAGCCCATCAGCATGACTACTCTGAAGTAAGATTGAATACCATTAGGAATGCCCCTCCATCCCCCACCTCCACCTCCATCCCTACCCCTCCCTCAACCCCTACCTCTACCCCTACCTCTACCCCTACAACTCCCTCAACACCTCCCTCTACCCCTACCTCTATCCCTACCTCTAACCCTACCCCTACCTCTACCTCTACCTCTACCCCTACCTCTACCCCTACCCCTCCCTCAACCCCTACCTCTACCCCTACCTCTACCCCTACCCCTCCCTCAACCCCTACCTCTACCCCTACCTCTACCCTACCTCTAACCCTACCCCTCCCTCTACCCCTACCTCTACCTCTACCTCTACCCCTACCCCTACCTCTACCCTACCCCTCCCTCTACCCCTACCTCTACCCCTACCTCTATCCCTACCTCTACCCCTACCTCTAACCCTACCCCTCCCTCTACCCCTACCTCTACCCCTACTTCTACCCCTACCTCTAACCCTACCCCTCCCTCTACCCCTATCTCAACCCCTACCTCAACCCCTACCTCTACCCCTACCTCTACCCCTACCCCTCCCTCTACCCCTCCCACTACCCCTACCTATACCCCTACCTCTACCCCTACCTCTAACCCTACCCCTACCTCTACCCCTACCTCAACCCCTACCTCTACCCCTACCTCTAACCCTACCCCTCCCTCTACCCCTACCTCAACCCCTACCTCTACCCCTACAACTCCCTCAACACCTCCCTCTACCCCTACCTCTATCCCTACCTCTAACCCTACCCCTACCTCTACCTCTACCTCTACCCCTACCTCTTCCCCTACCCCTCCCTCAACCCCTACCTCTACCCCTACCTCTACCCCTACCCCTCCCTCAACCCCTACCTCTACCCCTACCTCTACCCTACCTCTAACCCTACCCCTCCATCTACCCCTACCTCTACCTCTACCTCTACCCCTACCCCTACCTCTAACCCTACCCCTCCCTCTACCCCTACCTCTACCCCTACCTCTATCCCTACATCTACCCCTACCTCTAACCCTACCCCTCCCTCAACCCTACCTCTACCCCTACCTCTACCCCTACCTCTAACCCTACCCCTCCCTCTACCCCTACCTCTACCCCTACCTCTACCCCTACCTCTACCCCTACCCTCTACCCCTACCTCACCCTACCTCTACCCCCTCCCTCTACCCCTACCTATACCCCTACCTCTACCCCTACCTCTAACCCTACCCCTACCTCTAACCCTACCTCAACCCCTACCTCTACCCCTACCTCTAACCCTACCCCTCCCTCTACCCCTACCTCAACCCCTACCTCTACACCTACCTCTAACCCTACCCCTCCCTCTACCCCTACCTCTACCCCTACCTCTACCCCTACCTCTACCTCTACCCACCCTACCTCTCCCTCTACCCCTCCCTCTACCCCTACCTCTACCCCTACCCTTCCCTCTACCCCTACCTCTACCTCTACCCCTCCCTCTACCCCTACCTCAACCCCTACCTCTACCCCTACCTCTAACCCTACCCCTACCTCTACCTCTACCCCTTCCTCTACCCCTACCTCTAACCCTACCCCTCCCCCTACCCCTACCTCTACCTCTACCCCTACCTCTACCCCTACCTCTACCTCCACCCCTACCCCTACCTCTATCCCTATCTCTACCTCTATCCCCACCTCCACCTCCACCCATACCCCTTCCTCTATCCCTACCTCTAACCCTACCCCTCCCTCAACCCCTCCCTCAACCCCTACCTCTACCCCTACCTCTATCCCTACCTCTAACCCTACCCCTCCCTCTACCCCTACCTCTACCTCTACCCCTACCTATACCCCTACCTCTACCTCCACCTCCACCCCTACCCCTTCTCCTCCCTCTATCCCTACCTCCACCCCTACCCCTCCCTCTATCCCTATCTCTACCTCTATCCCCACCTCCACCTCCACCCATACCCCTTCCTCTATCCCTACCTCTAACCCTACCCCTAACTCTACCCCTCCCTCAACCCCTACCTCTACCCCTACCTCTATCCCTACCTCTAACCCTACCCCTCCCTCTATCCCTATCTCTACCTCTACCCCCACCTCCACCCATACCCCTACCTCTACCCCTACCTCTACCCCTACCTCTACCCCCTACCTCTACCCCCTACCTCTAACCCTACCCCTCCCTCAACCCCTACCTCTACCCCTACCTCTAACCCTACCCCTCCCTCAACCCCTACCTCAACCCCTACCTCTACCCCCTACCTCTACCCCTACCTCTAACCCTACCCCTCAACCCCTACCTCAACCCCTACCTCAACCCCTACCTCTACCCCTACCCCTCCCTCTACCCCTACCTCAACCCCTACCTCTAACCCTACCCCTCCCTCTACCCCTACCTCTACCTCTACCTCTACCTCTACCCCTACCTCTACCCCTACCTCTACCTCCACCTCCATCCCTACCCCTCCCTCTACCCCTACCTCTACCCCTACCTCTAACCCTAACCCTCCCTCTATTATTAGTTAGGTAAATAGGTTTCTAATAATGATGAACTATATTGTACATGCGTAATGAGGGGATTATGACTCTGAAAACGCTCTCATGGAATGATGGTGGAATTGCTCTGCAGACACAGTCATCAATCGGTAGTTTCAGAAATATTCACACAAACAGAAAAAACTCACCATGACTAATGGCTGTGCCCAGGGAGATTGGATATTGCATTGTGTTTTATGGAGGTGTTTTGTTGGGGGCCACTGAGCACATTTAAAAGGCTGCTCTGGTAGAAGATTGGTTCTGGTGGAGGGAGATTGAGCTGACCTATCCCCATTTTATAGAGCCCCCAGAATCCAGGCTGGCTAATTATTACTGAACCTGGGAGCACTGGGGAGCACTGGGGAGTGCTGGGGCACTGGCCACCCTAGTCACCTCTGGCCTCTATTGGCCCCTATGGCCTCTCTCCCTTCATTAAACCTAATGGAGCTGGCACGGTATGGAGCTGCCACCATAACACACCAGAAAACACACAGTACATCCTCTTCTACATAGAGAAGAGCTGTAGACATTCAGAGTAAGGGCTGTCACTGAGCAGGTGAGTATAGTATGTAAGATGAAACCCTCCAAACATAGTGCACCATACAATAAGTGACATAATAATGGCATATGAAAGCCACAATGGTATGGCATACTGTATCATTGTCATATTTCCATTAGATCCATCTGTTCCGATAGAGCTAGTGTATAACATCCCATGAAGAAATAGAAGATTTTGTCAGATCATATTCCACAGCTACAGTAGAGCTCTTTGTCAGCCACCAGAGCAGTTATCACCTTCAGATATGACAAATCAGTGTTTCATCAGTTTTGGGCACATATGTCCACATGACCACAACATAAAATCAGGTATGTAATGCAGGATATAGATCTGAACTGCTGGAGCAAGTGAGCTTTCTGAAAACACAGACCGCAATAGAATGTGTGCACTTTGAATACACAACATCTCAATGGTTTTGCTTGCGAGCCAATGTTGGTTAGATTTCTACCACACCCTGCAACACTGATGACTGAACCCAGTGGAAGACATCATCATTCTGCTCCAGCCTGACACTGAAATTCATAAGCAAATAAACTCAATTAAATCCATTTCTAGTCTAGAAATATGAGACAATGAATGCTTAATCACCATATTACAGAGAACCAACTGAACGCCCACCATCTGACAGACATGAAATATAATATGTCTGGTATAAAGACGCTCCACTCCAGTGTTTTGATAAAGTAGAGCCTCTCTGTTCATAACACATGGATTATAGCTACTCCCACCTACATGTCAGAGTGGTAGGCTTCACATGGATTATAGCTACTCCCACCTACATGTCAGAGTGGTAGGCTTCACAAGGATTATAGCTACTCCCACCTACATGTCAGAGTGGTAGGCTTCACATGGATTATAGCTACTCCCACCTACATGTCAGAGTGGTAGGCTTCACATGGATTATCGCTACTCCCACCTACTTGTCAGAGTGGTAGGCTTCACATGGATTATAGCTACTCCCACCTACATGTCAGAGTGGTAGGCTTCACATGGATTATAGCTACTCCCACCTACTTGTCAGAGTGGTAGGCTTCACATGGATTATAGCTACTCCCACCTACTTGTCAGAGTGATAGGCTTCACATGGATTATATCTACTCCCACCTACATGTCAGAGTGGTAGGCTTCACATGGATTATAGCTACTCCCACCTACTTGTCAGAGTGGTAGGCTTCACATGGATTATAGCTACTCTCACCTACATGTCAGAGTGGTAGGCTTCACATGGATTATAGCTACTCCCACCTACATGTCAGAGTGGTAGGCTTCACATGGATTATAGCTACTCCCACCTACTTGTCAGAGTGGTAGGCTTCACATGGATTATAGCTACTCCCACCTACTTGTCAGAGTGATAGGCTTCACATGGATTATAGCTACTCCCACCTACATGTCAGAGTGGTAGGCTTCACATGGATTATAGCTACTCCCACCTACTTGTCAGAGTGGTAGGCTTCACATGGGCTTAATCCAATTCCAGACACAGCCACCCTGGAGTTAATGTGCCCCTCCGGACCGCAGAAACCACAGGGGGTCAATAACAACAATAACATGTTACAGTGGGTTAGATGTTGAAGTAGAGAATAGGGGTTTCCTATAAAATAATGTAAAACCTAAATTATACACCCACAATACATTTAGGGGAAATATACTTGGGAAATATTTATGATTTACATTTCTTCAGATTTTCCCCTCAGGGTTAACCTATACTAGGGTTAATATCTTTTGGATAACATACTGGTTGTCCGTGTTATTGTGCTGATGTCTCAGCAGTCTCTCAGAGGAAGAAATGAAAAGTAACTTTTCAGGCTAATCTTTATACATTTACATTTTAACAGACACTCTTATCCAGAGCAACATAAGTGCATACATTCTAATTTTTTGTTTGTACTGGTCCCTCACGGGAATCAAACTCACAACCCTGGCATTGCAAGTACCATGCTCTACCAACTGAGCCAAACAGTTTTAGTCAGGCCTTTAAATTGGAGAACAACTAAAACACAGAACAAAGTGAGAGGCCAGAGAGATGAAGAGAGAGAGAGACAGACAGACAGACAGAGAGAGAGAGACACAGAGAGAGACAGAGAGAGAGAGAGACAGAGAGAGAGAGACAGAGAGATAGACAGAGAGAGAGAGAGAGAGAGAGAGAGAGAAGTGTGTAGGATGTAGTGCATGATGAGCGTGAGTAGGTCAGCCAATGTCCATAAGGTGAGCTTCTCTGGGAGCTCTACCTCCACCACAGAGCTATTGAAAAGGCAGACGATAGCAGTAATGAAAGAATTGCAATAATAATGCTATAATGCAGCTGGGTGAGTCAGCTGGGCCTCTGGCACTTTCTCCACTGAGCTTCTACTGCACTGACCTGGTTTCTGTTCCTTCTCTCTTTCCCCTCCTGCAAACACAGGGCCAAGGTGGAGGACAGGACATCAATAATAAACACAGAGTTACTGTCGCCACCAGCCATTCAGCTGTTCACCACAGAGATGGAGGATTCTGCTCCTTATTGCAATCATCCTCCTCTGTTATTGGTTAGCCCTGAAACAAAGTGGCATTATGAAAAATAGGGATAGGAAGCTACAAGGCATTGCTTGGAACAGGAGCTGGTACTGTAAATAGTTGATGTTGTTGGTTTGGAAATGAGGGCTGCGCTGTGCTCTCCGGTCTAGGTCTAATCCTAGCCCAACCCAGAAGCACTGGTGAACAGTGAAGGGTCTGAACACATCAGACAGGAAGACTGGTGAACAGTGAAGATTCTGAACACATCAGACAGGAAGACTGGTGAACAGTGAAGGGTCTGAACACATTAGACAGGAAGACTGGTGAATAGTAAAGGTCCTAAATGCATCAGACAGGAAGACTGGTGAACAGTGAAGATTCTGAACACATTAGACAGGAAGACTGGTGAATAGTAAAGGTCCTAAATGCATCAGACAGGAAGACTGGTGAACAGTAAAGGTCCTAAATGCATCAGACAGGAAGACTGGTGAACAGTAAAGGTCCTAAATGCATCAGACAGGAAGACTGGTGAACAGTGAAGATTCTGAACACATTAGACAGGAAGACTGGTGAATGGTAAAGGTCCTAAATGCATCAGACAGGAAGACTGGTGAACAGTGAAGGGTCTGAACACATCAATCAGGAGGTGATGGAGGTCTGTAGGTCCAGATAAAGGTCCAGTAGGCTGACTTGTGGTTTTAGCAGGCCAGAGCAGGGGCCATAACGGGAACTGGAGGCTGACTCTAGCCACTAGCACACCTGACACGCTGGGGTTGTGTTGATGAATTTCCCTCTCTCCCACACTCAACGAAACCTGACACTAGCTCAGTTCAGTGTATTTGATTAAAGTGAATGTGATGTGTGTGTGTGCATGTGTGTGTGAGCGAGCATCTGTGATTGAGCTGTGTGTGTCTGTGCGTACGTGTGTACGACATGCGTGCGTGTGTAGGTGTGTGCCTGTCTGTGTGTTTGTGGTAGGTTCAGGGGAGCTGTTTGTCCGTCCTACCGTCCCTGTAATCACCTCTATAAAAGAAACAAGAGGCAACAAGAGACAGGAAGTGGCCATAAATGACACTTCCTCCCTGGGGTGTAATAACTTCCCCATCCATCAGTCAACCACCCTGCCTGTCTCATTTAACACTTCCACCCCAGCCCATCCCTCCTGGCTAGCCCCTGGCTAGCACCTGCCTATAGCCCACTACAGCGCTCCCCTCTCTGGGGAGAATTAGTGAGACTGACACAGAAATGGATGGACGGATCCTGATATTGGATGTTTATTTCAGCTCAAATGAAGCGGTCTTGTCCTGTCAATAAACCTGGGCAGGGGGAATCAACACATGATAAATTATGATGTACTGTAAGCCTACATTCTTTGTTTCAATGAGGTCCTATGTTTCACCAAAAAGCCCTTGAAATAAATCTTCAGTCCCCCTGAATTCACTACACAAGTAGGGCCCTCTGTGAGATTGATTTCACAGCTTGGCTCTGTAAATGATTGCTGGTGAGACTGAGCCCCCAGCTCGCTGCTGTGACACAGAGAGAGGGCAAAATAGAGAGGGAGAGGGAGAGGTAGAGAGAGAGAGAAAGAGAAAGAGAAAGGGAGGTAGAGAGAGAATTAGAGAGAAAGACAAAGAGAAAGAGGCAGAGTGAAAGAGAGGTAGAGAGAGAGACAGAGAGAGCGGTAAAAAGAGAGAGACAGCATTTGAGATACCAAATCAAATTGTATTTGTCACATGCACCGTATACAAAAGGTATAGACCTTACCGTGAAAAGCTTACTTCCGAGCCCTTAACCAACAATGCAGAGTTTTTAAAAATTAAGTAAGAAAAATGTGCTAACTAAAGGAAAAATAACACAATAAAATAACAATAACGAGGCTATACACAAGGGGTACAGGTACCGAGTCAATGTGCAGGGGTACAGGTTAGTCAAGGTAATTGAGATATAATGCACATGTAGGTAGGGGAAAAGAGACTATGCATAGATAATAAACAGAGAGGAGCATGTAGGTAGGGGAAAAGAGACTATGCATAGATAATAAACAGAGAGGAGCATGTAGGTAGGGGAAAAGAGACTATGCATAGATAATAAACAGAGAGTAGCATGTAGGTAGGGGAATAGGGACTATGCATAGATAATAAACAGAGAGGAGCATGTAGGTAGGGGAAAGAGACTATGCATAGATAGTAAACAGAGAGTAGCATGTAGGTAGGGGAAAAGAGACTATGCATAGATAATAAACAGAGAGGAGCATGTAGGTAGGGGAAAAGAGACTATGCATAGATAATAAACAGAGAGGAGCATGTAGGTAGGGGAATAGGGACTATGCATAGATAATAAACAGAGAGGAGCATGTAGGTAGGGGAAAAGAGACTATGCATAGATAATAAACAGAGAGGAGCATGTAGGTAGGGGAATAGGGACTATGCATAGATAATAAACAGAGAGTAGCATGTAGGTAGGGGAATAGGGACTATGCATAGATAATAAACAGAGAGGAGCATGTAGGTAGGGGAAAAGAAACTATGCATAGATAATAAACAGAGAGTAGCATGTAGGTAGGGGAAAAGAGACTATGGATAGATAATAAACAGAGAGGAGCATGTAGTTAGGGGAAAAGAGACTATGCATAGATAATAAACAGAGAGGGGCATGTAGGTAGGGGAATAGGGACTATGCATAGATAATAAACAGAGAGGAGCATGTAGGTAGGGGAATAGGGACTATGCATAGATAATAAACAGAGAGGAGCATGTAGGTACGGGAAAAGGGACTATGCATAGATAATAAACAGAGAGGAGCAGCAGCATACATGTAGAGTGTAAAGGAGAGTGTGTGTGTCACATCAAATCAAATGAAATTATATTGGTCACATATACATATTTAGCAGATGTTATTGCGGGTGTAGCGGAATGCTTGTGTTCCTAGCTCCAACAGTGCAGTAATATCTAACAATTCACAACAATACACACACATCTAAAAGTAAAACAATGTAATTAAGAAATATATAAATATTAGGATGAGCAATGTCTGAGGGGCATTGACTAAAATAAAGTAGAATACAGTATATACATATGAATGAGTAAAGCAGTATGTAAACATTATTAAAGAGACTAATGTTCCATTAAAGTGACCAGTGATTCCATGTCTATGTATATAGTGCAGCAGCCTCTAAGGTGCAGGAATGAGTAACCAGGTGGTAGCCGGCTAGTGATGGCTGTTTAACAGTCTGATGGCCTTGAGATAGAAGCTGTTTTTCAGTCTCTCGGTCCCTGATTTGATCCACCTGTACTGACCTCGCCTTCTGGATGGTAGCGGGGTGAACAGGCAGTGGCTCGGTTGGTTGATGTCCTTGATGATCTTTTTGGCCTTCCTGTGACATTGGGTGCTGTAGGTGTCCTGGAGGGCAGGCAGTGTGCCCCCATTGATGTGTTGGGCAGACCGCACCACCCTCTGTAGAGCCCTGCGGTTGCGGGCAGTGCAGTTGCCATACCAGGCGGTGGTACAGTCCGAAAGGATGTTCTCAACAGTACATCTGTAAAAGTTTGTGAGGGTCTTAGGGGCCAAGCCAAATTTCTTCAGCCTCCTGAGGTTGAAGAGGTGCTGTTGTGCCTTCTTCACCACACTGTCTGTGTGGGTGGATCATTTCAGATTGTCAGTGATGTCTACGTAGAGGAACTTGAAGCTTTTCATGTTCTCCGCTGTGGTCCCGTCGATGTGAATAGGGGTGTGCTCTCTCTGTTGTCCCCGGAAGTCCACGGTCAGCTCCTTCATTTTGTTCATGTTGAGGGAGAGGTTATTTTCCTGGCACCACTCCGCCAGGGCCCGCACCTCCTCAATGTAGGCTGTCTCGTCATTGTTGAAAATCAGGCCTACTACTGTTGTGTCGTGTGCAAAATTGATGATTGAGTTCGAGGCGTGCGTGGCCACACAGTCATGGGTGAACAGGGAGTACAGGAGGGGGCTGAGCACGCACCCTTGTGGGGCCCAAGTGTTGAAGATCAGCGAAGTGGAGATGTTGTTTCCTACCTTAACCACCTGGGGGCGGCCCGTAAAAGTCCAGGACCAAATTGCACAGGGCGAGGTTGAGACCCAGGGCCTCAAGCTTAATGATGAGCTTGGAGGGTACTATGCTGTTGAAGGCTGAGATATAGTCAGTGAACAGCAATCGTACATAGGTATTTCTCTTGTCCAGATGGGATAGGGCATTGTGCAGTGCAATGGCAATTACATCGTCTGTGAATCTATTGGGGTGGTAATCAAATTGAAGTGTGTCTAGGGTGTCAGGTAAGGTGCAGGTGATATGATCCTAAACTAGCCTCTCAAAGCACTTCATGATGACAGAAGTGAGTGCTACGGGAAGATAGTCATTTAGTTCAGTTACCTTTGTCTCTCTTGGGTACAGGAACAATGGTGGCCATCTTGATGCAAATGGGGACAGCAGACTGGGATAGGAATAGATTGAATATGTCTGTAAACACTCCAGTCAGCTGGTCTGCGCATGCCCTGAGGACGTGACTAGGTATGCCGTCTGGGCCTACAGCCTTGCAAGGATTAACACTCTTAAATGTCTTCGGTCACGGAGAACGACAGCCCACAGTCCTTGGGAGCAGTCCACGTCGGAGGCACTGTGTATCCTCAAAGTGGGTGAAGAAGGTGTTCAGCTTGTCCGAGAGTAAGATGTCAGTGTCCACAACGCAGCTGGTTTTCCCTTTGTAATCTGTGATTGTCTGTAGACCCTGCCACATACGTCTCGTGTCTGAGCTGTTGAATTGCGACTCCAGTTTGTCTCTGTACTGACGTGTTGCCCGTTTGATTGCCTTACGGAGGGAATAATTACACAGTTTGTATTCAACCATATTCCCAGTCACCTTGCCGTGGTTAAATGCGGTGGTTCACACTTTCAGTTTTGCGCGAATGCTGTCATATATCCACGGTTTTTGGTATGAGTAGGTTTTATTAGTCACAGTGGGAACAACATCCTCTATACACTTCCTGATGAACTCAGTCACCGTGATCATATAAACGTCAATATTATTCTCAAAGGCAACCCGGAACATATCATAGTCTGCGTGATAAAAACAATCTTGAAGCATGGATTCTGATTTGTCAGACCAGCGTTGAATAGACCTTAGCATGTGTTCTTCCTGTTTGAGTTTCTGCCTATAGGAAGGGAGGAGCAATATGGAGTCGTGATCTGATTTGCCGAAGGGAGGTTGGAGGAGGCCTTATAGCCGTCCTGGAAGGGAGAGTAAGAATGATTGAGTGTTTTTGTAGCACGAGTACTACAGGTAATGTGTTGATAGAAAATCGGTAGCGTTTTCCTCAAATTAGCTATGTTAAAATTCCCAGCTACATTAAATGCAGCCTCAGGATATGTGGTTTCCAGTTTGCACAAAGTCCAGTGTAGTTCCTTGAGGGCAGTCTTGGTATCGGCTTGAGGGGGAATATACACGGCTGTTACTATAACCGAATAGAATTATCTTGGTAGGTAATACGGTCGACATTTGATTGTGAGATATTCTAGGTTGGGTGAACAAAAGGACTTCCTGTCTGTTATCACAATCACACCATGAGTAGATAATCATGAAAAATACACCACGCCTTTCTTCTTCCCAGAGAGTTCTTTATTCCTATCTGTGTGATGTACTGAGAAACCAGCTGCCTGTATGGATAGGAACAGTATATCAGGAGAGAGCCATGATTCCGTGAAACAGAGTATGTTACAGTCCCTGATGTCTCTCTGGAAGGAGATCCTCGCCCTGAACTTGTCTACTTTATTGTCCACGGACTGAACATTGGCGAGTAATATACTCGGAAGTGGTGGACGCCTCCTGAGTCGAACTAGAAGTCCACTCCGAATACCTCTTCTCAGCCAGCGGTATCTTGGAGCAGCCTCTGGGATAGATTAAATTGCTCTGGGGGGGTGTGAACAAAGGATTAAATTTGGGACAGTCATATTTATGGTCATAATGCTGGTGAGTTAACATCGCTCTGATATCCAAAAGTTATTTCCGGCTGTATGTAATAACACAAAAAAAAAGTTTTGGGCCATAATGTAAGAAAAAAAGAAAAAATACTGCAAAGCAGAGCTTCCTTGTCTGTCGGCGCCGTCTTTTGTGTGAGTGTGTGTGTCTCAATATGCATGTGTGTGTGTTGTGTGTGTGTGTGCGCGTGTGTGTGTGCTGGAGTGTCAGTGTAGTATGTGTGAGTATATAGTTAGAGTCCAGTGAGTGTACACTGAGCCGGTGCAAGAGAGTCAGTGCAAAACATAAGAATAAAGATGAATAAAATAAGGGATCAATGCAAATAGTCCGGGTATCCATTTGATTAGCTGTTCAGCAGTCTTATAGCTTGGGGGTAGAAAAAGTTAAGGAGCCTTTTGGTCCCTGACTTGGCGCTCTGGTAACACTTGCCATGTGATAGCAGAGAGAAGAGTCCTTGACTTGATTAGCTGGAGATTTTGACAATCTTTAGGGCCTTCCTCTAACACCGCCTGGTATAGAGGTCCTGGATGGCAGGAAACTTGGCCCCAGTGATGTACTAGGCCGTACACACTACCCTCTATAGTGCCTTGCGGTCTGATGCCAAGCAGTTGCCATACCAAGCGGTGACACAACAAGTTGGGATGCTCTCAATGGTGCAGCTGTATAACTTTTTGAGGATCTGAGGTCCCATGCCAAATCTTTTCAGCCTCCTAAGGGGGAATAGACACTGTCGTGCCCTCTTCACGACTATCTTGGTGTGTTTAAAACATGATAGGTCCTAAGTGATGGGAACACAAAGAATCTTGAAGCTCTCGACCTGCTCCACTACAGACCCATGAATGTGAATCGGGACGTGGTCGACCCTCCTTTTCCTATAGTAAAAAATTAGCTCCTTTGTCTTGCTCACATTGACCTCTTCTCTATAGGCTGTCTCATCTGCGTCGGTGATCGGGCCTACCACCGTCTTGTTGTTGGCAAACTTAGTGATGGTGTTGGAGTCGTGCATGGCCATGCAGTCATGGGTGAAAAGGGAGTACAGGAGGGGACTAAGAGTGGAAGACCAGGAAAAGGAATAGTCTGAGATGGAGGTCAGAGTAGTGTTGTGAGATGGAGGTCAGAGTAGTGTTGTGAGATGGAGGTCAGAGTAGTGTTGTGAGATGGAGGTCAGAGTAATGTTGTGAGATGGAGGTCAGAGTAATGTTGTGAGATGAAGGTCAGAGTAGTGTTGTGAGATGGAGGTCAGAGTAGTGTTGTGAGATGGAGGTCAGAGTAGTGTTGTGAGATGGAGGTCAGAGTAGTGTTGTGAGATGGAGATCAGAGTAGTGTTGTGAGATGGAGGTCTGAGGAGTGTTGTGAGATGGAGGTCGGAGTAATGTTGTGAGATGGAGGTCAGAGTAGTGTTGTGAGATGGAGGTCAGAGTAGTGTTGTGAGATGGAGGTCTGAGTAGTGTTGTGAGATGGAGGTCTGAGTAGTGTTGTGAGATGGAGGTCAGAGTAGTGTTGTGAGATGGAGGTCTGAGTAGTGTTGTGAGATGGAGGTCGGAGTAATGTTGTGAGATGGAGGTCAGAGTAATGTTGTGAGATGGAGGTCGGAGTAATGTTGTGAGATGGAGGTCAGAGTAGTGTTGTGAGATGGAGGTCGGAGTAATGTTGTGAGATGGAGGTCAGAGTAATGTTGTGAGATGGAGGTCAGAGTAGTGTTGTGAAATGGAGGTCAGAGGAGTGTTGTGTGAGGAAAAAAACGAAACCCAGTCTTTCACAACACATGCGCTGAGGTAAGCCGAGCCTTTCCAAGCCAAGCCCCTGAGCAGTGCATCTGTGGGGGACGTTGTGTCACCCTCCTCTCTACCAGACACTGAGGGGTCATAATTGACCTTTCTGGGAACTATCAATCCAACACTGGGGGCACACCACACACACACTTACTGTACACACCACTCCACACACACCTCCTGTAGCTGTTGGGTTGCTGCCTCCCTGGTAAACACAGCACTCAGAGGATCAATCCAGTCCTGGCCCAGCCCTGCTGAGCATCCTCTAACACTGAGAAACTTTCCTACGCTATCATTAGGGCTTTGAGCCTCCCTCCTACAGTATCATTAGACAGGACTTTGAGCCTCCCTCCTACAGTATCATTAGACAGGACTTTGAGCCTCCCTCCTACAGTATCATTAGACAGGGCTTTCAGCCTCCCTCCTACAGTATCATTAGACAGGGCTTTGAGCCACCCTCCTACAGTATCATTAGACAGGGCTTTCAGCCTCCCTCCTACAGTATCATTAGACAGGGCTTTGAGCCACCCTCCTACAGTATCATTAGACAGGGCTTTCAGCCTCTCTCCTACAGTATCATTAGACAGGGCTTTCAGCCTCTCTCCTACAGTATCATTAGACAGGGCTTTGAGCCACCCTCCTACAGTATCATTAGACAGGGCTTTCAGCCTCCCTCCTACAGTATCATTAGACAGGGCTTTGAGCCTCCCTCCTACAGTATCATTAGACAGGGCTTTCAGCCTTTCTCCTACAGTATCATTAGACAGGGCTTTCAGCCTCCCTCCTACAGTATCATTAGACAGGGCTTTGAGCCACCCTCCTACAGTATCATTAGACAGGGCTTTCAGCCTCTCTCCTACAGTATCATTAGACAGGGCTTTCAGCCTTTCTCCTACAGTATCATTAGACAGGGCTTTCAGCCTCCCTCCTACAGTATCATTAGACAGGGCTTTGAGCCACCCTCCTACAGTATCATTAGACAGGGCTTTCAGCCTCCCTCCTACAGTATCATTAGACAGGGCTTTGAGCCACCCTCCTACAGTATCATTAGACAGGGCTTTCAGCCTCTCTCCTACAGTATCATTAGACAGGGCTTTCAGCCTTTCTCCTACAGTATCATTAGATAGGGCTTTCAGCCTCCCTCCTACAGTATCATTAGACAGGGCTTTGAGCCACCCTCCTACAGTATCATTAGACAGGGCTTTCAGCCTCTCTCCTACAGTATCATTAGACAGGGCTTTGAGCCTCCCTCCTATAGTATCATTAGACAGGGCTTTCAGCCTCTCTCCTACAGTATCATTAGACAGGGCTTTGAGCCTCCTTCCTACAGTATCATTAGACAGGGCTTTGAGCCTCCCTCCTATAGTATCATTAGACAGGGCTTTCAGCCTCTCTCCTACAGTATCATTAGACAGGGCTTTGAGCCACCCTCCTACAGTATCATTAGACAGGGCTTTGAGCCTCCTTCCTACAGTATCATTAGACAGGGCTTTGAGCCTCCCTCCTATAGTATCATTAGACAGGGCTTTCAGCCTCTCTCCTACAGTATCATCAGACAGGGCTTTGAGCCTCCGTCCTACAGTATCATTAGGCAGGGCTTTCAGCCTCCCTCCTACAGTATCATCAGACAGGGCTTTGAGCCTCCCTCCTACAGTATCATTAGACAGGGCTTTCAGCCTCTCTCCTACAGTATCATTAGACAGGGCTTTCAGCCTCCCTCCTACAGTATCATCAGACAGGGTTTTGAGCCTCCGTCCTACATTATCATTAGGCAGGGCTTTCAGCCTCTCTCCTACAGTATCATTAGGCAGGGCTTTCAGCCTCTCTCCTACAGTATCATTAGACAGAGCTTTCAGCCTCCCTCCTACAGTATCATCAGACAGGGTTTTGAGCCTCCGTCCTACAGTATCATTAGGCAGGGCTTTATGTAAGAAGCATCCTCACATTCCGCCTGTCCCCTCTCTGTGAGCAGACACACCAAAAGATTCTTTGAAATCACTGCAGCAAACGATAGATGTCTTTCTTTCAAAATTCTGAGGGAAAAAAATCATTTTGATGTTGAGAGTCTTTCTCATGCTCCTTCATCCAGGGAAAATGTTACTAGAATAGGCTATGATGATTCTAGCTATTTTTATCATGCAAATAATGTAAGACACAAATACACAGAGAGAACCATTCATTTCTCACCATTGCTGTGAGAACACACACCAAGAGCTTGCGCGCACACACACACACACACATGCACGCGCGGTCAGTGCTATGAATCTCCATTCTCTCTGAGTAAAAGCTCCAGTAAAACCTTCCACTCACATCCAGTTAGATCACTTTTACATTAATAATGCACAGGACTTTATCTATCTTCTCTGACCTCTTAAATCACTATCACAGAGCAGCTGGCCACAGACTTAAGACCACCCCTCCTCTTCTTTAACTCAATACATTTTTCCTCATTATCTGTAATATTATCTACTTCCTTTTACAGAAATACATAATGAGCAGTTCATTGAGTATTCAGGGTTAATGGTAACTTATCTCTACTCAATAATGAACTGGATATTTGATTAATAAAGGTCAACTGCTCCTTAAAACCAATCTTCTCTGGTTTTAAACAGCATCAATATGAGTCAGAAACATTAATTGTAGTGTCAAAATATACTACAAAGTGTAAATAGGATAGATTTGTTCAAAAACTCAGTCTTGTCCAAAACTGAGTTTGGTAAGTGACTGCGTCATTACTTGCTTGAGGGTTTGGTTTGTCTTACAATTATGCCAACAATTCATGCCCCCTTTTGCCTATTAACATGTGGTGGCACTGTGTTTTCTGGGATAAAGACTGGGCGAGTTCGCTTTGCATGGCATGGTGCCCAGGGCAGGCGGAGACCTCCCCTTAGCAGGACCAAAGGAATGGTTGAAAATGAGCAAACCCCGCCCACCAGGGGCACGCAAAATGAATTCCCCCACTGGAACCTCTTCCCCAGACAAGACATGTGGTTAGTACTTCCCCTTGCTCGGAAAACACACTACTTTGTGGATACCCCTTAAAATGTGTGGATTTGGCTATTTCAGCCACACCCGTTGCTGACAGGTGTATAAAATCGAGAACACAGACATGCAATCTCCATAGACAAACATTGGCAGTAGAATGGCCCATACTGAACTGCTCAGTGACCTTCAATGTGGCACCTTCATAGGATGCCACCTTTGTAAAAAGTCAGATCGCCAAATGTATGCCCTGCTAGAGCTGCCCTGATCAACTGCAAGTGCTGTTATTGTGAAGTGGAAACATCTAGGCGCAACAACGGTTCAGCTGCAAAGTGGTAGGCCACACAAGCCCACAGAACGGGCCCATCTAGTGCTGAAGCGTGTGGCAAGTAAAAATCATCTGTCCTCAGTTGAAACACTCACTACAGAGTTCCAAATTGCCTTTGGAAGCAACTGTCAGCACAAGAACTGTTCGTCGTGAGCTTCATGAAATGTTTTTCCATGGCCAAGCAGCTGCACACAAGTTTAAGATCACCATGCATAATGCCAAGAGTCGACTGGAGTGGTGTAAAACTCACCGCTATTGGACTCTGGAGCAGTGGAAACGCGTTCTCTGGAACCAAAAATCTCAAATTTGGACTCTTCTGACCAAAGGGCAGATTTCCACTGGTCTAATGTCCATTGCTAGTATTTTTTTTGTCCAAGCAAGTCTCTTATTCTTATTGGTGTCCTTTAGTAGTGGTTTCCGAGCAGCAATTCGACCATGAAGGCCTGATTCATGCAGTCTACTCTGAACAGTTGATGTTGAGATGTGTCTGTTACTTGAACTCTGTGAAGCATTTATTTGGGCTGCAATTTCTGAGGCTGGTAGCTCTAATGAACTTATCCTCGGCAGCAGAGGTAACTCTGGGTCTTCCTTTCCTGTGGCGGTCCTCATGAGAGCCAGTTTCATCATAGCGCTTTTGCGACTCCACTTGAAGAAACATACAAACTTCTTGAAATTTTGTAGATTGACTGACCTTAAGGTCTTAAAGTATTGATGGACTGTTGTTTCTCTTTGCTTATTTGAGCTGTTCTTGCCATAATAGGGACTTGGTCTTTTACCAAATAGGGCTATCTTCTGTATACCAACCCTACCTTGTCACAAGACAACTGATTGGGTCAAACGCATTCAAAAGGAAAGAAATTCCACAAATTAACTTTTAACAAGACACACCTGTTAAATGAAATGCATTCCAGGTGACTACCTCATGAAGCTGGTTGAGAGAATGCCAAGAGTGTGCAAAGCTGTCATCAAGGCAAAGGGTGGCTACTTTGAAGAAACTCAAATATAAATTATATTTTGATTTGTTTAACACTTTTTTGGAACTACATGATTCCATATGTGTTATTTCATAGTTTTAATGTCTTCACTATTATTCTACAATGTAGAAAATAGTAAAAATAAAGACAAACCCTAGAATGAGTAGGTGTGTCCAAATTGGTACCTTAAATGTATTAAAAAATATTAATTATTATTTTTATCCAGTCGGATTAACACTCCAAACAGCCTACCCGACCGCTCGGAGGTGTCGGCATTGTCCTAAAGCACACCATTGCCTCGTTTTGTATCACATTCCAATGATATAACTGGTTGAGAGAAAAATGTAATTTCAGAATGTGGCGGGGGACATGTCCCCCCGCCTCTGTCCCCAGTTAAAGTTGCACCCCTTGACATAGGTAAGTCAGCAACACTAAGGACCTACACGACACAGTGGAACGTTAAAATAAAACTAAATAGAACAAATACTGGTGGTCAAAGTTCTCTTTTCCTTCTTCCCCTTTGTGTGTGTGTGTGTGTGTGTGTGTGTGTGTGTGTGTGTGTGTGTGTGTGTGTGTGTGTGTGTGTGTGTGTGTGTGTGTGTGTGTGTGTGTGTGTGTGTGTGTGTGTGTGTGCACTTGTATGCCTGTGTTTGAGTGTGTGTATGTGTGTTTGTGTGATGCAGTGTCTAATCTATAGCATCCATCTGCAGCAGTGTGATTTATGGTGTTAATACCAGGGTCCGTTCACAACCCTGTTGTTTTTCTCTGTTTGTGGTCTGGTGACAGAAATACTAGAGTCACACAGCCCACTCTCTCTATTCCATCCCCATCACAACACCATACACTCCATCCTCAGTGTCTGCTCCTATGTGTGTTTATGTGTGTTTATGTGTGTGTGTGCGTGTGTGTGTGCGTGCGTGTGCGTGTGCGTGTGCGCGTGTGTGTGTGTGTGTCTCGTTTGTCTGCCCAGTCATTGCCCCTGTCAGTCCTCAGTTGTGACAAACAAGGTTGTTCTTCCCCAGAAAGACTGTTTGTTGACGTGACACCGACAGCCTATAGCTGTGGCCCAGATGTTTCACAGAGGAACGAGAATGGTTCAATAGTGCACCTCCACAGCTCTACATAATTAGTATTAGGATAGTGTACAGTACAATATGCAGACATTCATTGAATATTAGGCTTAAAAGGTATGTTACACTACAAAAGTATGTGGACACCCCTTCAAATTAGTGGATTTGTCTATTTCAGCGTATAAAATCAAGCACACAGCCATGCAATCTCCATATTTGTATTAATTTATTTTATTTAACCTTTATTTAAACAGGGAGTCAACATTGAGATTAAACATCTATTTTACAAGAGAGCCCTGTAAACACTACAATAAACAATAAAAATGGAATAATTAAACAACATACACATATTTGTGTATAAAACAATATAATTCAGCACAATTAAGAAAAATAAACATATTTCATCAAATCTATCATATTCAACTACATAGAGGTCCTCAATCAATCATTTAAACTGCCTGAGTGGCACCTGCACATCTAACTGCAGTGAACTCTGCAGATTGTTCCACAAATTAGGGGGGGAAAACTAAACGCAAATATTCCCAAATCTGTGGAGACTGAAGGGATCTCTAGTGTTATTCGTTTCTGAGGTTTGGTAAATTATGATTCTTATCTTAATTTATGAAGTTTCATATGGAGGAAGTTTCAGTAAGATTGCTTCTTAAATAAATAAAAGAGAATGCAGCTCTCTTCTTACAGACAGAGAGGTCCATCCCCCATAGACAACCACTGGCGGTAGAATGGCTTACTGAAGAGCTCAGTGCCTTTCAACGTGGCACCGTCATAAGATGCCACCTTTCCAACAACTCAGTTCGTCAAATTTCTGCTCTGCTAGAGCTGTCCCGGTCAACTGTAAGTGGTGTTATTGTGAAGTGGAAACGTCTAGGATTAACAACGGCTCAGCTGCGAAGTGGTAGGCCACACAAGCTCACAGAACGGGACCGCCGAGTGCTGAAGTGCGTAAAAATTGTCGGTCCTCGGTTGCAACACTCACTAGCGAGTTTCAAACTGCCTCTGGAAGCAACGTTACTACAATAACTGTTTGTCGGGATGGGTTTCCATGGTCGAGCAGCCACAAACACAAGCCTAGATCTGTGCACAAAGCAATGTCCATACAGAAATGGTTTGTCGAGATCAGTGTGTAAGAATTTGACTGGCCTGCACAAAGCCCTGACCTCAACCCTATCGAACACCTTAGGGATGAATTGGGACGCCAATTCGAGCCAGTCCTAAGCGCCCAACATCAGTGCCCGACCTCACTAATGCTTGTGGCTGAAAGGAAGCAAGTCCCCACAGCAATGTTCCAACATCTAGTGAAAAGTCTTCCCAGAAGAGTGGAGGCTGGTATTGCAGCGAAGGTGGGACCAACGCCATATTAATGCCCATGATTTTGGAATGAGATGTTTGACGAGCAGATGTCCACATACTTTATGTCCGGAAGTTTCCACGGGATTCAGGATACTCTCCATATGTTAGCTGACTCCATTGCAATTTTTTTCAGTGATGAGAGAATGGTGACATGGTAACAGAATCTAAATGGTGCCTTTATTTGATATTCTGTGGAAGTGCTGATGATCTACTTCTACTGAGGGAGCAAGACCCGGAGAGGGATGCTGTGTTCCGTGTGAGCATCCAGATTCTGATTCTAGAGCCACACCACTGGGTCTCACTGTTTCTCAGCAGTATAGCTACTGTAATACAGCTGTTAGACGTGTTGTATATAATCCCCATCTCCTTCAGTGATGCTCTGATGAGAGCTGCACTGAGATATCTGAAACTCACTTCAGATTCTCCCCCCCAAAATGATTCTGCCTCTGCCTAGAAGTATGTAGTAATTGGTAATTAGTAATGAGTTGTGTCTCGTGTTATGATGTGTAATTGCTGTATTCAGTCAATCTGACAAACATTCATTAAATCAGTTGTTCATCAGTTACTCATTTGAGAGAACGCAGTTTGTCTTTCTTGAAAACATCATCACAACAACACTGTTGATTTCTCATTATATATGTCCCAATTTCTAGGAAGTTGGGTCCATTGTATTTCTGTAAATTGTCTCAGTTTTATTATAATGGAGGTAGTCATTATAAATACAGAGTAAGAAAAATATAATTCTAAATCCCCCATCCATGTTGTGTCATTCGGAAGGCTCTTTAACACAAAGCATACGTTCCAATGGGCCTCAGCTAATCTTCACAGAAGAACAGGAAAATATATTGGCTGTCTTCATCCCACTCAGCTCCCCTTTTCATCGGTGAACGTGCCAGCATGAAAGCAGAGGAGAAGGAGGGAGAGAGCAAGAGGTTGACAGAGAGAGAAAGAGAGATGAAGAGAATGAGAGAGAGAGATTTCAAGAGAGTGAGTGAGAGAGGATATTGATGCAAATTAAGGCGTGAGAGAGAAATGTGCGAGACTGACGATATTATGTTCATGCACTTAATGCAATTGTTGTGCTTATTGCTTTATCAACTCCATAAGCCTTTATTTGAAAGGGGCGAAATTAAAGACTAAAATAACAGACTAAAATAACAATGAGAGAGCAGAGCTGTGGGATGTGGAGATGACATAAATAGAGACAGAGTAGAGGAATAGAAGAGAGAGAGAGAGAGTGACAGAGAGCGAGACAGGGGCTGGGGTGTGAAAGTAGTGTATTGCTGGTTGAAGGGCAGGGTTGTGTGCATGGCGTTGACAGGCTTCATTAATTCATGTGTTAGACGTGGCTGTGGGTGGATCAGTAGGAGTTAATGGCTCCAGCATAGCAGCGTAGCAGGCTGGCTCCAGCATAGCAGGCTAGCTTAAGCATAGCAGGCAAGCAGGCTAACTCCAGCGTAGCAGGCTAGCTCCAGCATTGCAGGCTAGCTCCAGCATAGCAGACTAGCAGGCTGGCAGGCTAGCTCCAGCATAGCAGGCTAGCTCAAGCGTAGCAGACTAGCAGGCTGGCAGGCTAGCTCCAGCATAGCAGGCTAGCAGGCTGGCAGGCTAGCTTCAGCGTAGCAGACTAGCTCCAGCATAGCAGGCTAGCAGGCAGACAGGCTAGCTCCAGCATAGCAGGCTAGCAGGCTGCCAGGCTAGCTCCACCATAGCAGGCTAGCAGGCTGGCAGGCTAGCTCCAACATAGCAAGCTAGCTCCAGCATAGCAGACTAGCAGGCTGCCAATTTGTAAGTCGCTCTGGATAAGAGCGTCTGCTAAATGACGTAAATGTAAATGTAAATGTAGCTCCAGCATAGCAGGCTAGCAGGCTAGCTCCAGTGTAGCAGGCTAGCTCCAGCGTAGCAGGCTAGCTCCAGCATAGCAGACTAGCTCCAGCATAGCAGGCTAGTAGGCTGGCAGGCTAGGTCCAACGTAGCAGGCTAGCTCCAGTGTAGCAGGCTAGCTCCAGCGTAGCAGGCTAGCAGGCACACAGCTCTCTAATTGCTGGATGAAGTGTTGGGAAGGAAGATAAAAGGGAGGGGTGTGAGGCTAAATGGATGAGGACTCAAAATGGCTCTACCACAGACGGAGACACATTGCCTTCATGATAAGGGCAGTAAGGCAATGGCAGGAACAAATGTGTGTGTGTGTGTGTGTGTGTGTGTGTGTGTGTGTGTGTGTGTGTGTGTGTGTGTGTGTGTGTGTGTGTGTGTGTGTGTGTGTGTGTGTGTGTCTATGTCTGTGTGTGTATGTGAATGTGTATGTGTTTGTGTGTGCGCGTGCATGCCGGTGCGTGTACGTGTGTGTGTGTGTTTGTTAGAATGTGTCCACTAAAGACGTCTGTGATTAATTCGCTGTAGGTAATTAAAACAGGAGAGGAACAAGCCACAATAACTAACTAACTATTCCAAGACACCTTTTTTATCTTTTATAATGTCACACTAACCACCCGAGGACCAGCAAATAGTTAAATATTCATTCATATTCAGACGCATCTAGTGCTGTTCCCAGGAATAAATACTCGTAATGCACATATTGAGTAGGTTGTGCCTCCCAGTGTTGGAAACATCATTAGAAAGGAGTTCTCGGTTCCATCGATGCAGTGTGTCGTGTACTGAGACTCAGAGTTGATCAAATTCTCCTCATTCTAGTGAATTTGTTGTAAAGGTGCCTTCAAGGTCTGCTGCTTAACTAATGCAATTCTCTCTGACAGGGGCCCTTTCAGACTGACGCTAAAATAGATCCATCAGCCCAGCCAATCTCAACTTTATCCCAAAGATACAAATATACACACACTCCTAAACTGGGATCTCATATAGACGGACACACATGTGCACAAGTCAACACATATACACATTCACGACACACACACACACACACACACACACACACACACACACACACACACACACACACACACACACACACACACACACACACACACACACACACACACACACACACACACACACACACACACACACACACACACACTCACTCTCGTAAATAATCTGCAGATCAAACCAAGGCCTTGATGTGACAAAGGCAGAGTCCAAGGATAGAAAAACACTTTTCCCTGAGCGAGACTGATTGCTGTGAAATGGGATGGAAACAATGATACCTATAGACCACAACAAGCTCCTTGACAGCGCAGAGCAGAGCTAACATCACGTTAGTGGTGCTGCCATAGCCTTCAGTTTCATCCTCATTCAGACCCATTCCCTCACTCGCGCACACACACACACACACACACACACACACACACACACACACACACACACACACACACACACTGATAGATGGCCTAACCAAAAGCAGCTGATCCTCCATCACTTCCTGGAGGAGGAGTCCATAGCCAGATGTATCTACAGTAGGGATTAAAGTGTTTTGAACAAACAGTTTGGAGATTGCTAATTCCGCATCTATCGGCCCCCAACAAATCAATATTTAGCAATGCAGTGGTTGATTTTTCCTGAGAATTATCTATGTGTGTTTTCAGATGAAAGCCTTGTTTTTCTCATTTCCCTTTGCGTTGTTTTCTTTTTGTTATTTTTTGTTGCTTGTTTATCACCGACTTCCATATTCAAAATGGCTGGCAAAATGCCTTCCTTCTAATTATCCACAATTCTTCATCTTCATGAGACCACTCTTCTCCCCTCTCTTACATGTTCATTAATTTGCATAATAATGACTAACTCTCTGCTCATTGGAAATAAGTGGCTGGTGCTGATAAGGAGTTGGCTTTCCTAATTCCAGGGCTTGTTAGACAGGTTGGAGCCTCCAGGGGGAGCTGGTCCTTGGTAGGGCCTCCAGGGAGACAGAGGAGAGAGCTGGTCCTTGGTAGGGCCACCAGGGAGTCAGAGGAGAGAGCTGGTCCTTGGTAGGGCCTCCAGGGAGACAGAGGAGAGAGCTGGTCCTTGGTAGGGCATCCAGGGAGACAGATGAGAGAGCTGGTCCTTGGTAGGGCATCCAGGGAGACAGATGAGAGAGCTGGTCCTTGGTAGGGTCTCCAGGGAGACAGAGGAGAGAGCTGGTGCTTGGTAGGGCCACCAGGGAGACAGAGGAGAGAGCTGGTGCTTGGTAGGGCCACCAGGGAGACAGAGGAGAGAGCTGGTCCTTGGTAGGGTCTCCAGGGAGACAGAGGAGAGAGCTGGTCCTTGGTAGGGCCTCCAGGGAGACAGAGGAGAGAGCTGGTCCTTGGTAGGGTCTCCAGGGAGACAGAGGAGAGAGCTGGTCATAGGTAGAGCCACTATGGAGGTAGAGGAGGAAGAAGATGGTCTGGGTAGGGCATCGGAACCACGGTGTAAGACTGCAACATTTTCAAACTTAGTCCATCATCTTCTACAAGAGCCTGCCTGTCAAGAGGTATGAGAGTAGAGAGGGGGCTGATAATGAATGAGTCCACCATATATATATATATATATATTTATATTTATATTTATATATATATAAAATCAATGAAAATAACCCAGACAATAAGAATTGGATTCTAAAGGTTTGAATTCAGAACGTCAGTTCAGAACAGTTCCAGAGCCAGGAAAAGTGTGACATGGAAGCGAAAGCTACATTACAAGTCTAGATCCGTTCCAATGTTTCCACCTGAAAGCTGCCTGAAAGCTGAAGTCCAATAATACCCTGGGTTACTATTATAGTCTACTGGGCTTTCCTGTAATTATGCTGGTAGGGGACTTTTTTTTCTTTTCAAATATCACGTTGGAATGGCTCTAATTACCTGCTGTTTGGAAACATTTCACACATTTGGGATTCAGAGGACAACAGTGGGTATAATTACACACGGCTAGCCTGAGCAACAGGAGGGCATTAGTAAGGAACTACTGTCAAGATGTTTAGATGTATCTGTTCACAGTGGGACAGTAAGAGGACCACTGGTATTAGCACTGTGACAGTAGACGTCTCTATTCAAAGATAACAAACACCGGCTGATAGAGGGTCAGTAGCAACTCATTTTTTGGAAACTATCAAGTCCTTATTTCTGAAAACTCAGTATTTCAAATTCAGTTGCATCTCCTTCTCTCTCTCCCCTTCTCCTCCACACTCTCCCTCTCTTTTGCCCTCCCCCTTTCCTTATTGGCCCCTTTGTTGTTCTCCATTACCATATATACAATATTCAAGCTTTCCCTGTCTCTCAAATCACACCCCACTCATCCCTCTTCCCTGTCAACATATCGTAACATAGTGTACAGTATTACAGTCAACATACAGTAACATAGTGTACAGTATTACAGTCAACATACAGTAACATAGTGTACAGTATTACAGTCAACATATCGTAACATAGTGTACAGTATTACAGTCAACATATCGTTACATAGTGTACAGTATTACAGTCAACATACAGTAACATAGTGTACAGTATTACAGTCAACATATCGTTACATAGTGTACAGTATTACAGTCAACATATCGTTACATAGTGTACAGTATTACAGTCAACATACAGTAACATAGTGTACAGTATTACAGTCAACATATCGTTACATAGTGTACAGTATTACAGTCAACATATCGTTACATAGTGTACAGTATTACAGTCAACATATCGTAACATAGTGTACAGTATTACAGTCAGCATACAGTAACATAGTGTACAGTATTACAGTCAACATAGAGTAACATAGTGTACAGTATTACAGTCAACATATCGTTACATAGTGTACAGTATTACAGTCAACATACAGTAACATAGTGTACAGTATTACAGTCAACATACAGTAACATAGTGTACAGTATTACAGTCAACATATCGTAACATAGTGTACAGTATTACAGTCAACATATCGTAACATAGTGTACAGTATTACAGTCAACATATCGTTACATAGTGTACAGTATTACAGTCAACATATCGTAACATAGTGTACAGTATTACAGTCAACATACAGTAACATAGTGTACAGTATTACAGTCAACATATCGTAACATAGTCTACAGTATTACAGTCAACATATCGTAACATAGTGTACAGTATTACAGTCAACATATCGTTACATAGTGTACAGTATTACAGTCAACATACAGTAACATAGTGTACAGTATTACAGTCAACATATCGTAACATAGTGTACAGTATTACAGTCAACATATCGTAACATAGTGTACAGTATTACAGTCAACATATCGTTACATAGTGTACAGTATTACAGTCAACATATCGTAACATAGTGTACAGTATTACAGTCAACATACAGTAACATAGTGTACAGTATTACAGTCAACATATCGTAACATAGTCTACAGTATTACAGTCAACATATCGTAACATAGTGTACAGTATTACAGTCAACATATCGTTACATAGTGTACAGTATTACAGTCAACATACAGTAACATAGTGTACAGTATTACAGTCAACATATCGTAACATAGTGTACAGTATTACAGTCAACATATCGTAACATAGTGTACAGTATTACAGTCAACATATCGTAACATAGTGTACAGTATTACAGTCAACATACAGTAACATAGTGTACAGTATTACAGTCAACATATCGTAACATAGTGTACAGTATTACAGTCAACATAGAGTAACATAGTGTACAGTATTACAGTCAACATACAGTAACATAGTGTACAGTATTACAGTCAACATACAGTAACATAGTGTACAGTATTACAGTCAACATATCGTAACATAGTGTACAGTATTACAGTCAACATAGAGTAACATAGTGTACAGTATTACAGTCAACATAGAGTAACATAGTGTACAGTATTACAGTCAACATAGAGTAACAGTGTATTACAGTCAACATACAATAATGAAGTGAACAATATTACAGTCTACATACAGTAACATTGTGTACAGAATTAGTCTACATACATGACCATATTGTTTTACAGTCAATGTACAGTAACATGATGCATTACAGTCAACATACAGTAACACAGCGTAGCACAGTCAATGTACAGTAACATGATGCATTACAGTCAACATACAGTAACAGTGTATTACAGTCAACATACAGTAACATAGTGTATTACAGTCAACATACGGAAACATACATCGTGTATTACAGTCAACATACAGTAACATAGTGTATTACAGTCAACGTAGAGTAACACAGTGTATTACAGTCAACATACAGTAAAATAGTGTATTACAGTCAACATATGTTAACATAGTGTACTGTATTACAGTCTATCAGCATCAGGAGCAAACAGCACCATCCGAACACACCTTTAGTCACGTGCTTTAATGTGTCTGCCTGTCTGCTCTGTTATTTATGAAGCTGACCCCTGTTAATGAGCGCTTAGAAGACTAATGGGCTCAATCACCTGTGTGTGCACACGGGCGTGTGTGTGTGTGTGTGTGTGTGTGTGTGTGTGTGTGTGTGTGTGTGTGTGTGTGTGTGTGTGTGTGTGTGTGTGTGTGTGTGTGTGTGTGTGTGTGTGTGTGTGTGTGTGTGTGTACCCACACGTTTGAAGGGTGTGGGGAATGCACACAGCACGCCAACCTGCAATATTGATGTTTTTAACGTTTTGGTTTATAGTAATGTAAATAACATTACTGTGGTGGAGATAAATGTTTCTCAGAAGTGACAGTAAGGAAATACGAGGTGGAAGACAACAGAGTGTAAGTGCTCATCAGTGGGGGAATGGGTACATACTGCATAGTGAGTGCCAGATAAGCAAGAATGGAAGAGAAACAGCATCTAGAGAAAGCGTACACACACGGAACGTGAGTCCTCATCACAACATAAAGCCACATGGCGAGAGTGCTACAGTATGTCCCCATGTTTTGTTGTTCCCTCATCACTTATATCACAACCAGAGAGAATGAGAGTGAGCCTCACACATTAAAGCACCCCAGAGAGAGAGAGAGAGAGAGAGAGAGAGAGAGAGAGAGAGAGAGAGAGAGAGAGAGAGTATCTGTATTTAAGATTCCCCCTTCCAGAACTGTGTTCTGTTTGATCCCACATATCCCTCTTTATGATCAAAGTTCCATCATATGTCCGTCGAAATCATGTAACAGCACATCACAGTCACACTATCACATCAAAAAACTCTGGAATTAAGCAGAAAGCTGTGCTTTAATGGTAACAAACAGAAGACTATGTCTAATCCCCAATCACAATTTCATGTGGAGAGGCGCTCCATTCCCCTCATTGATGGCAGAAAATGGCAACTTAAATAGTGGTTAGCATTACTCCATAAAACATTTTGCCACTGCTAGACTACACACATGGAGTATGGGGTGGAGAAGTAGAGGGGGGAGAGAGAGAGAGAGAGAGAGAGAGAGAGAGAGAGAGAGATAAGAATAGAGAGAGAGAAGGAGAGAGACATAAGGAGAGAGGGAGGAGAGAGACAGAGAGAGAGAGGGAGAGAGAGAGAGAGAGAGAGAGAGAGAGAGAGGACTTAATGGTTACAGCTCTATAAGAAACTTCAAGCCCTCAAATTTATAAAAGCATGCGGACCTGATGGCATCCTAAATGAGATGCTCAAAAGTTCAATTGGCTATATTAAAACTGTTTAATTTTATCCTGAGTGTTGGTTATTTCCCTGACATCTGGAATCAAGAACTCATAACCCCAATCTTTAAGAACAGAGACAAATTTGACCCTAACTATAACAGAGGCATTTGTGTGAACAGTAACCTCAGGAATGTTTTCCATAGTATTATAAATGTAAGAGTTGTAAACTTTGTTAATAAGCACAATGTTTTGAGCAAAAAACAAATTGGATTTATATCAGTACATTGCACGACCGTACATATTTACACCCTACACGCCCAGATAGATAAACATGCCCACCAAAATAATACCAAAATGTACGCTTGCTTACTCGACTTCCAAAAAGCATTTGAACAGGACTGTTCTTCAAGTTACTGAAAGTGGTGTAGGGGGTAAAACATATTAAATAATTAAATCAATTGTGTCAATATGTCCAGCGTCAAAATTGGCAAAAATAACAGAAGTATTTACCCAGGTGGGGCCTTCGCCAGGGTTGCAATCTGAGCCTTACACTCAATATTTATTTACATCAACAAATTGGCCACTATTCCAGAAAAAAACCCTCAGCCCGTGGCGTTAGAGGTTAAATGCCTGCTCTTCGTAGATGACCTGTGCCTGCTGTCATCTTCTGGAGAAGATCCAGATCTCAGGGAATTAGACCAAAGTTCTCAATTGCTACAAACTATATAGAGTACTGCACTCAATACAACTACTGAGGTTTAAATATATAGAGTACTGCACTCACTATAACTACTGAGGTTTAAATATATAGAGTACTGCACTCACTACAACTACTGAGGTTTAACAAGATGCTCAACTGGACACCTTATTGAGGCAGTGAATAAACTGAGAGAGAAAGCACACTGGGCATTCTACACCATTAAAAAATGAATTCGAATTGAAATACATATACACATTTGGCTAAAACTAATTTAATGTGTCATTAAACCAATTGAACTTCATGGCAAGGAGGTGTGGGGTCCACTTGCAATTTTTTTTTCACCCAATGGGACTAACATCCCATTTAAACCCTGCATGCAGAGTTCTGTAAGATTCTCCTACATGTCCAGAGGAAAACTACAAACAATGCATGCAGGGCAGAATTAGGCCAATATACACTAATAATAAAAACAAAAAATATAGCAGTTAAGTTTTGGAAACATCTAAAATACATTGACCCCCTCTCATATCATTACCAAGCCCCACAATGCCAAGAGCTGAGCAAAGAAAAACAAACCTGTTCTATTAACACACTGAAGCCTCGAGACCAAAACATCCAATCAGAATAAACCAAATTACAACACAATCAAAACAAAACTACATTACTTATTAGGAAACACAAGCACAAAGCAAAATGCAGTGCTATCTGGCCCTAAATCGACAGTACACCGTGGCAAACTATTTGACCATGGTTTCTGATCAAAACTTTGACAAAGTACAGGTTCAGTGAGCACAGCTTTGCCATTGAGAAGGGTAGACACAGGAAAATCTTTCTCCCTGTAGAGGAAAGGCTGTGCAACCACCGTACCACAACAGAACCTGAGTAAGAGCTGCATTTCCTGACAACATAAAAAAAATATGAAACAGTTAGAGAGTATAATTTCCCCAAATGTATTCAAGGATAGGCTACCCATCCTGTTGGGGGAGGACGCAGAGAGCTGTGGGTTGGCAGCGCACTACATTGCTTCCTGCCATAAGATGAGGGACAGTGTCTGACAGACCAACCAACCTGCACATGTCATCAATGCTTATTGTTATTGTTCAATGTATGGTTATTTTGACCCTTGATTATTGTAGTTACTGTTGTCCCGTTGGCAATCTTGATGATTATTATTTTAATTAGGTTAATATTGCACATCTCCGAAGTAAGCTTTGACAATATATACATTTGTATCTGTATTTATTATGGATCCCCGTTAGCCAAGTGTCACGCCCTGACCATAGAGAGCCCTTGGTTCTCTATGGTGTTGTAGGTCAGGGCGTGACTAGGGGGTGTTCTAGTCGATATATTTCTATGTTTGGGTTTCAGTATGGTTCCCAATTAGAGGCAGCTGATTATCGTTGTCTCTGATTGGGGATCATACTTAAGGTGTCCCTGTTCCCACCTGCTTTTGTGGGATATTGTTTTGTGTGAGTGCATTCAGCACCACGTAGTTCACGTTCGTTGTATGTTTATTGTTTTTTGTTTAAGTTTTCACTGAAAATAAAGATGTGGAACTCAACACACGCTGCGCTTTGGTCCGTCCATTATCACGACCGGGACACCAAGGCAGCAGTTACTCTTCCTGGGGTCCAAACACATTAAAGCACTTACATTACATATAAAACAAAAGATAAAACAGAACATCATATAACATTATTACACCACTGCATATCTACAATACAAAATATATGATACCACCATGGAGTTTGTGTGCTAGGGTGTGTGTGCGTATGCACATGTATGTATCTTTGTGTGTGTCTCTTCACAGTCCTCGTTGTTCCACAAGGTGTATTTTTACCAGTATTTTAAAATCTGATTCTATTGCTTGCATTAGTAACCTGATGTGGAATAGAGTTCCATGTTGTCATGGCTCTATGTAGTACTGTGCACCTCCCATAATCTGTTCTGGACTTGGGGATTGTGAAGAGACCTCTGGTGGCATGTCTTGTGGGGTATGCATGGGTGTCTAGTAGTTTATTAAACAGACAGCTCGGTACATTCAGCTTGTCAACACTTCTTATAAAATCAAGTATTGATAAATTCAATCTCTCTTCCACTTTGAGCCATGAGAGATGCATATCATCAATGTTAGCTCCTTGTGTAACGTCATGCCAATAAAGCAAATGTAATTTGTTTGAAAAAGAGAGAGACATAAATACTACAGATAATCAGGCAGGGGATGAATTAAAAGGAGAGGGAAGTTGATCTAGGGCATTTGGCTGAATTAATGGATGTCATAGGAAGGCCATTACAATGTTCTTATTTAGCAGGAAATCAATGGTTTCAGATGAAAAGATAAAGCTGACATCTCAAATTCATTGTAAAAAAATATTGGATGGGTTTTTTACATAGTGTACAAACAAATACATCAAACATGAATCTAAGAGCTTTTGAAGATAATTATGTAAGTGTTTTGCCTATGTTCTTTAAAAAAAAAATGGGGTTCCTTAGTAGATTTCAAGAGAGGACTGTGATGAAAAAGAGAGAACAAAGTAACACGTTGGAGAACACAGACTTATAGTCTAAACTACACAGGAGCACAGCCGAGTCTCCGTCTGCTGTGGAATCAGCAGGGACTCCATGGAAGCAGCCCATTTGCCTCTCTTCCTTCTTCTATGAACTACCAATCTCCATCTCAACGAAAGTCTTAAACCCCTCCTGTACTGTCTCCCCTCCCTCCCACCCAGCCCAGCTCTGCTCTGTTCATTCCTGGAGCCTGCAGGCCCATCAGAC
>NC_138299.1:150093563-150156063 GCF_965601325.2 Salmo salar
ATCTCCCAGTGGATGATGTCACTGTGGGTTTCCTCCTCTCTCTCTCTCTCTCTCTCCATCTCTCCCTCTCTCAATCCCTCCCCTTCTCTCCCACTCCTCCTGTCACGGTGGCTGAGTTCCATATCTTCACTCAGGAGGGCCCTTCTGTCTAATTACAGCTGCCCTCCAGAGTCTCCTCTCTGCCCCCAATCCCATCTGTATGTCTTGCTCTTAAATTACCCTGCCTAAGCACCCCTCTCTCTCTCTCTCTCTCTCTCTCTCTCTCTCTCTCTCCACTCAGGGCCATTATGCTCCGCGGTACTGTGTGCACTGTCATGCCAGGGGTCAGGCTGCCAGCACCTCCTCTTTCTCAAATTACCTCCCTCTGCCAACACAAGCCTAATCACAGCAGTAATACACAGGCAGGGTGTTTTTCAAGGGGAACTCTTCTGGAAGACTCCCTAAGGTCCCCAGGCCTCCTGGAGACTGGGCCTGGGTCAGGGCTGAGAACTTGAGGACATGGAAAGGAAAGAGGACTTGACAGAGGGACAGGAGAGCTGGTGGAGTCAGGTTCCATGTAAGATAACAAGCAGACATCCACAGCAGCTGGACAGAGATGACAGCTGATACAGGCTGGTGGAAGTGTGACAACTGTTCGATCTAAGAGGGAGGGTGTAAGCCTGTGGCTGCTGTTGTTTTTAATCTGGCCCTGACATGCTGTTTCATGCTGATGTTTTCAGGAGCAGCTACCGATGGTCTCTTCAGGCCTGTACCAATTCAATAACCCTCTCTCTCTCTCTCTCTCTCTCTCTCTCTCTCTCTCTCTCTCTCTCTCTCTCTCTCTCTCTCTCTCTCTCTCTCTCTCTCTCTCTCTCTCTGTTTATGGCTCCTTTAATTTTCAGTCCTCTGTGGCTCTGGCGCTGCCCCCTGCTCTGCCCTGCCAGGTTCAGGGTGAGAGATTAGGCTTGGTGGGGATCCAGGACCACAGTGAGCCTCTCTTTCATGCCCGCTGCAAGCTGTTCATGTGTTGCCCATTGTGTTTCCTCTCTCTGTGTTAATGTATCAAAAAACCTACTGTCACTTTGACAGCCAGAGTCCTGGGCTGCCTCTGCGGGCAAGGACCACAGGAGATCCTTATCCACCTCTACTATGGCCCTTCCATCTGTTTGGCCCTGGAACCTGGGCAGATGCTCGCTGCTATTGTTTGGTGATGTCAGAAGACAGGCCAAGACCTTCCCTGGAGCCCTGGTCACTTTGTGTGTGGATGTGTGGATGTGTGTGTGTGTGTGTGGGTGTGTGTGTGTGTGTGTGTGTGTGTGTGTGTGTGTGTGTGTGTGTGTGTGTGTGTGTGTGTGTGTGTTGCACGTGTGTGTGAAGGCCAGAGAGCGAGAGTGGGGCCAAGGCCTGGCTTGTTGTGGTAGCCTTTCCTGGAACGTTCCTGGAAGTAGAAGTGTCCCGAGAGCATGCTGAGAGCCCTCATCCCACCAGACCTGGCTGGGTGACCTCCAATCACACTAACACACAAACTCTCCTTCTCTCCTTTAATAATAATAATAATCATTTACTCAACTTATTTTCAAAGACTCTCAAAGCGCTTCAAAGCATAAAAAATAAAAAAAACATCACAAAATCATGAGGTGGACGGTCATTAGAGAGGTCATGGCTTGAGTGGTCATCTATGACCCAGGTTGAGAGAGAGAGGACAGATGCATTGCTTTACAGTGTGAAATAGTCTTTAAACGGATACTGCGAGATTTCACGATTTCAGTCAGACAAACTCATAGATATCATATTTATGTCTGTGAGTGCAGTTTGGAGATTATTGAAGTTAGCATATCATTAGTTTAGCGCAATTGCTGGAAGTCTCCCGATACAGTAGGCAGCTCCTCTCAAAAGCAGGGAAAAAGACCTAACTACTTCAAAGCTGGATTGTTGGTCATTTATAGTCTTACAAGGCAATACATAGTGATCAATGTTTTATAAATTGGTTAATTTTACTGATAATCATAAGAAGCGAGATGCTATCCACTTCCTCCTTCTGTCGCATAGCGATGTATAGAGATCACAACGTTGTATCTGTCCTGTTATTGTGTCTGTGAGAACACGGGCAGCTCCAATGAGACAGATACAATGTGTAAATGGTATCCCTTTAAAGACTCCAATGGCGGTCACCAATATATTGCAGCAAGTATACATTCTGAGAGACCAAGTCATCAAACCCCAACCCATTTACACATACAGTAGATGTGAGTAGAAGGGAATATGTCTAATCAAACTGATACTGGTTCATACTGCTGCTAGTTGGGGAGAAAATAAAGATGACATACAGTGAAGGAAAAAAGTATTTGATCCCCTGCTGATTTTGTACATTTGCCCTCTGACAAAGAAATGATCAGTCTATAATTTTAATTGTAGGTTTTTTTCAACAGTGAGAGACAGAATAACAACAACAAAAATCCAGAAAAACGCATGTCAATAATGTTATAAATTGATTTTCATTTTAATGAGGGAAATAAGTATTTGACCCCTCTGCAAAACATGACTTAGTACTTGGTGGCAAAACCCTTGTTGGCAATCACAGAGGTCAGACGTTTCTTGTAGTTGGCCACCAGGTTTGCACACATCTCAGGAGGGATTTTGTCCCACTCCTCTTTGCAGATCTTCTCCAAGTCATTAAGGTTTTGAGGCTGACGTTTGGCAACTCGAACCTTCAGCTCCCTCCACAGATTTTCTATGGGATTAAGGTCTGGAGACTGGCTAGGCCCCTCCAGGACCTTAATGTGCTTCTTCTTGAGCCACTCCTTTGTTGCCTTGGCCGTGTGTTTTGGGTCATTGTCATGCTGGAATACCCATCCAAGACCCATTTTCAATGCCCTGGCTAAGGGAAGGAGGTTCTCACCTAAGATTTGACAGTACATTGCCACGTCCATCGTCCCTTTGATGTGGTGAAGTTGTCCTGTCCCCTTAGCAGAAAAACACCCCCAAAGCATAATGTTTCCACCCCCATGTTTGACGGGGGGGATGGTGTTCTTGGGGTCATAGGCAGCATTCCTCCTCCTCCAAACACGGCGAGTTGAGTTGATGCCAAAGAGCTCCATTTTGCTCTCATCTGACCACAACATTTTCACCCAGTTGTCCTCTGAATCATTCAGATGTTCATTGGCAAACTTCAGACGGGCATGTACATGTGCTTTCTTGAGCAGGGGGACCTTGCGGGCGCTGCAGGATTTCAGTCCTTCACGGCGTAGTGTATTACCAATTGTTTTCTTGGTGACTATGGTCCCAGCTACCTTGAGATCATTGACAAGATCCTCCCATGTAGTTCTGGGCTGATTCCTCACTGTTCTCATGATCATTGCAACTCCACGAGATGAGATCTTGCATGGAACCCCAGGCCGAGGGAGATTGACAGTTCTTTTGTGTTTCTTCCATTTGCGAATAATCGCACCAACTGTTGTCACCTTCTCACCAAGCTGCATGGCGATGGTCTTGTAGCCCATTCCAGCCTTGTGTAGCTCTACAATCTTGTCTCTGACATCCTTGGAGAGCTCTTTGGTCTTGGCCATGGTGGAGAGTTTGGAATCTGATTGATTGATTGCTTTTGCGGACAGGTGTCTTTTATACAGGTAACAAACTGAGATTAGGAGGGTGTGCTCCTAATCTCAGCTCGTTACCTGTATAAAGGACACCTGGGAGCCAGAAATCTTTCTGATTGAGAGGGGGTCAAATACTTATTTCCCTCATTAAAATGCAAATCAATTTATAACATTTTTGACATGCGTTTTTCTGGATAGTTTTGTTGTTATCCTGTCTCTCACTGTTCAAATAAACCTACCATTAAAATTTTAGACTGATAATTTCTTTGTCAGTGGGCAAACGTACAAAATCAGCAGGGGATCAAATACTTTTTTCCCTCACTGTAGGTGCATTGGGGACAGCTCTTAGAAAAGTTGCTCTTCATGAACATACAGTTCAAGAGCGGTGTCCTTCATCCCCAATTTTTTTTAAGTCATAAAATTTTTTGATATTTTATAATATCTTAAATTTGCATTTTGCCTCCCGAGTGTTGCAGCAGTCTAAGGCACTGCATCGCAGTGCTTGAGGTGTTACTACAGACCCGGGTTCGATCCCAGGCTGTGTCACAGCCGGCCGTGATCGGGAGACCCATGAGGCAGTGCACATTTGGCCCAGTGTCGTCCGGGTTAGAGGAGGGTTTCGTCGGCCGGGATTTCCTTGTCCCATCGTGCTCTAGCGACTTCTTGTGGCGGGCTGGGCGCCTGCAAGCTGATTTCGGTCGCCTGCTGGACGGTGTTTCCTCCGACACATTTCTGCGGCTGGCTTCCAGGTTAAATGAGCAGTGTGTCAAGAAGCAGTGCGGCTTGGCAGGGTCGTGTTTTGGAGAACGCATGGCTCTCGACCTTCGCCTCTCCCGAGTCTGTACGGGAGTTGCAGCAATGGGACAATTGGGGAGAAAAAGGGGTAAAAGTACAATTTTTTCCCACGTTTTAAAAGTGCACTTAAATGAACATGTCGCATAGCAACAGTTAATTTAAAAACTACAGGTGCCTTCAGTGACTGAATTCTCCTTTAACCAAAGCCTTGTTTAGTTAGACCCAGTTCATTAAGAAGGGGTGATGACTTCCCCTTCCAACAGCTCCCACACAGGTACCCTCCCAGACCCCCCAGGCTGACCCCACCTGCTTCATAGAAGCCCTGTGTTCCCGGTCAGAGATCCTTTCTGCAGCATTTATCCCATTCTGTTCCTCCGTTTCACATTAACATTTCATCTGGTAATTACGCAGACCAAACAGCTCCTACCGCACAAACCATGCTATTTCATTGTTAATCACAACGCTGAGGAACAAAGATAGAGAGAGGGAGTTGAAGAGTAGAGGAGAGGCGATGGGAGGAGAGGAGTGGATTGGAGAGGCAAGGGGAGAGGGGACGGGAGGGGATGGGAAGAGAGGGGAGGGGAGGGGAGAGGAGAGGAGAGGAGGAGAGGAGAGGAGAGGAGAGGAGGAGAGGAGGAGAGGGGATGGAAGGAGATGGGAGGAGAGGAGAGGGGAAGGGAAGGGAAGAGAGGGGAGGGGAGGGGAAGAGAGGAGAGGGGAGAGGAGGGGAGAGGAGGGGAAGGGAGGGGAGGGGAGGAGAGGGGATGGGAAGACAGGGGAGAGCAGGAGAGGGGAGTGGATGAGAGGGAAGGTGATGGGAAGAGAGGGGAAGAGAGGGGAGGGGAGGGGAGTAGAGGGGAGGGGAGGAGAGGGGAGGGGAAGACAGGGGAGGGGAGTAGAGGGGAGGGGAGGAGAGGGGAGGGGAGGAGAGGGTTGGGAAGGCCTCTGCATTACAACACCACCTATGTGTGCATTTTGTCTGACAGTCCTTTATTAATATTTTCTGCCTGTTTTTACATTCAACTTCCTACATTTTGCAGCCTTGAATAATAAAAAATTTTGATTCTCAAATCATGAAAGATTAATGTGTGAAGGATACATAATTAAGCAGTTTAATTCTAGGCATTCTAACACATTCCTCGTTCAATTATTATTTTATTGGTTGAAGACAATAGGAGGAGACTAAAAAGATGAATCAGATCTGAGAACTGGAGCTCTGATGGGCATATGCAACACTTCCCTTGTTTGTCTGTGTGTGACTGTGTGTGTGACTGTGTGTGCCTGTGTGCCAGTATGAGCTACAGTCTACAACTAGAGATAAAGTATCTACACATTGCAAACCTCTGGACAGTGCTTTGGCATGACTCACAACATAGTTACAGACTAGGAAACAATCAGTGTTTCAAGTCAAACTTGAACTTTGCTCTCCACATTCTTTTTGTAATGCAAAATGATGTATTTTCCCAAAAATATGAGCTGTACTAGAAAACTTTTCAAGGCTCCCTTTGAGAAAAGCCTTTGAACCTAAAACAAGGCTCCCTTTGAGAAAAGCCTTGGAACCTAAAACAAGGCTCCTTTTGAGAAAAGCCTTGGAACCTAAAACAAGGCTCCTTTTGAGAAAAGCCTTGGAACCTAAAACAAGGCTCCCTTTGAGAAAAGCCTTGGAACCTAAAACAAGGCTCCCTTTGAGAAAAGCCTTGGAACCTAAAACAAGGCTCCTTTTGAGAAAAGCCTTGGAACCTAAAACAAGGCTCCCTTTGAGAAAAGCCTTGGAACCTAAAACAAGGATCCCGTAGCTCATTAACTGTACCTCTTGTTTTAGCTGATGAATGGAAGCCATTATGCAATGAACAATAGCAGTCAGGAGGATGTATTACACACTGGGCGATAAAACTTCCATAAAACATCCAGCGCTTGCTAGTATATCTGCTGCACACTAACATTAGCAAACCAATTATTTTATTGCTGGGTGGTTTCTTTACTATGGCAACCACCCCTCCATAAGTCATTTCCTGGTTCCAACAGCTGGTCCTGCTACCTCAAGGGAAATATTTGCCCCAATTTAATCACTGTTTATCTCAGAGCTCCATTAGATATCTACACACAACATGCACATGCACACACTGACTCCACCCCACCTGAATCCAGGTGAAAGCTATGATATCTTATTGATGCCTCTTAAGGATTGTACCTTTTTTTCAATTTTCACCTAAAATGACATATCCAAATCGACTTGCCTGTAGCCAGCGGAGTAAAGTAAAAATACTTTAAAGTACTACTTAAGTAGTTTTTGGGGGCATCTGTACTTTACTTTACTATTTATGTTTTTGAAAATGTTTACTTTTACTCCACTACATTCCTAAAGAAAATAATGTACTTATTACTATGTACATTTTCCCTGACACCCAAAAGTACTCTTTACATTTAGAATGCTCAGCAGGACAGGAAAATTGTCTAATTATCACAACGTCTACAGAAGGTGGCGCCTCTCACCGTTCGGGCGGCGCTCGGCGGTCGTTGTCGCCGGCCTACTAGCTGCCACCGATCTCCTTTTCATTTTAATTTGGTGATGTCTGTTTTATGTTAGCACCTGTTTTGAGTTAGTTATTAGTGGGGGTATTTAGTCTGTCTGTTTTGGTTTGGGAGTGTGCGGGATTATTTGTGTCATTGTATTGTAGGTTGGGAATTTGAGTTTTTACTCTGCCGTTCGGTTTGAGGCACACGGGTTTGCTGGGCTGCGTCCCGACTCCGTTTAGGGTTCTTGCCTGTTGCTTGATTTTTACCCTGCCTTGTATTTACGGCACTCTTGGACTGTGTTTATTAAAACGTGTTTTTCCCCACGTACCTTAGTCTCCTGCACCTGACTTCACCCCTCCTGCATGTTAGAGTCGCATGACACTAATTCACCCACTTATCAAGAGAACATCCCCGGTCATCCCTACTGCCTCTGATCTGCCAGACTCACTAAACAGAGATTATCCCTGGTCATCTACTGCCTCTGATCTGGAGGACTCACTAAACAGAGAACATCCCTGGTCATCCCTACTGCCTCTGATCTGGAGGACTCACTAAACAGAGAACATCCCTGGTCATCCCTACTGCCTCTGATCTGCCAGACTCACTAAACAGAGAACATCCCTGGTCATCCCTACTGCCTCTAATCTGCCAGACTCACTAAACACAAATGCTTCGTTTGTAAATTGTGACCCTGACTATCCGTAAATTAAAAAAAACAGAAAATGGTGTCATCTGGTTTGTTTAATATAAGACATTTTAAATTATTTATACTTTTACTTTTGATACTTATGTATGTTCAAAACCAAATACTTTTAGACTTTTACTGAAGTTGTATTTTACTGGGTGACTTTTACTTTTACTTGAGTCATTTTCTTTTTAGGTATCTTTACTTTTACTCAAGTATGAAAATTGGGTACTTTTTCCACCACTGCCTGTAGCTCCAGACCTAAAGCAAGGATATGCATATTCTTGATACCATTTGAAAGGAAACACTTTGAAGTTTGTGGAAATGTGAAATTAATGTAAGAGAATATAAGACATTAGATCTGGTAAAAGATAATACAAAAAAAATGATAACAATTTTCCCATGATCTTTGAAATGTAAGAGAAAGGCCATACTTTCAGATATGAGTCTAGGTGTAATTGAGATTTTGGACACCAGATGCAGCAGTGTGTGTGCAAAGTTTCAGACTGATCCAGCTAAGAATTACATTACTGCACAATATTTTGTATCAAGTCTGCCAGGAGTTTGCCCAAATGTGCCGAATTGGTCAATTGATACATTTTCAAGTACATAACCATAGAGAACATACAAAAATGCTATGGTAATAAAACACATAAGTTTACACACTCCCAGGAATGTCATACAGTACGTGATGGATCATTAGCTTATTCACCATTTTTCATCAGTCACTGGTTTTATCAATAAGTGCATCGAGGACGTCGTCCCCACAGTGACATCTAGATGGCCGGGTGGGGTGGGTGTGGAGCCAGAGACAACAGTGGGGTCAAACTGTAGACCCCAGTTCCTACATTTGAACATAAAAATTGATTTTATCAAACAAATCTATGCAACATTTTATCTCTGGGACCCTAAGGAGGACAAATCAGAGCAAGATTACTGAATGGAAGTACATTATTTATCTTTAGAGGTGAATGTAACAAACCAGTTGCCATGAAAAAAAGTGTTTTGTTGTTGTGCACTCTCCTCAAACAATAGCATGGTATTTTGTAACTGTAATAGCTACTGTTAATTTGGCACCACATTTAGATTTGCAAGAATTGAAGCGTTCTGCCCATATAAGATAGGTAAAAGTCAAGGGGTCTGAATACCTTCCTAATGCACTTTGAATTGGTTATGGTAGTAGGTGCCAGGCGCACCGGTTTGAGTCTGTCAAGAAATGTTGTGATGCTGGGTTTTTCACTCTCAACAGTTTCCTGTGTGTATCAATAATGGTCCAGCACCCAAAGGACATCCAGACAACTTGACACAACTGTGAGTCAACATGGGCCAGCATCCCTGTGGAACGCTTTTGACACCTTGTAGAATCCATTCCCCTGACGAATTTAGGTTTTTCTGAGTGCAAAAGAGGGTGCAATTCAATATTATGAAGGTGATCTTCATTTTTTATTGTGACACAAACAACAACACAGAGTTACACATGGAATAAGCAAGCGTTCAGTCAATAATACAATAGAAAAAAGTCTATATACAGTGTGTGCAAATGGTGTGAGGAGGTAAGGCAATAAATGGGCCAAAGTAGCAAAGTAATTACAATTTAGCAAATGAACACTGGAGTGATAGATGTGCAGATGATGATGATGTGCAAGTAGAAATACTGGTGTGCAAAAGAGCAAAAAGTAAATAAAAACAATATGGGGATGAGGTAGGTAGATTGGATGGGCTATTTACAGATGGGCTGTGTTCAGCTGCAGCGATCGGTTAGCTGCTCAGATAGCTGATGTTTAAAGTTAGTAAGGGAGATATAAGTCTCCAACTTCAACGATTTTTGTCATTTGTTAAAGTCATTGGCAGCAGAGAACTGGAAAGAAAGGCGGCCAAAGGAGGTGTTGGCTTTGGGGATGACCAGTGTTATATACCTGCTGGAGCGCGTGCTACGGTTGGGTGTTGCTATCGTGACTAGTGAGCTGAGATGAGGTGGATCTTTACCTAGCAAAGACTTATAGATGACCTGGAGCCAGTGGGTCTGGCGACAAATATGTAGCAAGGGCCAGCCAACGAGAGCATACAGGTCGCAGTGGTGGGTAGTATATGGGGCTTTGGTGACAAAACGGATGGCACTGTGATAGACTGCATCGAGTTTGCTGAGTAGAGTGTTGGAGGCTATTTTGTAAATTACATCGCCGAAGTCGAGGATCGGTTGGATAGAAAGTTTTACGAGGGTATGTTTGGCAGCATGAGTGAAGGAGGCTTTGTTGCGAAATAGGAAGCCGATTCTAGATTTAATTTTGGATTGGAAATGTTTAATATGAGTCTGGAAGGAAAATGTACAGTCTAGCCAGACACTTAGCTATTTGTAGTTGTCCACATATTCTAAGTCAGAACCGTCCAGAGTAGTGATGCTAGTCGGGCAGGCGGGTGCGGGCAGCGATCGGTTGAAGAGCATGCATCTAGTTTTACTAGCGTTTAAGAGCAGTTGGAGACCATGGAAGGACTGTTGTATGGCATTGAAGCTCGTTTGGAGGTTAGTTAACACAGTGTCCAATGAAGGGCCAGAAGTATACAGAATGGTGTCGTCTGCGTAGAGGTGGATCAGAGAATCACCAGCAGCAAGAGCGACATCGTTGATATATACAGAGAAAAGAGTCGGCCCGAGAATTGAACCATGTGCTACCCCCATAAAGACTGCCAGAGGTCCGGACAACAGGCCCTCCGATTTGACACACTGAACTCTGTCTGAGAAGTAGTTGGTGAACCAGGCGAAGCAATCATTTGAGAAGCCAAGGCTGTTGAGTCTGCTGATAAGAGTACGGTGATTGACAGAGTCGAAAGCCTTGGCCAGGTCGATGAAGACGGCTGCACAGTACTGTCTTTTATCGATGGCGGTTATGATATCGTTTAATACCTTGAGTGTGGCTGAGGTGCACCCGTGACCAGCTCGGAAAACGGAGTGCACAGTGGAGAAGGTACGGTGGGATTCGAAATGGTCAATGATCTGCTTATTAACTTGGCTTTTGAAGACTTTAGAAAGGCAAGGCAGGATGGATATAGGTAATGTTTTGTACACTCAGTGTACATCGAAGGATGGAATATCTGACCACAATATAAGCACACCAATAATCTGAATATCATAGAATATTTACAACATGCTCAGGCTGGTAATCGAGTTCAGTAGGACAGTTATACAACTTGTGTAAGCCCACATTTCCAAGTGGGGCTTTCCTCTCTGCTGTGGCACGATCATTTGGGGAAAGTCATTAGCATTTGTGACACAAAGGATATGTGTGTTTGTATGTATGGATGTGATAAGAGAGGCAGCATGTTTTGGACCTGGGAGTAGACGTGGAGACACAAGGAAGGAGACATGGGGACTTGGAGACAAAGTGAGGGATGTTCTTGGAGGAGACATGGATACACAATGAAGAAGGCCCTGGAAGGAGACGTGGGGACATGGAGACACAGAGAGGGAGGTCCTGGGAGGAGACGTGGAGAAACAAAAGGGAGGTCCTGGGAGGAGATGTGGAGACACAGGGAGGGAGGTCCTGGAAGGAGACATGGAGACACAAGGAAGAAGGCCCTGGGAGGAGACGTGGGGACACGGAGACACAGAGAGGGAGGTCCTGTGAAGAGACGTGGAGACACAGAGAAGGAGGTCCTGGGAGGAGATGTGGAGACACAGGAAGGGAGATCCTGGTAGGAGACATGGAGAAACAGAGAGGGAGGTCCTGGGAAGAGACATGGAGACACAGAGTGGGAGGCCCTGGGAGGAGATCTGGAGACACAGAGAGGGAGGTCCTGGGAGGAGACATGGAGACATGGAGAGACAGAGAGGGAGGTCCTGACATGGCTGCTGCTAGTCTACACAGACTCTTCTGCTTCCTCTTTAATTAGTAACCAGAAGAGGAGGGGGCGGGGCGGAGGGAGGGCGACTGGGGTTTAGGACAAGACTCCCCTAATTACATGTACTGTACTGTAACACATTATACAGTGCTGACCAATACCTGACAAATACTGTACTGTAGAAAAATGATAAAACACAGATAATATCAATTTACAGTGGGGTTTATAACAACATATATCCGTTCAGCTGACAGAGAGACACAGAGGTTGACAGAGAGAACATAAAATGAAACAGCAGTCCATTTGAGTGATCATGGCTTTGTGTGAGCGTTTAGCACAGTGTGAAGTGGTAATAACTGTCACTCATGCCTCCATGAAAAACAACATCTCTCTTCTTAACGTGATAATCAGAGAGAAGAGAGAACATCCTGACACAGATATGTCTCAAAAGACCCACAACATTGTGTTTAATCAAAGACAAACGCCATGGAAGAGATGTTCCAGTCATTTAGACTGGAGGACTCTAGATAGAGCTGGTGTGCTGCTGCGCATTGCTGAGACCATCAGCAGCCTAGAGGCAACATTTCCCTTTCAGTAATTAAGCCTTACATTATTAGGACTAAGGGTGTTTCCCTGGTAATGATCAACACTATGTGAAAGCATCTCATCTCATACGACCATGTTTTAAGATCCTGCTGATTCCCCTACCTAAAAATAACAAGACTCCCACCCAAAATGACATTTCAAATGACATGTTAAATCTAATCCTGTCGTGCAAAATGGACAATCATACAGTAAAGCTGTTTCACATTAACAACTCATACTAACACACTAGTAATCCTGTAAATTGGGGCAACAAGAGACACCACATTTGAAATATAAAACTCCCCCACACCACAACTCCAGCCCAACCCCCCATCCTTCCATGTTGGCAGACAGTGGCAGAGGATAGGATACATGGGATTACTCCCCATGAGGGACTGACATGTTTCAGCTCTCCCTTTTCAGGTAAAAGTCTGTTAAACTGGGTCAACATGCATGATACTGGAGGGAGAATGGATACCAAAGTACTGCAGTACTGACAGTGAGGTGGGGGATCCAGAACTGGATCTGCAGTACTGACAGTGAGGTGGGGGATCCAGAACTGGATCTGCAGTACTGACAGTGAGGTGGGGGATCCAGAACTGGAACTGCAGTACTGACAGTGAGGTGGGGGATCCAGAACTGGATCTGCAGTACTGACAGTGAGGTGGGGGATCCAGAACTGGAACTGCAGTACTGACAGTGAGGTGGGGGATCCAGAACTGGAACTGCAGTACTGACAGTGAGGTGGGGGATCCAGAACTGGATCTGCAGTACTGACAGTGAGGTGGGGGATCCAGAACTGGAACTGCAGTACTGACAGTGAGGTGGGGGATCCAGAACTGGATCTGCAGTACTGACAGTGAGGCGGGGGATCCAGAACTGGATCTGCAGTACTGACAGTGAGGTGGGGGATCCAGAACTGGATCTGCAGTACTGACAGTGAGGTGGGGGATCCAGAACTGGATCTGCAGTACTGACAGTGAGGTGGGGGATCCAGAACTTATGGAAAAGAGGAGGCAGATTAGCTACCTGGTGCCTGTGAGCTACTGTGGGGGCTGGTGGGGAGGTGTGAGGGGGGCCTCTAAGATGTATTATCCTCCGGCAATTAACAGAGAAATGCTGTGGGCTCCTTGATTATGGGATGTTTAAAAATGAAAGAGATAAGAGAGTGAGGCTGAGCCCCCAGATGTACCAGCCCTTCCTCTGGTAGGCAGTAGGAACTGTCTGCAGGCGGAAGAGATAGCAGCAGCACCGATTGTCTTTCCCAGTCAGACAAGTTGAGCCCAGATAGACTGCCCTGCACCGATCCACTGGTGATAAAAGCTGTCAATCAGGCCCTGTCCTTGATTAATAACATGGATGTGGACGTTAAGGAGAGATGAGATCAAATGGGAGAACTAATGGGAGGGGAACAGAGGATTAATGGGGAGGGAGCATTGTCTCACATCAGATGGCGTCACACACACGCTCGATGCTCGTCCCTCAACCGATCAGTTTCAGGCGGCAGTCACGTGAGACAATGGGGGGAGAGATGGAATAGGACTCAGTGTCAGCTAACGGCAGGTCCACAGGAAGAAACATGGCAGCTTGTTCAACCCTATCAGGAAGGTAAGTGGTCTCTATGAATCAGACGTTTTGATTGGCTGGCTTGCCCTGGTCATGTTTGCTTTGGGTCAAGGTCAGAGAGGAGTCTGTCAGTGTCTCATAGCTCTGTTCAGACAGTCTGATGAGGGATCTGGCAGTGTGTGTGCCCCATGCCCTTAGCTGTCATATCAGTCTATCTTTCTAGACCCTGACTTTAGGGATTTCAAACTGTACTGTAGTGCAATGTGAAAGATGGATGACACAAAGGGGGCCAGTCCAAGTATGTGTCACACGCAATAACACTATCCGCTGTCTACCCACACAACTTGTAGTAACGGAGGATTTCAAAGCATGAAATATTGACATTTAAACATGTTGATTCAAACACTGATCATAGACACATTGGCACTCCAAAAACACACAAACCCACCAACAAAATATCTAAGTCTTTAAAGCAGGAATCCCATTGATTCCTCTTCTCTTTAACTCTCCTTGTTTTACCTCAGCTGCTCCTTGATTCCTATTCAACAACTGTCCTTGAAAACTGGTCTTCCAGTTTTAAGGAACACACATGGGACGAATCCACTCTCCGTCTCTAACACACTCTCCACAGAGTAACGCCGTTTACAGTTAACCCCAATGACCCCAGCTAATTATGTTGAACATTTTAATGTCTGCTGCTGATTGAGATAAAGCCAGACCTGTCTTTCTTTTCCAGTCTCCTGCTGTCTACCTCGTCCCCTCTGGAGACAATTTCTCAGGCTAGGGAATAAGGGAAGATAAAGGCCAAGCGAGCACAGAGCTCTCTCTAATCAGAGCAGCAGTGTTTGAGGGGCTGGGGCTGGGGTGACGGGCTGGGTTGACGTGGGGAAGCACCATGCTCTCTCTCTCTCTCTCTCTCTCTCTCTCTCTCTCTCTCTCTCCAAGCAGAGCGGAGCACCGCCAGATTAAACAGGCTGTGATTGGGATCAGGAGTTTGATGCTGAGTGTAAGAAAAAACAGAGACAGGGACATCAGCCCTCAGAGGGACTGCGTTTGGGGAGGGGTTGGGGGGGGGGGGGGGTCTACAGCCCCTGCCTGTGTGTCTGTCTACTGTTGCTGTGGAGCAGGTCAGAGAGAGTCCCAGTAGAGACACTGTGGAGCTGGTCAGAGAGAGTCCCAGTAGAGACACTGTGGAGCTGGTCAGAGAGAGTCCCAGTAGAGACACTGTGGAGCAGGTCAGAGAGAGTCCCAGTAGAGACACTGTGGAGCTGGTCAGAGAGAGTCCCAGTAGAGACACTGTGGAGCAGGTCAGAGAGAGTCCCAGTAGAGACACTGTGGAGCTGGTCAGAGAGAGTCCCAGTAGAGACACTGTGGAGCTGGTCAGAGAGAGTCCCAGTAGAGACACTGTGGAGCAGGTCAGAGAGAGTCCCAGTAGAGACACTGTGGAGCTGGTCAGAGAGAGTCCCAGTAGAGACACTGTGGAGCTGGTCAGAGAGTCCCAGTAGAGACACTGTGAAGCAGGTCAGAGAGTCCCAGTAGAGACACTGTGAAGCAGGTCAGAGAGTCCCAGTAGAGATGCTGTGAAGCAGGTCAGAGAGTCCCAGTAGAGACACTGTGGAGCTGGTCAGAGAGTCCCAGTAGAGACACTGTGAAGCTGGTCAGAGAGAGTCCCAGTAGAGACACTGTGAAGCAGGTCAGAGAGTCCCAGTAGAGACACTGTGAAGCAGGTCAGAGAGTCCCAGTAGAGACACTGTGAAGCAGGTCAGAGAGTCCCAGTAGAGATGCTGTGAAGCAGGTCAGAGAGTCCCAGTAGAGACACTGTGGAGCTGGTCAGAGAGTCCCAGTAGAGACACTGTGAAGCTGGTCAGAGAGAGTCCCAGTAGAGACACTGTGGAGCTGGTCAGAGAGAGTCCCAGTAGAGACACTGTGGAGCAGGTCAGAGAGAGTACCAGTAGAGACACTGAGAAGCAGGTCAGAGAGAGTCCCAGTAGAGACACTGTGAAGCTGGTCAGAGAGTCCCAGTAGAGACACTGTGAAGCTGGTCAGAGAGCCCCAGTAGAGACACTGTGAAGCTGGTCAGAGAGCCCCAGTAGAGAGACTTTGGAGCTGGTCATAGAGCCCCAGCAGAGACACTGTGAAGCTGGTCAGAGAGTCCCAGTAGAGACACTGTGGAGCTGGTCAGAGAGTCCCAGTAGAGACACTGTGGAGCTGGTCAGAGAGTCCCAGTAGAGACACTGTGAAGCTGGTCAGAGAGTCCCAGTAGAGACACTGTGAAGCTGGTCAGAGAGCCCCAGTAGAGACACTGTGAAGCAGGTCAGAGAGTCCCAGTAGAGACACTGTGGAGCTGGTCAGAGAGACCCAGTAGAGACACTGTGAAGCTGGTCAGAGTCCCAGTAGAGACACATGTACACTGCTCAAAAAAATAAAGGGAACACTTAAACAACACAATGTAACTCCAAGTCAATCACACTTCTGTGAAATCAAACTGTCCACTTAGGAAGCAACACTGATTGACAATAAATTTCACATGCTGTTGTGCAAATGGAAAAGACAACAGGTGAAAAATAATAGTCAATTTGCAAGACACCCCCAATAAAGGAGTGGTTGTGCAGGTGGTGACCACAGACCACTTCTCAGTTCCTATGCTTCCTGGCTGATGTTTTGGTCACTTTTGAATGCTGGCGGTGCTTTCACTCTAGTGGTAGCATGAGACGGAGTCTACAACCCACACAAGTGGCTCAGGTAGTGCAGCTCATCCAGGATGGCACATCAATGCGAGCTGTGGCAAGAAGGTTTGCTGTGTCTGTCAGCGTAGTGTCCAGAGCATGGAGGCGCTACCAGGAGACAGGCCAGTACATCAGGAGACGTGGAGGAGGCCGTAGGAGGGCAACAACCCAGCAGCAGGACCGCTACCTCCGCCTTTGTGCAAGGAGGAGCAGGAGAAGCACTGCCAGAGCCCTGCAAAATGACCTCCAGCAGGCCACAAATGTGCATGTGTCTGCTCAAACGGTCAGAAACAGACTCCATGAGGGTGGTATGAGGGCCCGACGTCCACAGGTGGGGGTTGTGCTTACAGCCCAACACCGTGCAGGACCTTTGGCATTTGCCAGAGAACACCAAGATTGACAAATTCGCAACTGGCGCCCTGTGCTCTTCACAGATGAAAGCAGGTTCACACTGAGCACGTGACAGACGTGACAGAGTCTGGAGACGCCGTGGAGAACGTTCTGCTGCCTGCAACATCCTCCAGCATGACCGGTTTGGCGGTGGGTCAGTCATGGTGTGGGGTGGCATTTCTTTGGGGGGCCGCACAGCCCTCCATGTGCTCGCCAGAGGTAGCCTGACTGCCATTAGGTACCGAGATGAGATCCTCAGACCCCTTGTGAGACCATATGCTGGTGCGGTTGGCCCTGGGTTCCTCCTAATGCAAGACAATGCTAGACCTCATGTGGCTGGAGTGTGTCAGCAGTTCCTGCAAGAGGAAGGCATTGATGCTATGGACTGGCCCGCCCGTTCCCCAGACCTGAATCCAATTGAGCACATCTGGGACATCATGTCTCGCTCCATCTACCAATGCCACGTTGCACCACAGACTGTCCAGGAGTTGGCGGATGCTTTAGTCCAGGTCTGGGAGGATATCCCTCAGGAGACCATCCGCCACCTCATCAGGAGCATGCCCAGGCGTTGTAGGGAGGTCATACAGGCAAGTGGAGGCCACACACACTACTGAGCCTCATTTTTACTTGTTTTATGGACATTACATCAAAGTTGGATCAGCCTGTAGTGTGGTTTTCCACTTAAATTTTGAGTGTGACTCCAAATCCAGACCTCCATGGGTAGATATATTGGATTTCCATTGATTATTTTTGTGTGATTTTGTTGTCAGCACATTCAACTATGTAAAGAAAAAAGTATTTAATTAGATTATTTCATTCATTCAGATCTAGGATGTGTTATTTTAGTGTTCCCTTTATTTTTTTGAGCAGTGTATATTTAATCCATATTTTGGTGGCAGACGTGTACATGTTCACCAAACTTCAAACAATATTTGGATTAAAGTGAAACAGGGGAAGGTCATAGGAAGAGGAAGGTCATAGGAAGAGCCTTTAGAGGTCTTAGGAAGTGACTTTAGAGAAGGTCATAGGAAGTGACTTTAGAGAAGACCATAGGAAGAGCTTTTAGAGAAGGTTATAGGAAGAGCCTTTAGAGGTCATAGGAAGTGACTTTAGAGAAAGTCATAGGAAGAGACTTTAGGGAAGATCATAGGAAGCGCTTTTAGAGAAGGTTATAGGAAGAGCCTTTAGAGGTCATAGGAAGAGCCTTTAGAGGTCATAGGAAGTGACTTTAGAGAAAGTCATAGGAAGTAACTTTAGAGATAGTCATAGGAAGAGCCTTTAGAGATCATAGGAAGAGACTTTAGAGAAGGTCATAGGAAGTGACTTTAGAGAAGACCATAGGAAGAGCCTTTAGAGGTCATAGGAAGAGCCTTTAGAGGTCATAGGAAGTGACTTTAGAGAAAGTCATAGGAAGTAACTTTAGAGATAGTCATAGGAAGAGCCTTTAGAGATCATAGGAAGAGACTTTAGAGAAGGTCATAGGATGTGACTTTGGAGAAGGTCATGGGAAGGGCCTTTAGAGAAGGTCACGGGAAGAGCCTTTAGAGAAGGTCATATGAAGTGCCTTTAAAGGAGGTCATAGGAAGTGCCTTTAGAGAAGGTCATAGGAAGTGCCTTTAGAGAAGGTCATATGAAGCGCCTTTAAAGGAGGTCATAGGAAGTGCCTTTAGAGAAGGTCATAGGAAGTGCCTTTAGAGAAGAACAGATAAGGGAATAGAGTATACTGCATTTATGGTCACTGCAGTTCCTATTGCATGGCATGTTAAATTGGAATTTATTATTCATATACCTAGCTACTGCTACTGCTACTGCTACTACCTAAAGCTACTGCAGCATAATCAGGAATAAGAATATAATGGGAGATATGCAGAGCTGAAAAGCAGGGGAATTACAGTAGAGATACACTAACCAATAGGGTAACAGTGGTCAGTGGGTCAGGGGATTTACAGTAGAGAGACTGACCAATGGGGTAACAGTGGCTGGTGGGTGTGTAAAAGAACAGTAAGTACAGTATAAAAGCCTATAGTGAGCACCACTATAACACACAATGAAATATTCATCTGTGATGATGCTGACCTATTTAGTGTTAAACCTTCCCCACTCACTCACTGGTCACCCACCGCCTGCCACTGGGATGTATGGAGAATGGCCTCTCATACTGACTGTATCCCAAGTGAATCACTCTTTCACAGCATTATATTCCCTGGCCTATTGTATGCTGCAATGCTACAGTGCATTAGGAAAACATAGAATAACTCACAAAGCGATTGGAATATCAAGGTTCCACATACATCTTTATCATATTCATTTATATTAGTTCCTATGTGCTGTAAATAGTAATTCCACAGAATATGACACATATGACTGACAGGTATTTTAACATATTAATATATAACACCGCATGCCACTATACATGTCCTGCTCCACAGTAAAATGGAGCACCATCTCAGTCACCTGTGGTACTAAACGGTTCACTTACATCCCCGTTCCTTCATCTGTTCATTTGTCCTCTCAGCTGCTGTTGTACAGTAAGCTGTCACTGAGCAGCACAAATTGCTATCGTGTGTGATCCTTCCGCACTTGATGAAATGATCTTCATTATTCGGAACACTGTTCCAGTTTGCTAATTGCATGTTGCCTCATTACCAACGCACTGATTGCAAAAATATTTAGTCGCCATCAATGAACCGAAGCGACGTTCTCCGTACTACATTATCCAAGTTGTCCAGGATAGTGCTGGAGGAACTTGGCTCTTTTTCAAAACACGTAGTAATGGCAGGACAAATGAGACAATCAGAGTTGTTTCTTGCCGTGCACAATGCCAGTCAGCAGCTATTTGTATAGAACTGAGATTGCAGCTCTGCAGTTTTGGCTCTGAGGTCCTTTGCAGCATAACGGTAACACCTCTCCTGAGCTGGTCTTCATAAGCTGTGACAGTTTCCTGCAGCTTTCCACGGCTCCTTGGAGACCCCGATTAGCCATGCAAGAGTACTGGAGCAGCACCTTCAACCTTCAGTGATTCTGCACTAACTGTGAGGGGAGCTTCCATGCCTATTTCCCTTTCATCAGCAGGGAGCTGCCATCCTTATTTCCCTTTCATCAGCAGGTATGAGTCAGGCCCTTGCCAGCTAATCATAGTCAGGACCTCATGACCTTACACTATCACTTACTTAACTATTGTACGTGTTCTGACTCAAAGACAATGTCTGTCTTTAAAAATAGAAGTCTTTGAAGTCATGTTAGTGTCAGTCGTTAGCTGTGTTCCTGTATGAGACTTCAACTTCACTACCTTCTCCCTCTAAGCCAGACTGTGCCGCAGCACTGTATATAGTCCCTATGGGCCACAGACAGTATACATAACCACATGTGTATAACTATGTGCTTGGTTGAACTATGACCTCCTGTATTTCACTTATGCAAAGCATAAGGAAGAAAAATAATAATGACATGTTTTTGCTTTATTTAATTATCATCTGCACTAATCAGGAACTCCGTGATATTCTACTTCAAGATTGTTTTTCATAACTGTTTTTTTTTTTTAACAAAACCTTGAGGTAAGTCTTTATTGTATATTACTGCAACACAATTAGTCCACACAGTACTTCGTCTATCAAAATATCCCCATCTCTGTTCAGTAGACACATGGATCTGGGGGAGAGAAGCTGCATGGAACCAGACAGTCATTCCTCTCAGACATTTGCATATCCCTCTGAGATTAGTCTGGCGTAACATTCAAAAGGACAGAAAAAGAAACAAACACATTGAGAAAGCAAACAAAGCTCATTCGCCCAGATTCTCTATTTGAATAATCCTAGGCTTTCTCTCCTGAAACGTTTCTCTATGGCGCTGCAAGTCTCTCATTTCACTTGGCCAGATGTCAAGGTTTAATAGACTACTTTGTGAATGAATGAAGAGATTAGGACACTATCTGTTTTGGCAACATAGGCCTGCAGTATCTGTTCTGCTGTTTCTGCTTTAATTGAAAAGGGAATTTGTCCTTCCAAGAGGTGTTTTGCTGACTGCTTGGTGCCTAGGCTCTAATACCCTTAAAAACAGCTTGCAGTTGCATGTTCTTATCATGGCAGCGATGCGCTGGTGCTGATACTTAAATAAGATTTCATTCCCAGCTCCATGGATTAGAGCAGTGAAAAGATTCAACTGTCACACATTATCTTCTAGACACCGAGAGAGAGAGAGAGAGAGAGAGAGAGAGAGATGATGGGAAAACATGCCTTTAAGACTGTGATATGTCTGTTAGTCTTACCTCTCTCTCTCCCTCTGTCTGTCTCTCTCCCTCTGTCTGTCTCTCTCCCTATGTCTGTCTGTCTCTCTCTCAAGTAAAGCAGATCATAACAGCAGTGTGACACCTGATATCCCACCCTACAACATCCCTATCCATGCTTATTCTAATGTCCTCTCACCCCTAATGACATGTAAGTGTGTGCTGGATCATTAACGTGAGCTGACAGTGTGTCACAGTGCTGAATCCTTAGCTGGCCAAGGCTAGGTGCTGTCTGTTGTCTCTGATGGTTCCCCACAGCGCAGGGCTGGAGGAGAGTGGTGAGGAGGTGACATTTATAAACCACACCAGCTCTCTGTTGTCTCCACGAGCTGTCATCAGACAGAAGGCAGCTGAGTCCAACCGTGCTCCTGCCTGCCTTCTCCGCGAGCCAGGCACATGCACAGATAGAGGTCTGCCTGAGCTCCTGCCCTTTTGCCCTTCTATGAGAAAAGTGCCCTGTCAGATTGGTGACGTTATTTAATTATTAAATATTTATTTCACTTTTAGTCTATTTTCTCACTTTTTATTTAAATTAATTACCCATCAAACTAGCTCATTTCAATAACTAAAAAATCCTGGAAAACGCCCCCTCCCCTGCTCAGCTCGTTCACAGGTCCAGCTGGGTCTTGTTAATCGATGCAGATGGTAATTTTATGTCTCCAACTATCGAAAAACTATAAACACAAAATGAGCTAGATAGAAATAGAGATGCAAAGTTAAATTGTTGGTAGGTCATAAAACTGGCTTTGATTACGCTCAGAAAGGGCCAGTAGGTCTCTGCCCTCTAAATAGTCTGACAAGCCCAACATTAGAGACCAGAAGGAGTGGTGGGGTGTGATCAGTGAAGGTAAGGACAGAGCCAGGGGTAGAGTACAGAGTGACAGGTGATTAATACACCAAGCAGCCAGCAGCACTTATTCACCATTCTGATCTGAGGAAATTACTTCAAACCAATGTTCCTCGATTCCCTCCTCCCAGCCCAACTCGCCCTCCTCCCTGCCCACCACACCCTCCTCCCATCCCCCTCACCCTCCTCCCATCCCCCTCACCCTCCTCCCAACCCCCTCGCCCTCTTCCTAGCCCCCTCACCCTCTCCCAGACCCCTCACCATCTTCCCAGACCCCTCACCCTTCTCCCAGCACCCTTGCCCTACTCCCAGCACCCTTGCCCTATTCCCAGCCCCCTCGCCCTCCTACCATCCCCCTTGTCCTCTTCCCAGTCCCCTTGTCCTCCTCCCAGCCCCCCTCACCCTCCTCCCAGCTCCCTCACCCTCCGCCCAGCTCCCTCGCCCTCCTCCCAGCCCCCTCACCCTCCTCCCAGCCCCCTCACCCTTCTCCCAGCCCCCTCACCCTTCTCCCAGCCCCCTCACCCTCCTCCCAGCCCCCTCACCCTTCTCCCAGCCCCCTCACCCTTCTCCCAGCCCCCTCACCCTCCGCCCAGCCCCCTCACCCTCCGCCCAGCCCCTCACCCTCACCCTCCTCCCAGCTCCCTCACCCTCCGCCCAGCTCCCTCACCCTCCTCCCAGCTCCCTCACCCTCCGCCCAGCTCCCTCACCCTCCTCCCAGCTCCCTCACCCTCCGCCCAGCTCCCTCGCCCTCCTCCCAGCCCCCTCACCCTCTTCCCAGCCCCCTGACCGTGCCCTTCTCCCCAAAATGAGCTTTTCACCTTTAATTAGCCCATGTCTGGCTCTGCTCACTGTCCACACCGTGTTGCTGTCCACACCCACTAACACAACAACAAAAAATGTGTTTGGAGAAAACAAATGCCTTCTGCCTCCCCTTCTGAAGTGCGTTTAACAATGTCCTCGAGCCACCATTTTCCATTGCGTGAAGAAGTTCCTGGAAACAAGACATCCATCAACTTGACAGACAAAACAAATTGCAGGGTGAACAGAACCTTAATGTGTCACCAGAGCTAACGGTGTCAAGGCTGGCTGCCAATCGACCCACACACTGCTCTCTTCTCTCACTCTCTACCCTGGCCTTTCTACTAACAGACCTGCAGTTCAGTTTAGGTTCTAGGGAGATGAGTTTGTCTAAATAACATTAAGGCATTAAAACCCTACTAACCATTCATCAAATCTGAATTCATGAAATTCCATTAACACCTTAATCTGAAGTCCCAGTGTGAGAGAGGCCTTCATGCAGGCATGATGTATCTGCGCTGTAGTCTGAGATTATGCTGTGAATGAATGGTGCAGTCCTCCTAAAGCCAATAAAAGTGTAATTACATGCCTTGGGCCTGGGTGACAATGCTTGTGCAGGTGACAGCTATCAGGGAGGCAGGCAGGAAGGATTACCTTCCCTTTTCCTCTGGCTGTGGCTCTGTGGCATGACCACCTCGCACTGCAGGGTCACCTTGGATGGAGCGCTACAATTTTACCAGTCATTAAACTCTTAATCCAGACTCAGTCTACAGGACATGCTCCCTCATCATCATCTTTCACTATCGACCAGGGCTTCAGATAACGTCCCTCTGTCATTACATACCCGCCACTTACAGGTGCAATAGTACAGGTATATGACAAATCCTTCCCAAAGACTAGACCGCAGCCGCACTGCCAGTCTATTAAACTCCAATGTGATTGGACATTTTCTCATTTCCTCTCTGTCATACTGAGGCTTATATGGAACGTCTCTGTATTAAATTCCAAAATGACATCTCTAGAGCCTGCCTATTCCCTTCTTTGATATCTGAAGTCTTAATGAATAAGTTTAATCCAACGACCAAGTCAATATTCCAAAAGCTATTGTCTCGTGCCCAGGTAAAGTGTGATCTGGGACTTTTCCAGGGCATTTAAACCTGCGAGATCAGGAGTCTTGCGTGGCTAGTGCATCAGTGGGGAAATGGGAGAGCTTGTTAATATTCCTTGCGTAGTAGTTCCGAAGCACCAGCCATTACATATTCAGAGATAGGGAGATATTTTTCAAGGCAGGCAAAGCAAGTATGATAAATTGGACAATAAACATTCTAATCCAACATCACAAACGTGCACAGGGGTCTAATGCACCGCTAAATATGAGCTTACAATACCATACATCAGCACAGGGAGAGGCCTTTCACAGGAGAAGGACGACGGAGGCCAAGATTATCACAGTCACGCTCAGGTGTTCATTACACAATCAGAGCCTTTCTCTAATTGAAATTCAGCCAGCATAAAATGGCAACGCTTCGCTACAAAAACAAGGGGTGCAAAATATCGCTACAGAACTTCTTTGCAAACATGGCACAAACCGCATTATTCAGAACAAAGTGTGGATATACTACTGGACCCCGTAAGACTCTGAGAATGTCAGAATGCCAGAATGTTTGAGGAGTTTCTGAGGAACTGTAAGCATAGCTGATTCTCCCAGCTTTAGATGACTTAGTGTAGCAATAACCCAGTGAATATGCCATATTTAAATATGACTGATAACACAACTGTTATCTTAATCCATCAATCTGAGTAATGAGCGTATGCAGTTAATTCATTATTATGCACTATTAGTGGGTAAATGAAGGTCTTGGGGGTTAATTAGCTAGTGTGATAAGGATAGGGTTAATAATGCAGCACTAATACAGGCCAGGTAATAACACATCTCTGAATGTCACCTGAGACTGGACTGATGAACTTCTGCTAGGGAAGTTAACTGAAATCTGATATAAGATTTCAACGCTTTTGATACCTCTCTGAACTCCGCAAGTTGCTTGAGGTATATGACAATATACTGTGCTGCGTTGTCTTTCATGGAGCAATAGGTAATGATGCTTTGTGGAGTAACAGTGATACTTCCGTCCCTCTCCTTTCCCCAACCTGGTCTCAAACCAGGGACCTTCTGAACACTCCGTCAACCGTCATCCACAAAGCATCATTACCCTGTCGTTGCACAAAAAAACGCAAAAAAGGAAACAACTACTTCAAGCTCTCAGAGTGAGTGACATCACCGTTTGAATGATATTAGTTCTCTCCGCTAACTAGCAAGCCATTTCACATAATTTCACACAGGGTGATGTACAGTTCCCTTCTACACTACCATCCAGTCTGTCTCATCTGCATCCCAGGCCAGGTCTACTGGCACAGGAAGCTGCTGTTGCTCCAAATATAATATTGGACAAGACAGAAACATGGAACATTTAGAGGAGGAGAGAGTCGGCGACCACCGAGCCAGGCATGCCAGCTGTGATAATGATGTATAATTTAATTGAAGCCTGTGCTTCTATCCTCAACAGAACTAAAACTGCTCTTCCCCTGTCAATGCATTATTCAGGATAATGGTGACCCTGAAATAGTAAAAAAGCTTCTTATCTCTTTAAAATTTTATTACAGAGAGCAAAGAGAGAGAGAGGGAGGGAGAAAAAGAGGTAGAAAGAGATGGAGAGATATAGATAGAGGGGGAGAGGGGAGAGAGAAAGAGAGAGATAAAGATAGAGGGGCAGAAAGAGAGATAAAGAGAGGGAAGAGAGAGATAAAGATAGAGGGGGGATAGAGCTGAGAGAGAGATAGGGGAGAGAGAGATAGATAAAGAGAGAGAGAAAGATATAGGGGGAGAGAGATACAGATAGAGGGAAGAGGGGGAGAGAGAGATAAAGAGGGAGAGATAAATATAGAGGGGACAGAGAGAGAGATACAGATAGAGGGAAGAGAGGGGAGAGAGAGCGATAAAGATAGAGGGGGAGAGAAAATAGAGGGAGAGAGAGAGATATAGATGGAGGGAAGAGAAGGGGAGAGAGAGAAAGATGGAGGGAAGAGAGAGAGATAAACATAGAGGAGAGAGAGATAAAGATAGAGAGAAGAGAGGGGAGAGAGAGAGAGATAAAGATGGAGGGGAGAGAGAGAAAGATAGAGGGAAGAGAAAGATAGAGGGGGGAGAGAGAGATGAAGATAGAGGGAAGAGAGAGAGAAAGCTAGAGGGGAGAGAGGGGGGAGAGCGAGATAAAGATTGTTAATCCAAGATGGCGTAGCAGTCAGACGTCTTGTCCTGTCGTGTCCCTTGTATATATCTTTTTACATCTTTTTCTTCGCATATCTTTAAAAAAATATTTTCCTAAACCTCAACTTCTAAATACTCTCCTGCAACCAGCCTCACCCAATGTGGCGTGGATCTGTTTTTTTACTAAAGTATTTCTATTTACTTCGGATCTGGAATCCCTCAACTGAAGCTAGCCAGCTAACTACCTACCAGCTATCAGTCAGCAAACCATTGCTAGCGGTCATCAGCTAAACTTTAGCTCGGAAAGCTCTCGGCAGTTCGAACAACGTGACTCAAACCAGAGCATAACGGACCTATTATTATATATATATATATTTTTCCCCCATATCCCCGGATTCCTACCGCAAACGCTGAACATTTTCATCTGGATCTTCGCAACTAGCTAACCGCAATCCCGGGTGACTACTCCTGGCTAGCTTTTCCATCCCGGAGCAAGCACCAATTAGCCTGAAGCTAGCCCGGACAGGGCTCCTGTGCTACCACCGAAGCCCACTCCTGGGCTACAATATCCGGACCCCTTCTACTGCCGGTACGGGGCACGGAACCCCGCCGATCCTCTACGACTGGAATACCGACATAATCTGCCCGAGGATTCCAACAGGCCCCTCAGGCGCGACATCCGCTGAAGGCCCATTCTGCTAACTGCGGCCTGCTAGCTACCTAGAGCTACTTGGAACCCTACTAATTCCACGACTGGTCTATCGACGTCACCGCACGAAGCGGCGAAAACAGACTTACCCCCATCGCGACGTCCCCCAAAGGCTAACTTGCTAGCTCCCGCTGGGCGCACGGTGGATTGACCTAGGGCCTCCTCCCCTCACGGGATAGGAGTGGTCCCTGGCTGTTCTCTGCTTAGTGTGCTCGGGTACAACCTCTATGTTGTGAGTGGCTACCTGGTTGATCCTGCCAGTAGCATATGCTTGTCTCAAAGATTAAGCCATGCAAGTCTAAGTACACACAGCCGGTACAGTGAAACTGCGAATGGCTCATAAAATCTGTATCTGATCGTCGTGTTAACTGCTAGCTTGCGTGCCCCAGTCTGCTAACTGCTAGCTTGTCTGCCCCGGTCTGCTAACTGCTACCTTGTCTGCCCCGGTCTGCTAACTGCTAGCCCCGGTCTGCCAACTGCTTGCTTGCTAACCCGGTCTGCTAACTGCTAGCTTGCCAGCCCCGGTCAGCTAACTGCTAGCTTGTTTAGCCCCGGCCTACTAACTGTTAGCTTGTTAGCATCGGCCTGCTAACTGTCTGAATCGCCGTATCCCCAGTCAGCCCAAACACTCACTGGACCCATATGTTCACTTGGCTACGCATGCCTCTCTCTAATATCAGTATGCCTCGTCCATTACTGTCCTGGTTAGTGATTACTGTCTTATTTCACTGTAGAGCCTCTAGCCCTGCTCAATATGCCTTAACCAACCATGTTGTTCCACCTCCTACATGTGCGATGACATCACCTGGTTTAAACGTCTCTAGAGACTATATCTCTCTCATCATTACTCAATGCCTAGGTTTACCTCCAATGTACACACATCCTACCTTACCTTTGTCTGTACACTATGCCTTGAATCTATGCTATCGTGCCCAGAAACCTGCTCCTTTTACTCTCTGTTCTGAACGTGCTAGATGGCCAGTTCGTATAGCCTTTAGCCATACCCTTATCCTACTTCTCCTCAGTTCCTCTGGTGATGTGGAGGTTAATCCAGGTCCTGCAGTGCCTAGCTCCACTCCCACTCCCCAGGTGCTCTCATTTGTTGACTTCTGTAACCGTAAAAGCCTTGGTTTCATGCATGTTAACATTAGAAGCCTACTCCCTAAGTTTGTTTTACTCACTGCTTTAGCACACTCTGCCAACCCGGATGTCTTAGACGTGTCTGAATCCTGGCTTAGGAAAACCACCAAAAACCCTGAAATCTCCATCGCTAACTATAATAGTTTCCGCCAAGATAGAACTGCCAAAGGGGGCAGTGTTGCAATCTACTGCAAAGATAGCCTGCAGAGTTCTGTATTACTATCCAAGTTTGTACCCCAACAATTCGAGCTTCTACTTCTAAAAAAATCACCTTTCCAGAAACAAGTCTCTCACTGTTGCCGCTTGCTATAGACCTCCCTCTGCCCCCAGCTGTGCCCTCGATACCATTTGTGAATTGATTGTCCCCCATTTATCTTCTGAGCTCTTGCTACTAGGTGACCTAAACTGGGACATGCTTAACACCCCGGTCATCCTACAATCTAAGCTTGATGCCCTCAATCTCACACAAATGATTAATGAACCTACCAGGTACAACCCCAAATCTGTAAACACGGGCACCCTCATAGATGTCATCCTAACTAACTCACCCTCAAAATACACCTCTGCTGTTTTCAATCAAGATCTCAGCGATCACTGCCTCATTGCCTGCATCCGTAATGGGTCTGCGACCAAACGACCACCCCTCATCACTGTCAAACGCTCCCTAAAACACTTCTGTGAGCAGGCCTTTCTAATTGACCTGGCCGGGGTATCCTGGAATGACATTGACCTCATCCCGTCCGTTGATGATGCCTGGCTATTCTTTAAAAGTGCCTTCCTCACCATCTTAAATAAGCATGCCCCACTCAAAAACGTTTGAACTAGGAATAGATATGGTCCTTGGTTCACTCCAGACCTGTCTGCCCTCGACCAGAACAAAAACATCTTGTGGTGTTCCGCATTAGCATCGAATAACCCCCGTGATATGCAACTTTTCAGGAAAGTTAGGAACAAATACAGTGGGGCAAAAAAGTATTTAGTCAGCCACCAATTGTGCAAGTTCTCCCACTTAAAAAGATGAGAGCGGCCTGTAATTTTATTCAAAGGTACACGTCAACTATGGCAGACAAGATGAAAAACAATATCCAGAAAATCACATTGTAGGATTTTTTATGAATTTATTTGCAAATTATGCTGGGAAATAAGTATTTGGTCACCTACAAACAAGCAAGATTTCTGGCTCTCACAGACCTGTAACTTCTTCTTTAAGAGGCTCCTCTGTCCTCCACTCGTTACCTGTATTAATGGCACCTGTTTCAACTTGTTATCAGTATAAAAGACATCTGTCCACAACCTCAAACAGTCACACTCCAAACTCCACTATGGCCAAGACCAAAGAGCTGTCAAAGGACACCAGAAACAAAATTTAGACCTGCACCAGGCTGGGAAGACTGAATCTGCAATAAGTAAGCAGCTTGGTTTGAAGAAATCAACTGTGGGAGCAATTATTAGGAAATGGAAGACATACAAGACCACTGATAATCTCCCTCGATCTGGGGTTCCACGCAAGATCTCACCCCGTGGGGTCAAAATGATCACAAGAACGGTGAGAAAAAAATCCCAGAACCACACGGGGGGACCTAGTGAATGACCTGCAGAGAGCTGGGACCAAAGTAACAAAGCCTACCATCAGTAACACACTACGCCGCCAGGGACTCAAATCCTGCAGTGCCAGACGTGTCCCCCTGCTTAAGCCAGTACATGTCCAGGCCCGTCTGAAGTTTGCTAGAGAGCATTTGGATGATCCAGAAGAGGATTGGGAGAATATCATATGGTTAGATGAAACCAAAATATAACTTTTTGGTAAAAACTCAACTCGTCGTGTTTGGAGGACAAAGAATGCTGAGTTGCATCCAAAGAACACCATACCTACTGTGAAGCATGGGGGTGGAAACATCATGCTTTGGGGCTGTTTTTCTGCAAAGGGACCAGGACGACTGATCCGTGTAAAGGAAAGAATGAATGGGGCCATGTATCGTGAGATTTTGAGTGAAAACCTCCTTCCATCAGCAAGGGCATTGAAGATGAAACGTGGCTGGGTCTTTCAGCATGACAATGATCCCAAACACACCGCCCGGGCAACGAAGGAGTGGCTTCGTAAGAAGCATTTCAAGGTCCTGGAGTGGCCTAGCCAGTCTCCAGATCTCAACCCCATAGAAAATCTTTGGAGGGAGTTGAAAGTCCGTGTTGCCCAGCGACAGCCCCAAAACATCACTGCTCTAGAGGAGATCTGCATGGAGGAATGGGCCAAAATACCAGCAACAGTGTGTGAAAACCTTGTGAAGACTTACAGAAAACGTTTGACCTGTGTCATTGCCAACAAAGGGTATAATAACAAAGTATTGAGATAAAATGTTGTTATTGACCAAATACTTATTTTCCACCATAATTTGCAAATAAATGCATTAAAAATCCTACAATGTGATTTTCTGGATTTCTTTTCTCATTTTGTCTGTCATAGTTGAAGTGTACCTATGATGAAAATTATAGGCCTCTCTCATCTTTTTAAGTGGGAGAACTTGCACAATTGGTGGCTGACTAAATACTTTTTTGCCCCACTGTATACACAGGCAGTTAGAAAAGCTAAGGCTAGCTTTTTCAAATAGAAATTTGCATCCTGTAGTACTAACTCAAAAAAGTTCTGGGACACTGTAAAGTCCATGGAGAATAAGAGCACCTCCTCCCAGCTGCCCACTGCTACTGAGGCTAGGAAACACGGTTACCACCGATAAATCCACTATAATTGAGAATTTCAATAAGCATTTCTCTACGGCTGGCCATGCTTTCCACCTGGCTACCCCTACCCGGTCAACTGCCCGGCACCCTCCACAGCAACCCGCCAATGCCCCCACCATTTCTCCTTCACCCAAATCCAGATAGCTGATGTTCTGAAAGAGCTGCTTAATCTGAACCTATTCAAATCAGCTGGGCTAGACAATCTGGACCCTCTCTTTCTAAAATGATCTGCCGAAGATGTTGCAACCCCTATTACTAGCCTGTTCAACCTCTCTTTCGTATCGTCTGAGATTCCCAAAGATTGGAAAGCTGCCGCGGTCATCCCCCTCTTCAAAGGGGGTGACACTCTAGACCCAAACTGCTACAGACCTATATCTATCCTTTCTAACGTCTTCGAAAGCCAAGTTAATAAACCGATTACCGACTATTTCGAATTCCACCGTACCTTTTCCGCTATGCAATCTGGTTTCAGAGCTGGTCATGGGTGCACCTCAGTCACGCTCAAGGTTCTAAATGACATCATAAACGCCATCGATAAGAGACATTACTGTGCAGCCGTATTCATCGACCTGGCCAAGGCTTTCGACTCTGTCAATCACCACATTCTTATTGGAAGACTCGACAGCCTTGGTTTCTCAAATGATTGCCTCGCCTGGTTTACCAACTACTTCTCTGATAGAGTTCAGTGTGTCAAATCGGAGGGCCTGTTGTCTGGACCTCTGGCAGTCTCTATGGGTGTTCCACAGGGTTCAATTCTCGGGCCGACTCTCTTCTCTGTATACATCAATGATGTTGCTCTTGCTGCTGGTGATTCTCTGATCCACCTCTACGCGGACGACAACATTCTGTATACTTCTGGCCCTTATTTGGACACTGTGTTAACTAGACAAGCTTCAATGCCATTACAACTCTCCTTCCGTGGCCTCCAACTGCTCTTAAACGCAAGTAAAACTAAATGCATGCTATTCAATCGATCACTGCCCGCACCTGCTCGCCCGTCCAGCATCACTACTCTGGACGGCTCTGACTTAGAATACGTGGACAACTACAAATACCTGGGTGTCTGGTTAGACTGTAAACTCTCCTTCCAGACTCACATTAAGCATCTCCAATCCAAAATTAAATCTAGAATCGGCTTCCTATATCTCAACAAAGCGTCCTTCACTCATGCTGCCAAACATACTCTCGTAAAACTGACCATCCTACCGATCCTCGACTTCGGTGATGTCATCTATAAAATAGTCTCCAACACTCCACTCAACAAACTGGATACAGTCTATCACAGTGCCATCCGTTTTGTCACCAAAGCCACATACACTACCCACCATTGCGACCTGTACGCTCTCGTTGGTTGGCCCTTGCTTCATACTCGTCGCCAAACCCACTGGCTACAGGTTATCTACAAGTCTCTGCTAGATAAAGCCCCGCCTTATCTCAGCTCACTGGTCACCATAGCAGCACCCACTTGTAGCACGCGCTCCAGCAGGTATATCTCACTGGTCACCCCCAAAGCCAATTCCTCCTTTGGTCGTCTTTCCTTCCAGTTCTCTGCTGCCAATGACTGGAACGAACTGCAAAAATCTCTGAAGCTGGAGACTCATATCTCCCTCACTAGCTTTAAGCACCAGCTGTCAGAGCAGCTCACAGATCACTGCACCTGTACATAGCCCATCTGTAAACAGCCCATCTATCTACCTACCTCATCCCCATACTGTATTTATTTATTTATCTTGCTCCTTTGCACCCCAGTATGTCTACTTGCACATTCATCTTCTGCACATCTACCATTCCAGTGTTTAATTGCTATATTGTAATTACTTCGCCACCATGGCCTATTTATTGCCTTAACTTACCTCATTTGCACTCACTGTATATAGACTTTCTGTTTTCTTTTGTTCTACTGTATTATTGACTGTATGTTTTGTTTATTCCATGTGTAACTCTGTGTTGAATTGAAATGCTTTATCTTGGCCAGGTCGCAGTTGTAAATGAGAACTTGTTCTCAAATAGCCTACCTGGTTAAAAAAAGGTGAAATAAAAAAATGTAATCAAAATAGAGGGGAGAGAGAGAGAAAGCTAGAGGGGAGAGAGGGGGGAGAGAGAGATAAAGATAGAGGGGAGAGAGAGAGAAAGCTAGAGGGGAGAGATGGGGGAGAGAGAGCTAAAGATAGAGGGAAGAGAGAGAAAGATAACGATAGAGGGAAGAGAGAGAGTGAGATAAAGATGAAGGGGATATACAGATAGAGATACAGGGGAGAGAAAGAGATACAGATACAGGGGAGAGAGAGAGATACAGATACAGGGGAGAGAGAGAGATAATGATATAGGGGAGCTAGAGAGCAAGTCAGTGAATGAGCGGGTAAGAGAGAGTGGTAAAACAGAAAGAGAATGGGAGTAGACACCATACAATGTAAGTGTTATGTCTACTCTTATACTACGTGAAGGTTTTTTGACCTTGACAGCGCCATCATCTTGGCAACAGCAGATCTTTTTTTTGTATGTACAAAGCTACCTAGGATTTGTTTTCTTTGCTTTTACGTACCTTCTCTCAAGGCATCTTGGGATGTCTTGGATTGTTATTTAAAGGGGAGATTTGGACCAGGGATGAGAAAAAGATTGTTATAATGTCATTGGTTTACTTGAAAAATAGACAAGTCAACAACGTCACCGCAACGAGAAAGATGACATTCTCCATCACCATCATCATCGTCAACAGCATTACCATCATCATCAATTCCATAAGATGCAAATGCCAGTATATGAGGTCACCCCGTGCATGGTGTGGTTTTCTGGAGGCGTGTGTGAGTTGTGTTTGCAAACTCATTTTAGTTCACAACAAGCTTGTAGTAGCTAATAGTAGAAAGAAAAATGCCACAAAGCTCAATGCGGAAGAGGAATACGTATTAAGCACTACACTCCATCAACTTCTCAACAAAAATAGTTCTGCAAAGATCTAATAGATCTGCAGGACAATAACTTGATGTCCTTCCTGCAACTCTTTATGGATTATACCAGCAAAAGGGTTGATGATCTGTTCACCGATGTAATGGAATTGAAACACAGTTTGGAATTTACCCAGTCGGAGGTGGAGGAGCTAAAGGAGGCGAATGTCACCGACCAGACTGCATTCAAACAACACTTTTCCAAACAGCACTTGACAAGCACTCTTCCAAAGGAGACTACCACAAAAACCAATCGAGGTTCAATAACATTTTAATTGAGGACGTAAAGACTGAAAGTTGGCATGAGGCCTATGGCAAGTGACTCCGCTATAGTCCACTAATTTGCCACACACACACCCACACACACATATTTTCTCTACTTTGTTCATGTGTTTCACCTAACCTCGTGACCAAAAACACACATTGCTCTAAATGCCATAACCCTCTGAAGTCTTGTTATGTGGACTGTGTCAATGTGAATTCCATAGGAAGTGTACCCCTATTGATAAAACTAAAACAAATTAATGGTTGTATTGGACATGGTGAGGCATGCATTTCTATGTTTCTGTTTCACTCTCTGGATGATTCCCACTGTGTATCTCTCTTAGTTGGGCAGGATATCAACCCTAATAACATGGTCTTTAACCCATTAGATATTAATGAAGCGAACAATAAATATGGTTGTGTTGATCCGGATTCAAATTTCCTGAAATTTACGAGAGATGAGTCTATCACTGCTATTTAACAACCTGTATAGCAGTTGATCTAATTCCAAACTTATTTTCTACCTTTCATTTAAACATTCGCAGTCTTCCTAAAAATCATGACTACCTTGTTCATTATCCGTCTTCTCTCAGTCATGAATTTTCCATTGTTGCCCTTTCAGAAACATGGTTGACTGAAGAGACAACCATGCTTCATGACGTCTCCTTATAATGCTGTTCAGCACTGTAGAACATCAAGAGTGGGAGGATGAGGGTCCATTTTTGTTCATAAATGTTTTCAATTCTTTGTAAGAGAGGACCTTGCACTTACATCTGATAACATTGATGTTGAATCTCTTTTCATACAAATTCCCTCCTGTACATTTTTTGGTGGATAAAAAAGTCTTAATTGGATGCATCTATCAGCCACTCGATTCTGACATTGGTAGTTTCATTGATATCCTTGGATTTGATTAATAATTAAGTTAATGTTAGTTTTCTAATTGGGAGATTACAACATAAACAGATTTAAAACTTCTTAGGGCTAGGCCCATTTTTTCTCAATTACTGCCTGAATGACGTGCCCAAAGAAACTGCCTGTTGTTCAGGCCCTGAAGCCAGGATATGCATATAATTGGTACCATTGGAAAGAAAACACTTTGAAGTTTGTGGAAACGTTCAAATAATGTAGGAGAATATAACACAATAGATTTGGTAGGAGAAAATCCAAAGAAAAACCAACCAGATTTTTTTGGTTGAGAGACCATCCTCTTAGAAAGGCAAAAGGTCATATTGAAAATTAGCTCCCTGGATGCTATGGCTTCCACAGGGCTTCAGCAGTCTATGTTCAAGGTTTCAGGCTTGTAACTTCAGAAACGTATAAGAAATATCAGTTTTAGTACAAGGACACAGTCTTAGAAATTTGTGTTTGAGCACACCATGAAGACAGTACGCACCTGCTAAAATCGGTTTCCAATTGAACATACTTCTTTCCGTAAGAAATATTATAGTTTGATTACATTTTAGGGTATCTGAAGAATACATAGAAATGTATTTTGACTTGTTGAAACAAAGTTTAGGGGTATATTTTTGGATTTCTTTCTCTGCATGTTGAAAGAGTGGATTACTCAAATCGATTGCGCCAACTAAACAGACTTTTTGGCATATAAAGAAGGATTTTATCTAACAAAATGACACTACATGTTATAGCTGGGACCCTTTGGATGACAAATCAGAGGAAGATTTTCAAAAAGTAAGTGAATATTTAAATATTATTTGTGAATGTATTAAACCTGTGCCGTTGGAAAAATATTTTGATGTGGGGCGCCGTCCTCAAACAATCGCATGGCATGTTTTTGCTGTAATAGCTACTGTAAATCGGACAATGCAGTAGATTAACAAGAATTTAAGCTTGCAGCCGATATAAGGCACTTATATGTACCTAAATGTTTAATATCCATAATTTTTATGATAATTTTTTTAAATTGCGCGCCCTCCAGTTTCACAGGAAGTTGTCCCGCTAGCAAGACGCCTAAGTGAGAACCACTCTCTGACATCTGACATTTCTAATCCTTTATACTCCAGCTATATGTATCCCCACATCTATAAGCCCACAAAGATACCAGTTCATCTGCCACCCTTATTGATAATATTTTTACAAATTCTTTGAATAATGTGGCTAATACAGGTATACTTCATACTGACATTTCAGTCCACTTTCCAATTTTCCACTTGTCTATTTCAGCTGGAAATTAACAGATGGAAATGATTAGTAGCATTAATGTAGAATGTAGAATTTTTTTAAAAGTAATTGTGAGTGCTTTAAGATGTTGTTTGATGATATTTCACGGGGCAAAAAAAATATAATCAGGCCAATGTGGTGTCTGCTTACCTTAAATCTTAAAATTCTGTATTTCACCATTGCCTTCCCTTAGTTAAACCATGTAAGTGAGCAGCAGAAGGGTTCTGGAAACCTTGGTTTACAACCGGTCTCAAAAAATACTCAATTTTAAAAAAACCTGTTGTTGAAAAGATTTGTCACAAATCTCTCTCCCCTGAATTCAGCAAATTATGAAAAGTAAATTATCAAATTTGCTCACTTACTTAACTTCGGATATCCCCCCAAAAAATGTTAACTAATAAATTCCAAGAATCCTTAAATAATGTAAAGTCAACCTGGAAAATCATCAATCAACTTTTGAATAAGAAAAAGGCATCTACAACTACCCAATCTCAGTGTATTGTTGGAAATAAGACATATAGTGATCTTGATGTTATTTCATGTAAATTGAATAACTTTTTTGCAAATGTGGGTTCTTCTCTGTCAAATAAAATAGGGAAAACTGATGGAAATCCGCTGCATCCAAGGCATTCTGCTTCAGTTTGATCCTCCTGACGTAATAGAGGTGATGGGGGTAATTAGTAACTTAAATATATCAGCAGCAGGTCATGATGAGATTGGTGCCTCTGGTGAAATTAGTGTCTTCCTTGATTACTGAGTCTCTAACAAAACAGTAGCAGTGAAACGTTTGGACACATCTACTCATTCCAGGCTTTTTCTTATTTTTAAACTATTTTCTACATTGTAGAATATTAGTAAAGACATCAAAACTATGAAATAACACATATGGAATCATGTAGTAACCAAACAAGTGTTAAACAAATCAAAATATATTTTATATTTGAGATTCTTCAAATTAGCCAAATTTTGCCTTGATGACAGCTTTACACACTCTTGGCATTATCTCAACCAGCTTCACAAGGTAGTCACTTGGAATGCATTAAAATTAACAGGTGCGCCTTGTTAAAGTTCATTTGTAGAATTTATGTCACACTATGATCGTCACCTGTCTTTGTGCTTGTCTCCACCCCCATCTTCCCCATTATCCCAGTGTATTTATACCTGTGTTCTCTGTTTGTCTGTTGCCTGCTCGTTTTGTTTCGTCAAGCCTACCAGCGTTTTTTCCTGTGCTCCTGTCTTTCTCTAGTTCCTGTTTTCTAGTTTTCCCGGTTTTGACCATTTTGCCTGCCCTGACCCTGAGCCTGCCTGCCGTTCTGTAACTTGTCACACCACTCTGGATTACTGACCTCTGCCTGCCCTTGACCTGTCGTTTGTCTACCTCCCTGTTTTTGTAATACACTTTTGTTACTTCGAAACTGTCTGCATCTGGGTCTTCTCCTGAGACTTGACAGTTTGAGCCAATCAGTTGTGTTGTGACAAGGTAGGGGTGGTATACAGAAGATAGTCCTATTTGGTAAAATACCATGTCCATATTATGCCAAGAACAGCGCAAATAAGTAAAGACAAATTACAGTCCATCCTTACTTTAAGGCAGGAAGGTCAGTCAATCCGGAAAATTTCAAGAACTTTAAAAGTTTCTTCAAGTGCAGTCGCAAAAACCATCAAGCGCTACGATGAAACTGGATCTCGTGAGGACCACAACAAGATAGGAAGACCCAGACTTACCTCTGGTGCTGACGATAAGTTCATTAGATTTACCAGCCTCAGAAATTGCAGCCCAAATATATGCTTCACAGAGTTCAAGTAACAGACACATCTCAACATCAACTGTTCAGAGGAGACTGCTTGAATCTGTCCTTCATGGTCGAATTGCTGCAAATAAACCACTACTAAAGGACACCAATAAGAAGAAGAGACTTGCTTGGGCCAAGAAACACGAGCAATGGACATTAGACCAGTGGAAATTTTAGATTTTTGGTTCCAACTGCTGTGTCTTTGTGAGACGCAGAGTTGGTGAATGCATCATCTCTGCATGTGTGGCTCCCACCGTGAAGCATGGAGGAGGAGGTGTGATGGTGTGGTGGTGCATTGCTGGTGACACTGTCTGTGATTTATTTTGAATTCAAGGCACACTTAACCAGCATGTGTCATGTGTCAGTGTGCAGCGGGTAGGACAGAGTCAGGCGCAGGACACAGAACTGAGTAAAAATGTACTTTACTCGAATAAATCACAAACTAATTCCATACAGGGAAAACAATCCAGCTCGACACAAAAGAGCGACCACATAACAAAGAACAAACACGCACAAAACCATGTGGGAAACAGAGGTTAAATAGGGAATAAATTATAACGTAATGGAAACCAGATGTGTACAATCAAGACAAAACAAATGGACAAAGAAAAGTAGATCGGTGGCAGCTAGAAAGCCGGTGACGTCGACCGCCAAACGCCACCCGAACAAGGAGAGGCACCAACTTCGGTGGAAGTCGTGACAGCATGGCTACCACAGCATTCTGCAGTGATACGCCATCCAATCTGGTTTGCGTTTAGTGGGACTATCATTAGTTTTTCAACAGGACAATGACCCAAAACACACCTCCAGGCTGTGTAAGGGCTATTTGACCAAGGAGAGTGATGGAGTGCTACATCATATGGCCTGACCTACACAATCACCCGACCTCAACCAAATTGAGATGGTTTGGGATGAGTTGGACTGCAGAATGAAGGAAAAGCAGTTAATAAGTCCTCAGCATATGTGGGGACACCTTCAAGACTGTTGGTACAGTATTCCTCATGAAGCTGGTTCAGATAATGCCAAGAGTGTGCAAAGCTGTCATCAAGGCAAAGGGTGGCCACTTTGAAGAATCTAAAATATTGAACATATTTTGATTTGTTTAACACTTTTTTGGTTACTACATGATTCCGTATGTGATATTTCATAGTGTTGATGTCTTCACTATTATTCTACAATGTAGAAAACAGCGAAAATAAAGGAAAAAACATGAATGAGTAGGTGTGTTCAAATGTTTGACTGGTACTGTACATTTAAACAATATATATATATATATATATATATATATATATATATATACATACACTGCTCAAAAAAATAAAGGGAACACTTAAACAACACAATGTAACTCCAAGTCAATCACACTTCTGTGAAATCAAACTGTCCACTTAGGAAGCAACACTGATTGACAATACATTTCACTTGCTGTTGTGCAGATGGAATAGACAACAGGTGGAAATTATAGGCAATTAGCAAGACACCCCCAATAAAGGAGTGGTTCTGCAGGTGGTAACCACAGACCACTTCTCAGTTCCTATGCTTCCTGGCTGATGTTTTGGTCACTTTTGAATGCTGGCGGTGCTTTCACTCTAGTGGTAGCATGAGACGGAGTCTACAACCCACACAAGTGGCTCAGGTAGTGCAGCTCATCCAGGATGGCACATCAATGCGAGCTGTGGCAAGAAGGTTTGCTGTGTCTGTCAGCGTAGTGTCCAGAGCATGGAGGCGCTACCAGGAGACAGGCCAGTACATCAGGAGACGTGGAGGAGGCCGTAGGAGGGCAACAACCTAGCAGCAGGACCGCTACCTCTGCCTTTGTGCAAGAAGGAGCAGGAGGAGCACTGCCAGAGCCCTGCAAAATGACCTCCAGCAGGCCACAAATGTGCATGTGTCTGCTCAAACGGTCAGAAACAGACTCCATGAGGGTGGTATGAGGGCCCGACGTCCACAGGTGGGGGTTGTGCTTACAGCCCAACACCGTGCAGGACGTTTGGCATTTGCCAGAGAACAACAAGATTGGCAAATTCGCCACTGGCGCCCTGTGGTCTTCACAGATGAAAGCAGGTTCACACTGAGCACGTGACAGACATGAGAGTCTGGAGACGCCGTGGAGAACGTTCTGCTGCCTGCAACATCCTCCAGCATGACCGGTTTGGCGGTGGGTCAGTCATGGTGTGGGGTGGCATTTCTTTGGGGGGCCACACAGCCCTACATGTGCTCGCCAGAGGTAGCCTGACTGCCATTAGGTACCAAGATGAGATCCTCAGACCCCTTGTGAGACCATATGCTGGTGCGGTTGGCCCTGGGTTCCTCCTAATGCAAGACAATGCTAGACCTCATGTGGCTGGAGTGTGTCAGCAGTTCCTGCAAGAGGAAGGCATTGATGCTATGGACTGGCCCGCACATTCCCCAGACCTGAATCCAATTGATTCGGGACATCATGTCTCGCTCCATCCACCAACGCCACGTTGCACCACAGACTGTCCAGGAGTTGGCGGATGCTTTAGTCCAGGTCTGGGAGGAAATCCCTCAGGAGACCATCCGCCACCTCATCAGGAGCATGCCCAGGCATTGTAGGGAGGTCATACAGGCACGTGGAGGCCACACACACTGCTGAGCCTCATTTTGACTTGTTTTAAGGACATTACATCAAAGTTAGATCAGCCTATAGTGTGGTTTTCCACTTTAATTTTGAGTGTGACTCCAAATCCAGACCTCCATGGGTGGATAAATTGGATTTCCATTGATTGTTTTAGTGTGATTTTGTTGTCAGCACATTCAACTATGTAAAGAAAAAAGTATTTAATAAGATTATTTCATTCATTCAGATCTAGGATGTGTTATTTTAGTGTTCCCTTTATTTTTTTGAGCAGTGTGTATATATATATATATATATATAGTGATTACTGATCAATTAATTTAAACATTTATAATTAATAGGTTTTGTTATCTGTTTTTATTTGTGTACTTATTGTGTTTTTGTGGTATGGTTTTCATATCAGCCCTTGGGCTTCCAACCACCTGCACCGTTTATTGTAATCTGTTTTTATCTATATTGTTGTCTATCACATGACTTCTTTAATGCAAATAAATAATACTAATACATGCTTCCACATGATCTAGGAGAGAGTCGGCTAACTGCAGGGGAAACACCCTCTACGTGCTGGGGACTCACTGAATAATTCAAAGATAAAGTAACAGCAATGGCTGACGTTCATAACAGCACTAAACGTAGAGAACAGACGATTATTACAGGGAGCAGAGACTCATTCGCTCTGTAATGTAACCTTACTTATATAGCCTGTAATGGTTTTCCAGTCACCAAGGTATGTTTCAGAATGGCCTGCCATCTACATCAGTTTTATATGACAAGGACAAGTGTGTATGTGTGTGCGTGCGCACCCATGCATATGCATGTGCACCCCTGTAAAGTCATCATAGTCCCTACGCTGTAACCAAGGAAGAGAAGGCCATGGTGAAAGTGTCTCTGGCAGTAAAATGTACCTGTTCCTATCCATCACAATAAACAGTCGTATTCACAGTCTGAAACTCACCCATTAAACACTGTTGTTGTCGGGGGCAAATTCCAAAGCAATTAGATGGCAGCTTCATTAGAGAGAGTGTGACTGGCAATTAAGCTGTACTGCATGACAGTAAGGGGCAAACCCGGGAAAGGGGAGCAGAGCCATACAAAGCTATGGTATTTTATTGAATCAGTAATTCCATCTCTCAAGTCTATAATAGCTCTTGAAAACAAACTGTTGTTTTTTTTCAGTTGAATTAAAGAGAGGTTTATCATTCTCTGTTTTGATTTATTTTTCATTGAAGAACCCTGGACTCCAACAGCTTTCACACTTCTTAATTACTCATCCTTTATTTAACGAGGCAAGTCAGTTAAGAACAAATTCTTATTTTCAATGACAGCCTAGGAATAGTGGATTACCTGCCTTGTTCAAGGGCAGAGCAACAGATTTTTACCTTGTATGCTTGGGGATTTGATCTTGCAACCTTTCGGTTACTAGTCCAACACTAACCACTGGGCTACCTGCCACCCAAAAGACTGCTACAGGGAGCAGAGACTCATTCGGTCTGTAATGTAACCTTACTTATATAGCCTGTAATGGTTTTCCAGTCACATTCACTGCACTTGCACCAGAAATTCTGGCTGAATACAATGGTGTTGGGAGGGTAATTCATATTCAACATGTTCATTTTTCCACTGTGCGGATGGATAACCTACATGGATGTGAATGACACCTGACGAGGAAGATTTCTAATCCCTTTACTTCACAGCATGCAGAGCACAGCTGATTATGGAGAATATATTTTCACTGTATAATATATTAATATAATGTATTTGTACTGCAGAATATATTTGTACTATAGAATATATTTGTACTAAAAAATATAGTCACTGTGGAAAATAGAGGTACTGTAGAATATATTTGTACTATAGACTATAGAGGTACTGTAGAATATAGAGGTACTGTAGAATATATTTGTATTATAGAATATATTTGTACTATAGAATATAGATGCACTATATAATATATTTCTGCTAGAGAATATAGAGGTACTGTAGAATATAGAGGTTCTGTGGAATATAGATGTACTTTAGAATATAGAGGGACAATAGAATATATGTGTACTATATAATACAGAGGTACTATAGAATATATTTGTAATATAAAATACAGAGGTACTACAGAATACCAATTCAGTTAAGCCAGAGTACATCCTGTCTTGGGGTGTGAAGAGTCTACCTCATACAGAGAAACACACTCAGTCAGTCTAATAAGTTATTACCCATCATAAAACACATATTTTTAGATGATTCCTCTGAATTGCATTAACTCTGGTGGAAAATGGACAAAATAATTGAATTTCCTTATTCCGCCTTGTGGACCTATAGAGTTGAACGCTGTGAGGTACTTAACGCCCAGGGAACAAAACTAAATGAATAAAGAACACCATTTCCCTCGCACGTGTTTGATATCACTTGTCTACCTATTGAATAATGGACCTCCCTGTTCTTGTCATGGCAGCTTGGCCCAATCTGTGATACCAGACACCATATGGGCAGGAAGTTGAGGGAATATTCATAACTCTTCTACACAACCTGCTCCATAAATCTCCTCTTTCTTCTCCTATCCTCACCACAGACAACCAATCACAGGAGAGCTGAGAGAGAGAGAGAAAGAGAGAGAGAGCAGTGCATGTCGTACTGTAGTCTGGAGTGGCATAGCATTACTCTTCCAGGGGTTGCCTCAGCTGGGTTCTCTTTAGTAAGTCATGGGTCGTGGAGCTCAGTCTGTGATATCACAGCAGAAGCTTCCTCTCTCTCTATCTCTCCACCAGCCCTGGCTGGTCTCATAGACTAGACATAACATAGTAAAAGAAAAACACTTTTTGTGTTATTACATACAGCCGGGAATAACTATTGGATATCAGAGCGGCGGTAACTCACCAACACTACTAGCATTATGACCAGGAATGCGACTTTTCCGAAGTGGATGCTTTGTTCGCACCGCTCAGGGCAATTGAACTGATTTCAGAAGCCGACCCAAAACAACGCCGGCGGAGGAGAGGTACTCGGAGTGGTCTTCTAGTCCAACTGAGGAGGTGTGCAACCTACCCACCGCTTCCGAGTATATACTGTAACTCTCTAATGTTCAGTCTCTGGATAATAAAGTTGACGAGCTCAGGGCGAGGGTTTCTTTCCAGATAGACATCAGGGATTGTAAAATACTTTGTTTCAAGGAAAACTCTCTCGGGATATACTGTCTGAGTCGGCCCAACCAGCTGGGTTGGACCGACAGGAATAAATAGACAGGAATAAATATCTCTCCGGGAAGAAGAAATGCGGGGGTGTATGTTTCATGATTAACGACTCATTGTGTAATTATGATTAACAACTCATTGTGTAATTGTGATAACATACAAGTCCTTTTGTTCACACAATCTAGAATACCTTACAATGAAATGCCGGCCGTATTATCTCCCAAGATAATTTTCTTTGGTCACAGTCACGGCCGTGTATATCCCCCCTCAAGCCGATACTACGACGGCCCTCAAAGAACTTCACTGGACTTTATGCAAACTGGAAACCACATACAGTGGGGAAAAAAAGTATTTGATCCCCTGCTGATTTTGTACGTTTGCCCACTGACAAAGAAAGGATCAGTCTATAATTTTAATGGTGAGTTTATTTGAACAGTGAGAGACAGAATAACAACAAAAATATCCAGAAAAATGCATGTCAGAAATGTTATAAATTGATTTGCATTTTACTGAGGGAAATAAGTATTTGACGCCCTCTCAATCAGAAAGATTTCTGGATCCCAGGTGGCTTTTATATTGGTAACAAGCTGAGATTAGGAGCACACTCTTAAAGGGAGTGCTCCTAACCACAGCTTGTTACCTGTAAAAAAGACACCTGTCCGCAGAAGCAATCAATCAATCAGATTCCAAACTCTCCACCATGGCCAAGACCAAAGAGCTCTCCAAGGATGTCAGGGACAAGATTGTAGACCTACACAAGGCTGGAATGGGCTACAAGACCATCGCCAAGCAGCTTGGTAAGAAGGTGACAACATCTGGTGCGATTATTCGCAAATGGAAGAAACACAAAAGAACTGTCAATCTCCCTCGGCCTGGGGCTCCATGCAAGATCTCAGTTGTTGCAATGATTTGCAATGATCATGAGAACGGTGAGGAATCAGCCCAGAACTACACGGGAGGATCTTGTCAATGATCTCAAGGCAGCTGGGACCATAGTCACCAAGAAAACAATTGGTAACACACTACGCCGTGAAGGACTGAAATCCTGCAGCAACCGCAAGGTCACCCTGCTCAAGAATACATATACTTGCCCGTCTGAAGTTTGCCAATGAACATCTGAATGACTCAGAGGACAACTGGTGAAAGTGTTGTGGTCAGATGAGACCAAAATGGAGCTCTTTGACATCAACTCAACTCGCAGTGTTTGGAGGAGGAGGAATGCTGCCTATGACCCCAAGAACACCATCTCCACCGTCAAACATGGAGGTGGAAACATTATGCTTTGGGGGTGTTTTTCTGCTAAGGGGACAGGACAACTTCACCATATCATTTGACGGGGCCATGTACTGTCAAATCTTGGGTGAGAACCTCCTTCCCTCAGCCAGGGCATTGAAAATGGGTCGTGGATGGGCATTCCAGCATGACAATGACCCAAAACACATGGCCAAGGCAACAAAGGAGTGGCTCAAGAAGAAGCACATTAAGGTCCTGGAGTGGCCTAGCCAGTCTCCAGACCTTAATCCCATAGAAAATCTGTGGAGGGAGCTGAAGGTTCAAGTTGCCAAACGTCAGCCTCGAAACCTTAATGACTTGTAGAAGATCTGCAAAGAGGAGTGGGACAAAATCCCTCCTGAGATGTGTGCAAACCTGGTGGCCAACTACAAGAAACGTCTGACCTCTGTGATTGCCAACAAGGGTTTTGCCACCAAGTACTAAGTCATGTTTTGCAGAGGGGTCAAATACTTATTTCCCTCATTAAAATGCAAATCCTTTTATAACATTTTTGACGTGTTTTTCTGGATTTTTTTGTTGTTATTCTGTCTCTCACTGTTCAAATAAACCTACCATTAAAATTATAGACTGATCATTTCTTTGTCAGTTTTCGAACGTACAAAATTAGCAGGGGATCAAATACTTTTTTCCCCCACTGTATCCTGAGGCAGCATTTATTGTAGCTGGAAATTTTAGCAAAGCAAATCTGTGGAAAAGTCTGCCGAAGTTCTATCAACATATTGACTGTAGTACTCGCGCTACTAAAACACTGGACCACTGTTTCTCCAACTTCCACGATTCCTACAAGGCCCTCTCACGTCCTCCTTTTGTGCAAATCTGACCACGACTCCATTTTGCTCCTCCCTTCCTATAGGCAGAAACTCAATCAAGAAGTTCCCACGCCAAGGACTATTCAATGCTGGTCTGACCAATTGGAATCCACGCTTCAAGATTATTTTGAGCACACGGACTGGGATATGTTCTGGGTAGCTTCAGAGAATGATATTGACAAATATACTGATACAGTATATTATCAGGAAGTGTATAGGAGATGTTGTACCCACTGTGACTATTAAAACCTACCCTAAACAGAAACCGTGGATAGATGGCAGCATTCACGCATAACTGAAAGCATGAACCATCGCATTTAACCATGGCAAGGTGACTGGGAATATGGCAGAATGCAAACAGTGTAGTTATTCCCTCTGCAAAGCAATCAAACAGGCAACTCGTCACTATAGAGACAAGGAGGAGTCGCAATTCAACGGCTCAGACATGAGACGTATATGGCAGGGTCTACAGACAATCACAGACTACAAAAGGAAAACCAGCCACGTCTTGAACACTGACGTCTTGCTTCCAGACAAGCTAAATACCTTCTTCGCCCACTTTGAGGATAACACAGTGCTACCAACGTGGCCTGCTACCAAGAACTGTGGGCTCAACTTCTCCATGACCGACGTGAGTAAGACATTTAAACGTGTTAACCCTCGCAAGCCTGCCAGCCCAGACAACATCCCTAGCCGCATCTTCAAAGCATGCACAAACCAGCTGGCTGTTGTGTTTATGGACATATTCAATCTCTTCCTATCCCAGTCTGCTTCAAGATGGCCACCTTTGCTCCTGTACTCAAAAAAGCAAAGGTAACTGAGCTAAATGGATATCGCCAAGTAGCACTCACTTCTGTCATCATGACGTGCTTTGAGAGACTAGTAAATGATCATATCACCTCTACCTTACCTGTCACCCTAGACCCACTTCAATTTGCTTCCCGCCCCAATAGATCACACACGACACAATAGCCATCACACTGCACACTGCCCTATCTCATCTGGACAAGAGGAAAACCTATGTAAGAATGCTGTTCATTGACTATAGCTCAGCACTCAACACCATAGTACCCTCCAAGCTCATAATTAAGCTCGAGGCCCTGTGTCTGAACTCCACCCTATGCAAATGAGTCCTGGACTTACTGACGGCCGCCCGCAGTTGGTGAAGGTTGGAATAAACACCACCACTTCGCTGATCCTCAACACTGGGGCCCCACAAAGGTGCGTGCTCAGCCCCCTCCTGTACTCCCTGTTCACCCATGACTGCGTTGCCAAGCACACCTCCAACTCAATCAAGTTTGCAGACAGCACAACAGTAGTAGGCCTGATTACCAACAATGACGAGACAGCCTACAGGGAGGAGGTGAGGGCTCTGGGAGTGTGGTGCCAGGAAAATAACCTCTCAGTCAACATCAACAAAACAAAGGAGATGATAGTGGACTTCAGTGTGGTGAAGAAGGTGCAACAGCGCCTCTTCAACCTCAGGAGGCTGAAGAAATGTGTCTTGGCACCTAAAACCCTCACAAACTTTTACAGCTGCACAATTGTGAGCGTTCTGTCGGGCTGTATCGCCGCCTGGTACGGCAACTGCACCGCCCGCAACCGCATGGCTCTTTCAGAGGGTGGTGCGGTCTGCCCAACACATCAATGGGGGCACACTGCTTGCCCTCCAGGACACCTACAGCACCCAATGTCACAGGAAGGCCAAAAACATCATCAAGGGCAACAACCACCCAAGCCACCACCTGTTCTCCCCACTATCATCCAGAAGGCAGGTAGCAGTTAATTCACTGTTCCTAGGCCGTCATTGAAAATAAGAATTTGTTCTTAACTGACTTGCCTAGTTAAATAAAGATAAAAAAATACATGTAAAAAAAGGTGAAGTCACTACAGGTCCATCAAAGCTGAGACCGAGAGACTGCAAAACAGCTTCTATCTCAATAGCCATCACTAGCACATAGAGGCTGCTGCCTATATGTAAACTTGAAATCACTAGCCACTTTAATAAATGGAACACCAGTCACTGTAATGTTTACATATCTTGCATTATTCATCTCATATGTATATCCTGTAATCTATACTATTCTACTGTATCTTAGTCTATGCCGCCCTGACATTCCTCGTCCATATATTTATATATTCTTAATTCAATTCTTTTACTTAGATTTGTGCGTATTGGGTATATGTTGTGAAATTATTAGGTATTACTTGTTAGATATTACTGCACTGTTGGAGCCAGAAACACAAGCATTTCGCAACACCCGCGATGACAATAACATTTTATTTTGTTTTATTTGCAGCAAGACAATGATGTAAAACACACAATCAAATGGAAATGGTTAAACATGAAAATGGTTAATCAAATGAAAATGTTTAAAAATGAAAATGGTTAAACATGAAAATGGTTAAAAATGGTTAAAGAGCAGCAAATTTGTAGTTTTGAAATGGCCTAGTCAAAGTCCAGACCTAATCCTAATTGAGAAGTGGTGGTAGAACTTAAAATGAACAGTTCATGCTTGAAAACCCACAAATGTCACTGAGTTAAAGCAGTTCTGCATGCAACAGTGGGACAAAATTCCTCCACAGCGATGTGAGAGACTGATCAACAACTACAGCAAGCATTTGGTTGCAGTCACTGATGCTAGAGGTGGCACAACAAGTTATTTAGTGCAAGGGGGCAATTACTTTTTCACAGAGGGGAATTGGGTGCCTAACTTTGCCTAACTTTGTTAATTTAATAAATAAAATCAGTATATAAACTCAGGTTCTGTTTATCTAATATTATGTTTTGGTTGAAGATCTGACAACATTCAGTATGAAAAATATGCAAACATTTTGAATATCAGAAAGGGGGCAAATACTTTTTCCCAGCACTGTATGTTACGTTTTGCATGGTTACATAAGACAGAAGGTTACTTAAGGCAAAAACTAAAGGAGGGTGGTTGGTCTGGGTGGATGGGTAGGCGTATAATGTGAATGTCTAGCAATCTCATCACGGACAACTTTAGCATTTAAGCTAATTTGCAACTACTTGCCACTTTTTAACTACTTACCATGTTAGCTAACCCTTTCCTTAACCATAACCTTAATCCTTTATTAACCTAACTTCTAACCTTTACCTAAACTTAACCCTAACCTTAACCCATAACTCTAACCCCTAACTCTAACCCCTAGCCTGACTAACGTTAGCCACCTAGCTAATGTTAGTATTAGCCACCTAGCTAACGTTAACCACAACAAATTGTCATTCGTAACATATCAAGCGTATTGCAAATTCATAACAAATTGTACAAATTGCAATTTGTAGCATATCATATGAATTGTAATCACAACATATCATATGAATTGTAATATGCAACATGTTAATAATTGTAATTTGTAACATATCATATGAAATGGATGATCTACAAATGAATACCACACCAAGCGTAACATATCATAGTGATTTGACTGGCTCTGATTGTTAAGTTATGTCTACACCTGAGTCCAGGATGACCAGCCAGCCAGGTAGCGGTACAGTCTGCTTCTCATTACCATTCACTGTACTTTGGTGGAGTCGTAATATCCTCAATTGTTTTTCCTCCAGTCTCTACAGGCTCACTTCAATCTCTGACTCCCTCCGTAGAGTTCTACATTTGGGGTTAGTTATGGAGGCTGTCTCAGCAGGATGGGGGGAGAGTGAGAGCAGTAATTTGTTGGGTTCTTGTCTGTGGAGCACATTCATGCATAATGACTTCCCTGAGAATGATGAGGAAGATCTGAATACCATCCAGGGCTTTATGGAGGGGGTTGGGATGAGGGGGATCTGAATACCATGCAGGACCTTATGGAGGGGGTTGGGATGAGGAGGATCTGAACACCATGCAGGGCCTTATGGAGGGGGTTGGGATGAGGAGGATCTGAATACCATGCAGGGCCTTATGGAGGGGGTTGGGCTGACGGGGATCTGAATAACATGCAGGGCTTTATGGAGGGGGTTGGGATGAGGAGGATCTGAATACCATGCAGGGCTTTATGGAGGGGGTTGGGATGAGGAGGATCTGAATACCATCCAGGGCTTTATGGAGGGGGTTGGGATGAGGGGGATCTGAATACCATGCAGGGCCTTATGGAGGGGGTTGGGATGAGGAGGATCTGAATACCATCCAGGGCTTTATGGAGGGGGTTGGGATGAGGGGGATCTGAATACCATGCAGGGCCTTATGGAGGGGGATGGGATGAGGAGGATCTGAATACCATGCAGGGCCTTATGGAGGGGGTTGGGATGAGGGGGATCTGAATACCATGCAGGGCTTTATGGAGGGGGTTGGGATGAGGAGGATCTGAATAACACCCAGGGCTTTATGGAGGGGGTTGGGATGAGGGGGATCTGAATACCATGCAGGGCTTTATGGAGGGGGTTGGGCTGACGGGGATCTGAATAACATGCAGGGCCTTATGGGGGTTGGGATGAGGAGGATCTGAATACCATGCAGGGCCTTATGGAGGGGGTTGGGATGAGGAGGATCTGAATACCATGCAGGGCCTTATGGAGGGGGTTGGGATGAGGAGGATCTGAATACCATGCAGGGCTTTATGGAGGGGGTTGGGATGAGGGGGATCTGAATACCATGCAGGGCCTTATGGAGGGGGTTGGGATGAGGAGGATCTGAATACCATGCAGGGCCTTATGGAGGGGGTTGGGATGAGGAGGATCTGAATACCATGCAGGACCTTATGGAGGGGGTTGGGATGAGGAGGATCTGAATACCATGCAGGGCCTTATGGAGGGAGATGCAGTCTGTCCCGAGGAGGGAGGACATTGAGTGGGTGACACCTCCGTAATCTGTCATCCACCCTACATCTTCACCATATCAAAGCTGATATAAATGGGCTCAGGACAACACTAGTCCAGGGGTACTCAACTCTTACCCTATGAGGTCCGGATCCTGATGGTTTTCTGTTCTACCTGATAATGAATTGCACCCATCTGGTGTGCCAGGCCTAAATCAGTCCCTGATTAGAAGGGAACAATGAGAACAAGCACTGGAACTGGCTTCGAGGTCCAGAGTTGAGTTTGAGGGCTCTAGTCCATATCAAGGGGACTCTATAATCACGAGCTCAACGGATTACAAGACCGTTGAATAAGTCTACAGTATTTAGTCATGTTGTCACATGGGCTAGCAATGTGATGCCGTGTTCAGTGATTTTATATACATATCGGGTTGTTCCATCGGAACCGCATGCTAAGTTAATGATGTGTCCTCTAGCAATGCATTTTATTGACATTGCCTCGAAGTGTGTTCTGCTGTACAAGTTTAAATGGATTGAACTTGCTCTGAAAAGGTGTGAGCTAAAGCGATACAGTCTCCAAATGTACTAATTTAGAGGTAATAAGGGGTGATCATGAAGTCTACCAATAAAGTCCATCAAAGACCAGCTGTTGAGAGACATCCAATGACATTGGACTGACATACTAACTAAATCAGGACAACACTTTAACAAATGGATCACTAGTCACTTTAAACAATACCACTTTAATAATGTTTATGTATCTTACATTACTCATATCATATGTATATACTGTATTTTATACCATCTACTGCGTCTTGCCTATGTCGCTCGGCCATCACTCATCCATATATTTATATGTACATATTCTCATTCACCCATTTTAGATTTGTGTGTATTATTGAGTTGTTGGGGAATTGTTAGATTACATGTTAGATATTACTGCAGTGTCGGAACCAGAAGCACAAGCATTTCGCTACACTCGCATTAACATCTGCTAACCATGTGCATGTGACCAATAACATTTGATTTGATTTGATTGGAATTGGCTGAAGTTGTGCCATCTCCAATTGCAGCATATCTATAAACATTTGATCCATTCCACACTGATCTCATCACATTCATGGATAAAATTACTATTTTCAAATGGGATATACTATTTTTGAATGGGATAGGGGGCTGTAATTCGGTATGCGTGGCTGTGCGGCTGCAGAGCTTGTGCTTGGCTATGGGATGATTGGTCCGTCTGCACATAGCACACAGCCAGGAGATAAATGGCCTTATTACACTAGGGGAGGTCACTGGCCTCCATTTCACCAGGAGGCAAAGATAGCTGGGATTTCACACTGGGTCTACTTTCCCACCAGAGTTACAGATTACAATTCAGACACAAAATATTCTGCCTCAAACCTTTTTCCAAATTACAATTCAGACACTGGAGATATTCTGCCTCAACCCTTTTACAGATTACAATTCAGACACTGGAGATATTCTGCCTCAACCCTTTTACAGATTACAATTCAGACACTGGAGATATTCTGCCCATGCTTTTACAGATTACAATTCAGACACTGGAGATATTCTGCCTCAACCCTTTTACAGATTACAATTCAGACACTGGAGATATTCTGCCTCAACCCTATTACAGATTACAATTCAGACACTGGAGATATTCTGCCTCAACCCTTTTACAGATTACAATTCAGACACTGGAGATATTCTGCCTCAACCCTTTTACAGATTACAATTCAGACACTGGAGATATTCTGCCCATGCTTTTACAGATTACAATTCAGACACTGGAGATATTCTGCCCATGCTTTTACAGATTACAATTCAGACACTGGAGATATTCTGCCTCAACCCTTTTACAGATTACAATTCAGACACTGGAGATATTCTGCCTCAACCCTATTACAGATTACAATTCAGACACTGGAGATATTCTGCCTCAACCCTTTTACAGATTACAATTCAGACACTGGAGATATTCTGCCTCAACCCTTTTACAGATTACAATTCAGACACTGGAGATATTCTGCCCATGCTTTTACAGATTACAATTCAGACACTGGAGATATTCTGCCTCAACCCTTTTACAGATTACAATTCAGACACTGGAGATATTCTGCCTCAACCCTATTACAGATTACAATTCAGACACTGGAGATATTCTGCCTCAACCCTTTTACAGATTACAATTCAGACACTGGAGATATTCTGCCTCAACCCTTTTACAGATTACAATTCAGACACTGGAGATATTCTGCCCATGCTTTTACAGATTACAAATCAGACCCTGGAGATATTCTGCCCATGCTTTTACAGATTACAATTCAAACACTGTAGATATTCTGCCCATGCTTTTACAGATTACAATTCAGACACTGGAGATATTCTGCCTCAACCCTTTTACAGATTACAATTCAGACACTGGAGATATTCTGCCTCAACCCTATTACAGATTACAATTCAGACACTGGAGATATTCTGCCTCAACCCTTTTACAGATTACAATTCAGACACTGGAGATATTCTGCCTCAACCCTTTTACAGATTACAATTCAGACACTGGAGATATTCTGCCCATGCTTTTACAGATTACAATTCAGACACTGGAGATATTCTGCCTCAACCCTTTTACAGATTACAATTCAGACACTGGAGATATTCTGCCTCAACCCTATTACAGATTACAATTCAGACACTGGAGATATTCTGCCTCAACCCTTTTACAGATTACAATTCAGACACTGGAGATATTCTGCCTCAACCCTTTTACAGATTACAATTCAGACACTGGAGATATTCTGCCCATGCTTTTACAGATTACAATTCAGACACTGGAGATATTCTGCCTCAACCCTTTTACAGATTACAATTCAGACACTGGAGATATTCTGCCTCAACCCTATTACAGATTACAATTCAGACACTGGAGATATTCTGCCTCAACCCTTTTACAGATTACAATTCAGACACTGGAGATATTCTGCCTCAACCCTTTTACAGATTACAATTCAGACACTGGAGATATTCTGCCCATGCTTTTACAGATTACAAATCAGACCCTGGAGATATTCTGCCCATGCTTTTACAGATTACAATTCAAACACTGTAGATATTCTGCCCATGCTTTTACAGATTACAATTCAGACACTGCAGATATTCTGCCCATGCTTTTACAGATTACAATTCAGACACTGGAGATATTCTGCCCATGCTTTTACAGATTACAAATCAGACCCTGGAGATATTCTGCCCATGCTTTTACAGATTACAATTCAAACACTGTAGATATTCTGCCTCAACCCTTTTACAGATTACAATTCAGACACTGGAGATATTCTGCCCATGCTTTTACAGATTACAATTCAGACACTGCAGATATTCTGCCTCAACGGGTTTTCCCTTTCTTTTTTTCTCCTTTGACCCTGACGATGGTCCCAATTTAATGAGGATTGGTATGTGTACTTGTTCTTATAAAATGAATATCTTAATCTCAAAATCCCCATATTCCTGCCTGCTTCTTCATTAGTATTAAATCCACTATGGTATACCAGATGTTGCAACATACAGACACCAAATTGGAATAGCTGGGAGCCTCTCTCATGCAGAGGCAGAATAGTGAGGAGATTGTCTGTCTAAAAACCCATCCTTCATGTAAAGGTGCGTGAAATGAGAGTCTGGCCGGGGAGAAAATAGTCACTTTAGAAGGAGCTGCTCATCCATCGCTCAGTGTGAGCACGCGCTGCACAATCTAAGAGCTTGGTCAATGTTATTAAAGTCAGGAATCCTGTGCATTAATGATCTCCTATGGATGGTAGGAGAGTGTGTACACAACAGGGAGCAGGAGCGACAGCAGAGAGATGCGAGTCGAGGAATTAGTGAGAGACAGGAGATAGAGAGGGTGAGATAATGAGAGAAAGAACGATGGAGCAGTGGCGGGCTGACGAGCAGGAGAGGAGGAATCATTAAATGGATGGTGGTGGTGGTGAGGAGCGAGGCTGGCTCTTTGAAGACAGGCGCACGCCGCTAAGCAGGAGCCCTGAGAGCTAACAACGCTGATGGGCTGCAGGGAGCGTCTCCCAGCCTTCTCACGGATGGATCGGAACAGCAGCACAAAGATTAGAGGTTCCCTTAATCTGACAAAGGGGATTAAACGCTGACAGAGGACAAGAGGAGGGAGAGGAAGGCTCCTGTGGAGGGGTAGATGAATTATTAACACCTCTCCTCAGACTAGTGATCTGGGTCTTTAACCCAAAATCACAGACCGATGCTCCAGACACATGCTGGGGTGTTGAGATGAGCCTTATCTGTCATCACACAACCCCCTGGACTTTGAGAGAGGGATCGAAGATACACCCTACCTCCTCCTCTCCATCCCTCAGTTTGGCTTAAACACTTTCGTACTGTACATCCTGATAGTGTCCCATCTGGAAATGCACACCCTGTGAAACTTAACACACACTGGCGGACCATAGTCTGCACACGCACACGCACGTGGGCGCACACACACACACACACACATGCACACGCTGGCAGACCACAGTCTGCACTCTCACATACACACAGCCCCATATCAGCACAAAAAGTTGTTTAAAGGGATATCTCTGACATGGCACGATACCTACTCCAGATCATCAATGAAGTGTTTCATATTTTCAGGTCAACTTCCTCTGAATGAGACCTCAATAGCCAGTGTGAGTGAAGACTCATCTCCAGGGAGACAAAAATAAAACACAAAAGTGCAGGGAGATATTTCAAGCCAAACTTAAAAGCTTGGAGGATCAAATCAGGACAGCGGAGTCAATCACCACCTTCCGGAGACACCTGAAACCCCACCTCTTTAAGGAATACCTAGGATAGGATAAAGTAATCCTTCTAACCCCCCCCCCCCCCCCCCTTAAAAGATTTAGATGACTATTGTAAAGTGGTTGTTCCACTGGATATCATAAGGTGAATGCACCAATTTGTAAGTCGCTCTGGATAAGAGCGTCTGCTAAATGACTTAAATGTAATGTAAATGTAAATCAAATGTTAAATTAAGAAATAATACATAAAAAAAACACAATGAATTAGCAAAAAGACATCTTGCTACCACCCAAACGTGTTCTCTGTCTTGTGGCAAGGGCAACATGGGATGGTAGTGACGGGAAATGGCATCCATGTTTTCACCACTGTCCCACCCAAGATGATCTCACATTGGTGCCCGTTGACCTCTCATTCAGCTCAACAAACACAGAGTATGACGGATGAACCAAAGACCTCAAACCCAGACCACCAAGCCAAAGCGTCAAACATCCCAGTGTGTCATCACTTACCCCCCTTGTTCCATCTGCCTTTAGTCCTTGCCTGGTGGCTGAGCTCAGGACCGCCAAACAGCACCAAGAGAAACAAAACAAGTTCAAAAATTGAGAAAAATCCGAACTTTGCCATGGAAAACATGTCCAAGAGTTTCTCTTCGACCGAGTCCACTTTCACATGGCTGTGTTTCCCTCTGGTGCGACGCGGTTGTGGCGCATGGTAACCCACGCGTGGGCTGTCATCAGTCAGTCAGGCAGGTATCAGCAGTGGGTCTCTGGCTCTGCCATGCTGCTAGAGGCTGCTGAGGGCTGGGTGATAGCTGCTCTTCACTGGTCCTGGGGCTCTGGGCTGAGCCACATGTCTCCCCTCCTGGACGCCCCTGGCTCACCAGAGCGCACGGAGCCAGACGGAACACAAGCTACACCACGGCTCTGCTCAGCACCGTGCTCCACTGCTCTGCTCTCACTAACACACACTCTCTCTCACTGTTGCCACCGCTGTCGACTCCGACGCTGTCTCTGCTGCTGCTGCCTCTACTGCCTCTGCTGCTGCTGCCTCTGCTGCTGCTGCCTCTGCTGCTTCTGCTGCTGAATGACTTCCTGCCCTCCTCACTCTGGGTTGCTGAGGGAATACGTCTCTGAACCACACACAGCACAGCCGAGTAGAGGAGAAGAGGGAATGCAACCCACAGTCTGCCCTCTGGAGAGGAGTTTACAGGGTGGGTGTCTGCTAGTTAGAAATAACACAAACAAGCAGGCAAGATGAGTGAGGGGAGTGTGGGGGAGAGGAACGAGAGAACAGGAGAGGAGAGAGAAGAGGTAATCTCTGTGACTCCCTGATCCTAATAGCCACGGCAGCCATACAACTGCTCTTTAAAGAGCAATAAGGTTTTCACATGGAGCTGCTCGCATCTCACATCTGCCTGGCCAAGGTGAGCTGGAACAGGCTTTACTGGCGGAGTTGCACGAGGAGGAGGAGGAGAAGGAGGAAGAGGAAAGGAAGGGGGGATGAGAAGAGATCTGGTGGAAGTGCCTTTACATGGTCCCATCTCTCTCTCTCTCTCTCTCTCTCTCTCTCTCTCTCTCTCTCTCTCCTCACTCTCTCTCTCTCTCTCTCTTCTCTCTCTCTCTCTCTCTCTCGTGCATTGCGGGAAGCTCCACGTGTGCTCATGAGTTTCTCATGTTAATCAGCGGTAGAAGAGTGTGGGGTGACAGCCCCATGGGCTTTTAGCTGTGTCACTTCTCCCCTGCTGCCTGCCCACAGTATTGGTCAGAAAGCCCTGTGGGCGAACTTTGCTTTTTAATGCTTTTACACACATCCACTGTGACTGGAGAAATGTCTTGAAATTTGCCAGTGTGGTGATTGCTAGTTTGGACAACTTCACTGGTCCCTTCTATCATTTATGGTGTCATAACGTAACATGAATCAGAAATAAAGTTACATAATTGTTAAAAGCCTTTATTTTAAAAGTGTGTTTATAGTGTGATGTTCCATTTTTACTTTAAACACATTAACGCAAAAAGCCCATTTGAAATGGAAAATATCAGTCCTGGACCAAAGCACTTCATGTTGCCTAGAATGTGACCCTTTAGATCAGGTGTCCCAAACTCACTCCTGGGTTTTTTGGTTTTGGTTATTGCCCTAGCACTAAACAGCTGGTTCAAATTTCCAAATATCTGATTAAAATATCATTCTAGCTTTGATTATTTTAGTCAGCAGTGTAGCGGGGCCCAGGACCAAGTTTGGGAAATCCTGCTTTAGATAATAAAGTCTATGATATGGCCTTGCCTTTACAATTACAATAACTAGCGTTTGCAAATTAATTTATTGCAGCTGACAACTGTTTCTCACAACAGTCAGTCAGACTTTCCTAACAAAGCTGCAAGGTCGTAACAAACCAAGTTCATAAAGCATGTACTTCAGGAGGGGGAAGCACGAGTAGTCTGTCTCGAACACACACCCTGGCTTTAATGTCCTCATTACAGCTTCTGAAGGAATCCATGATTAAGTGCATAATTTTTTATACACAGTGCAAATTAATATCCTGAATCCACACATAATATTCAGACTCTGCCTCCCATCCCCCTCCTCCTTCTCCCCCTCCCCTCCCCTCTACCCTCCCCTCCCCTCCTCCTTCTCCCCCATCCCCTCCCCTTCCTCTTCCTTCTCCCCCCACCCCCCGTCCTCTTCTTACTCCTCCACTCCTTCTCCCCGTACTCCCACTACTCCCCCCACCGCCTCTCCCCCTACTCCCCCCACCCCCTCTCCCCCGTCCTCTTCTTACTCCCCCTTCCCCTCTCCCCCTACTCCTCTACTCCCCCACCCCCTCTCCCCGTCCTCTTCTTACTCCCCCTTCCCCTCCCCCTACTCCTACTACTCCCCCACCCCCTCTCCCCGTCCTCTTCTTACTCCCCCTTCCCCTCTCCCCCTACTCCCCCCACCCCCTCTCCCCGTCATCTTCTTACTCCCCCTTCCCCCCACCCCCTCTTCCCCTACTCCACCCAACCACCCCCTACTCCCCCTACTCCCCCCACCCCCCCACCCCCTCTGCCCCTACTCCACCCAACCCCCAGCCCCTATACTCCCCCTACTCCCCCCATCCCCCACCCCCTCTACTCCCACTACTCCCCCCACCCCCCCACCCCATCTCCCCCTACTCCCCCCTCTCCCCCTACTCCCCCTACCCCATCTCCCCATACTTCCCCTACTCCCCCTACTCCCCCCACCCCATCTCCCCATACTCCCCCTACTCCCCCCTCTCCCCCTCTCCCCCCACCCACCCCATCTCCCCCTACTCCCCCCTACTCCCCCTACTCCCCCCACCCCATCTCCCCCTACTCCCCCTACTCCCCCCTCTCCCCCTACTCCCCCCACCCCATCTCCCCCTACTCCCCCTACTCCCCCCTCTCCCCCTACTCCCCCCACCCCATCTCCCCCTACTCCCCCTACTCCCCCCTCTCCCCCTACTCCCCCCACCCCATCTCCCCCTACTCCCCCTACTCCCCCCTCTCCCCCTACTCCCCCCCAACCCATCTCCCCCTCTCCCCCCTACTCCCCCCTCTCCCCCTACTCCCCCCACCCCATCTCCCCCTACCTCCCCCTACTCCCCCCTCTCCCCCCCACCCCATCTCCCCCTACTCCCCCCTCTCCCCCTACTCCCCCCACCCCATCTCCCCCTACTCCCCCTACTCCCCCCTCTCCCCCTACTCCCCCCACCCCATCTCCCCCTACTCCCCCTACTCCCCCCTCTCCCCCTACTCCCCCCACCCCATCTCCCCCTACTCCCCCTACTCCCCCCTCTCCCCCTACTCCCCCCAACCCATCTCCCCCTCTCCCCCTACCTCCTCTCCCCACCTACTCCCCCCCACCCCATCTCCCCCTACTCCCCCTACTCCCCCCTCTCCCCCACTCCCCCTACTCCCCCAACCCATCTCCCCCTCTCCCCCTACCTCCTCTCCCTTGCTTAACAACCTGAATCGGTACCCGGCACTATAATCATGCTTTTTGCAAATGAGAACAGAGATGTGCATATATCTGGTAGAAACCAGCAGGAGCATCTGTTAACAGTCCACATTTGCGATGACAGATAAACAAGCATCTTCTCTGTGGGCTATAACACTATTTTCTAGAGTATATAACTCTAATTATGATAAAACAGGCCAATTGAAATGTAAACTAAAGCACACAATCCACCACCACTGGTGTAAGTATAATATGACTGCAGAGGCCCTGCAATACTCCCTAGTCTCTATATGAAGATCCCAGTTGATAATCCCTGCTGTACTCCCTAGTCTCTATATGAAGATCCCAGTTGGTAATCCCTGCAATACTCCCTAGCCTCTATATGAAGATCCCAGTTGATAATCCCTGCTGTACTCCCTAGTCTCTATATGAAGATCCCAGTTGATAATCCCTGCTGTACTCCCTAGTCTCTATATGAAGATCCCAGTTGATAATCCCTGCTGTACTCCCTAGTCTCTATATGAAGATCCCAGTTGATAATCCCTGCAATACTCCCTAGCCTCTATATGAAGATCCCAGTTGATAATCCCTGCTGTACTCCCTAGTCTCTATATGAAGATCCCAGTTGATAATCCCTGCTGTACTCCCTAGTCTCTATATGAAGATCCCAGTTGATAATCCCTGCTGTACTCCCTAGTCTCTATATGAAGATCCCAGTTGATAATCCCTGCTGTACTCCCTAGTCTCTATATGAAGATCCCAGTTGATAATCCCTGCTGTACTCCCTAGTCTCTATATGAAGATCCCAGTTGATAATCCCTGCTGTACTCCCTAGTCTCTATATGAAGATCCCAGTTGATAATCCCTGCTGTACTCCCTAGTCTCTATATGAAGATCCCAGTAAGAGTTGTGTTTCATCAGTAGCCTATAGCCTGTCTAATAAGGGATTAGTCGTAGATTACACTCTAACTGTATGCATGGAGAGTTAAGAGTGCTGGAGGAGAACTAAGCAGAGTAGCAGTGTCTGGGAAGTGCTTTGCCTTGGGCTCCAGTTGGAGTAGCCTTTCCCTGGCTGGCTGCTCTTGCCACCATAGAGATCCTAATGTATTATTATTATTGTTATTTTTATTTTATTTATTATTTTTATTATTAATATTTGTAATTCTATGGTTGCCTCTGACTCAGAGCCTTCGATACAGGTGTAGTACATTGTCACGTTGTATAAATGATTGGAGACAGGCGCAGGAATACGTTATAGGGGGTTTTAATACCATGAAAAGGCACGGGGACGAAGCCCAAAACAAATACGTATACAAAAACACAGGGATGTAACCCAAACAAAAGAGCGAGGTAAAACCTCTAATAAATACACGGGATGAGACCTGTAATAACAATACACAGGATGAGACCCGTAATAACAAGTGCACAACAATACACGAGACGAGACCCTTTATCACAAGTGCACAATACACGCAGCACGAAAGCCAAAACAACAAAGCGCAGGTGTCACAAGACCAACGGACACGGGAACAATAACCAACCAAGACAATGGTGAACAGAGGGCAGAGGGCACGTATACATTTACTTTCAGGGGAAATGGGAACCAGGTGTGCGTAATGAGACAGTTCAGTGACGCCTAGAGACCGGTGACGTAGACCTCCGGAACTGGTGCACGGAATGAGCAGCAGTACCGGGAGGACCCATGACACACATGGGGATGTGTGAAACCTACTCCTCAGCCTGAAGTGTCCTGAAGTGTCCTGAAGTGTCCGCCAGCGAATAGCTAGCTTTTCGCGTGGCACCGACTGGTAAGACGTTTCAGGAGGGCGGTCATGTGTGCTAGCCAGGTCCTGGGTTCAGGAGGAAGTAGTACTCACTAAGCAAGCAGCGTGACGTCCTTTATGCAGGCAGAGGAGAGTGGAGGACTGGGCCAGTCAGTGCTCATAAAGCAGGTGGCAGAGTGGGTTAAATGGTGTGCAGCTTATGGCCACTGTGACAGCCTGTGACAGGACAGCAAGGATGGACCACTTCATATCAAGAGCTGGATGTGGTTGCCTGTGACTGTTGCAGGGATCAGTTCCCTTCTCTAACATGGCACGTGTTACTGTAATGACAAGTGGCACAGCTCACAATGGTTTTCGCCCTAGCAATAGTATTATTGGTGTTTCAGTGCAGCATTCACACCACCCCGTTCCCAGCTACAGTAATATGGTGTATCTGAAAGCAATTTACAATTTCCCAATGTAATCTAAAAAAACAAGGTTCATCTGATATGTGCACATTCATTTCCATTAGAAGCTATAAACTCCCACAATAGAAACATTTCAGGGAGAATTATTAACAATGAGGCATGAAGGAGACGCCTCAAAAATGTTCCTGAACACCAACTTCAGGGAGGGGGGATAAAAAAGGAATCTACAAATTCACAAAAACAAAAGGGTTTTACTGTGAGAAAGAAACAGGGCATGATGTGCTGAGTGCCGACTGGCTCCAGTGTAAAACGAGTTGAGACAAAGGCAGAAATCTAGTGGAGCGCAGCAGGATTTAGCATCAGTATTGTCTTTGTCCACGCTCCCATAGAGCACATTACACTAACTGTACGCAGATGTGTCGGCTACAAAATACATTTTGCCCCTTTAATACAGTACTCATAAATGGAAGAGAGAGGGGAGGAGGGAGATTGGAGAAGGGAGGGGAGGAGGGCATCTAGTGGCCTGGCTGTGCAGTGTGTGATAGGATTGCCAAATGTGGTTCATGGAGGGAGGGGAGGCAGAGAGTGGGGCTCCGTCCCTCAGCCTGCCACTGCAGAGTGGAGCGGAGAGTAGAGGGGAAGAGGGGACCCCCAGATTGATGCTGGGGAGCCTGTCAGCTTATCACCCACAGACAAGAGCCCCCTGGATAAATGTGGCCGAGCAGGAGAGGAGCGCAGCTTCAGCTGTGGAGGGGTGCGGGACAGCGATAAGGAAGAAGCTCCGTGGGGCGAGATGGGGGAGTGAGACATGGGGCCCAGGGCTGACAAACCCAGCCAGCAGCCACACTGATTCCAACTTTTTACCGGCTAAACCTTCTTAAAACATTTACACACACAGGCATTCACCATGCTTGGCAGATGTAGGTTAAAGCAGGCAGGACTGTGTGTGTGTGTGTGTGTGTGTTGTGTGTGTGTGTGTGTGTGTGTGTGTGTGTGTGTGTGTGTGTGTTGTGTGTGTGTGTGTGTGTGTGTGTGTGTGTGTGTGTGTGTGTGTGCGTGCGTGCGTGCGCTTGTGAGAGAGGGAGTCTGAGTGCAACTGTACATGAAACATGCAGAGAGAGAGAGAGAGAGACAGAGAGAGTGGGGGGATCCTCTCTCCATCTTTCTTCAAGAGCAGATCTGAAGCTGGGTCTCTTAAAAACGGACCATAAAATGTGCTTTTTCACTAGAAGTGGCAGAGCGCGCACCATGAAT